>NC_084591.1:44068867-44388867 GCF_033807715.1 Cololabis saira | reverse complement strand
TGAAAATATACTTGAAACAGGTGAAAATTGTTGTTTTTTCCAGTGATGAGTCTTGTTTTAAGTGTAATGAGATTTTTTTTACTAAAATAAGACATTTTAACTAAAAATAAGACTGAGTTTTTGCAGTGATCCATGTTACTTATCCTGTGAAGGACAGAGTCATATTGATAAGTTCAGAAAACTGTTTTTTATTGTTGTGTTTTGATGTATTTGATGTAAGCCCAGTGGATATTTAAAGCTTACAGAAGGCTGCATTTAACTGCTGCTATGTCATTCCTGCAGTATTTCTGCAGGTGTTTTGGTCACTGCTATTATTTGTAATATATTATATTATTTGTAATCAGCACAAATTATCTGTCCCCATATGATCAAATCCACCATCCCCCCTGATTTTCTTTTACAACTCCAGTACTGGTTATAAATGTACAGCTCAGATAACCAGACAAAGAAGAAAGAAAGGGATTATTATTCCTGAGACTGGACCTGCCAAGTGTTCTGACCGGTCTTTTCTTTTATATTTCCTCCTCTTCCAGGTTTCTACCAGATGTGTTTCAGTAACTTCCACAACCGCTTCAGCAACATGCAGGTCTACCTGAGCTTCGGCGTTTACTACGATGTCCAAACAGACGCCTCCAAGGGCCGGGAGGAGGAGAAGAAGAAGAAGGAGGAAGTGGGCAAAGAGCTGAACAACACGCTGAGCATCATTGAGGTGAAAACCATCGTGATCAGGTCGTTCCATCGTAGATTGTTTTATTGCTTTCACCCAGATATGAAACTCTGTTGTCACTCATCCTGTCAACATCCAACCGTTTCCTGTTCTCTCTGAGATTACTCTTGTGAAACTTCTGTTCTTTGATTTCTGGGACGGCCGTGAAACAAATCCCAGCCCGCAGACTTCAAGATATGCTGCTGACGCCCCTGGTACTTATCATAGCTGTAAAATGTCGTCATGTGACTCTGAGCTGTTGTCTGTTGTCACCACGGCTGGTCGCAGGTCATTCAGTCACAATGAAAAAATCCAACATCTACCAACCTGCTGTATTGCAGATATAATGGAGTCGAAATATGTCACTGCAGCACTTTGTTATCCCAGACGGCCCCGTCGGTGCTGATTCAGTACTGATTAAATACCGGTTTAATCCCAGGGGGTGCTAGTTTAATGCCGGTTTTATGCTAATTTAGTCCTAGTGTAATGCCGGTCTACTATGGGTTTAATGCCGATTTAATACCTGTTTAATACAGTTTTATTAAAGGTTTAATCCTATTTAAATGCCGGTTTAATACTGGTTTAATACCAGTTTAATGCCGATTTAATGCAAGTTTAATACAGGTTCAATGCCGTGTTTAATTCTGGTTTATTAAAGGTTTAATGCTGGTTTACTATGGGTTTAATACCAGTTTAATCCTAGTTTAATGACGGTTAAATACTGGTTTAATACCAGTTTAATCCAGGTTTATTGCCCGTTTAGTGCAAGTTTAACACAGGTTTAATGCCAGGTTTAATACTGGTTCATTAAAGGTTTAATGCCGGTTTAAAACAGGTTTAATCCTAGTTTAATGCCAGTTTATTGTTGGTTTAATGCCGGTTTAATACCAGCTTAATCCTAGTTTAATGCCAGTTTATTGTTGGTTTAATGCCGGTTTAATACCAGCTTAATCCTAGTTTAATACCGGTGTAATGTGTCACTCTTCAGTAGCAACTCCTGCTGCAGCTGAACCATTATACAAAATGAAACAATCGTCTGCAGAAATTAAATAAGTAATTGGACCGACATGAGTAAACAACACACCAGATCCAGGGCTGTTCCAGATTCATGAGGAACTTTAAATGTTTGATGCTTCATTTCTCTTTCCAGGAAACCACCCAGAGAGTAGACCGGTACGTGTTCCACATGTTCCGCTACTACACCTTTGGCCACATGCACAGGAGCGCCGACTACTTCCTGCTGCTGAACAACTCCCATTACATCACGTGGTGGTCCATGGCCCTCAGCCTCCTCATCGTCACCTCCGGGTACCTGCAGCTGCTGTTCCTGAGGAGCCTGTTCAGCAGCACCGGCCCCGAGGAGAAGCCCCGCTGCTGACGCACAGGAACCAAGGCTGAAGACAGCAGCAAAAGAATAGAAATAAACCTACAAACGTTGTTGTGGCTGTAGGTGGGGATGTTTTTTGCTGCATTTCTGTAAAAAAAAAGACCTTTAAATAAAATGTTTCCAGTGATCTGACTTGGTTTATCTTTAAGTCCAGACACCGCTCTAGTCACAGTTTACTCAAATAGTTGTGTCAAGGTTTTTATTATTAGGGGGGGGGGGGTACACAGGGCCTTCATTTAAAAATTGCATTTTGTGTTTACTTGTGTTATCTTTGTCTAATATTTGAATTTGTTTGATGATCTGAAACATGCAAGTGTGACAAACATGCAAAAAAATAAGAAATCAGGAAGGGAGCACACACTTTTTCACACTGTACAGGACTGTCTCGGAAAATTTGAATATTGTGATAAAGTTCTTTATTTTCTGTAATGCAATTAAAAAAAAAAGGTCATTAATTCTGGATTCATTACAAATCAACTGAAATATTGCAAGCCTTTTATTATTTTAATCTTGCTGATTATGGCTTACAGTTTAAGATTAAGATTCCCAGAATATTCTAATTTTTTGAGATAGGACATTTGAGTTTTCTTAAACTGTAAACCATGATCAGCAATATTAAAATAATAAAAGGCACGAATATTTCAGTTGATTTGTAATGAATCCAGAATGTATGACATTTTTGTTTTTTTAATTGCATTACAGAAAATCACAATATTCTAATTTTCTGAGACAGTCCTGTATATCTCGCAGAGTAGCAAAAATAAGATAAGATAAACCTTTAATAGTCCCACAGAGGGGAAAATGAATAGGGAGTTAAGTCTTACTAAGTGAAATGTGTAGTTAATAGCAAGCATTGTAAATCCATTCCCTCCACAGGTCAGGTGGGTAAAGCAGTGTATAATGGGGGGGCTGGAGACCTTAACTGGACCCAGGCTTCATTGGACGGTGGAAGATATACTTTGAGGATCTCCTTAATCCCAAAAACAGGTCTCCTCTAGAGGAGGTTTGGCCCATGGACTCGGGAAAGGTTACAGGGTTCGCACCTCCAGTACTGAGTCAGATTTGTCCCACATGAAGCTTGGACTCCATCAGGACTCCCTTTAGTCACAGATTCTGTTCATAACCTTTATGGACAGAACTTCTGGTTTGGTGGCAAATTCTCAGAATTCAGATTCTGCCTCTGCTTGTTGCAGATTATTTAGTTATTTTGCCTTCATTGAACCCTGATCTTATGCTTTCCTTGGATTGGTTTATGACAGAGTGTAAAAACGGCAGGGATGGTAAAATCTGGGATCATGGTTCTCAGTTGGAAAAGGATCAAATATGGCTGAGTCCCCTGAACTCTCCAAACGTCATAACTTTGGACCGTTCAGTTAACTCTGTTTTGTTTCGGTATCGTTTTATTGATCCTGGAAAACCTGGACCGCCAGCTCGGCCTGGAACAACGGCTCATTCTCGATGGGCTGAAACCTCTCCGGACTCTGGGGCACATTCATGAAAGCTTCCTAAATCTGAGAAGTTTTGGACATAAATTACCCCTTTGCTAGAAACCTTTGGATTCACACATTTTTCTGTTTGTAAATTGAAAGAAATTCTTGGTTCAGTTTACACAAGGTTCTTCTTCTAGTTTAAACTCAAAATGGCATAACTGATCTTTTCACCCACCTGTGCATTTGCAACTATCACAACACAAGTCGTATGCACTCACATCAAACAGTATTTATTTTTTAGCCATTTCCTAATTTACAACTGAGCAATTATCAGGGATGCTGAACAAAGCTGAATTAGAGGAGATGATGTGCAGAACTGGCTCATGATTTTTTTCTTATTAGTTTGTTTAATTTGAATTTACCATTAAGTAAGGCCACGGCCCGGCCACAAACCTGAGCAAATACAGAAGAATTTCACAGGATTTTAGGTGGTCTGCGTGATTAAGAAACTGGAATAAAGCTGAAGCATGTTGAATGATTTCTCTTTGTTGGGGCCAATTTAATGTGAACAAGCCACGACTTTGAGCCTGTTATATTTGAATTACGTTGTAACACTTAACTGTTTTTTCTCAACATGGAAGGTCGGCTGGAGGTAGAAAGTCTACACTTCAGCCCTCGTCACATCATATTAGTCATTAAATATTAAAATGACAGATTCCCCTGCTCAGAAAGGTGTTACTTTTCCACAAAAAGATGCCATCAAGCTCACTTCCTGCTACAATTGAATGAAGATGATCTAATGCAGGGGTCGGCAACCCAAAATGTTGAAAGAGCCATATTGGACCAAAAACACAAAAAACAAATGTCTGGAGCCGCAAAAAATGAAAAGTCTTATATAAGCCTTATAATGAAGGCAAATGGCGAAAGGCAAAATGTTGAGAAAAAAAGTCTAAATTTTGAGAAAAAAGTCAAAATTTCAAGAAAAAGTCGAAATGTCGGGAAAAAATTTTAAATGTCGAGAAAAATGTTGAATTAAAAAGGAAAAGGAAAAAGGAAGAAAAAAAGAGAAAAAAGAAGAAAAAAAAGAAAAAAAGGGAAAAAGAGAAGATAAAGAGGAAAAAAAAGAAGAAATAAAGGAAAAAAAAGGTCAAACATTTTTGAAAAAGCTCCAGGAGCCACTAGGGCGGCGCTAAAGAGCAAAAAAATGTTGAGAAAAAAGTTGAATTAAAAAGGAAAAGGAAAAAGGAAGAAAAAAAGGAAAAAAAAGAGGAAAAAAAGAAGAAAAAAAGAAGAAAAAAAGGAAAAAAAAGGTCAAACATTTTTGAAAAAGCTCCAGGAGCCACTAGGGCAGCGCTAAAGAGCCGCATGCGGCTGTAGAGCCGAGGGTTGCCGACCCCCGATCTAATGATAAGAGGCAGTTGCCATGGTGACTCATGGTAACGCAGCTCCACTGATGTGTATGGTCCTAAGACCCCAACACTGAATTATTTATTTATTATTTGAAGACTACAAATGACAAAAGGAGGAAAAAAAAAGTATTTATCCAACTCACTTTTATTATTTGGTTATTTGGGTGTGAATTAAATAAGGCACATCCAACATTTTTCACACTCAAACCTGAAAACTAAATCAGTGGTACAAAATAATGTGAACTTGATTAACTGCAGTTTGACATAACTTCAGCTTAAATGTGACATTTTAAAACGGAGTGAGTTGTGTGAGTGGGGGGGACATCAAAACCAGCTTCATCCTGAACACGACTGGAGTCACATACATGAAGGAAGTGGGACAGTTGGAGGGTTTTACAGGGTTTACAGTACTGCAGCTGTTCCACATCACGGCAGATCCATCTCCAAATAACACCATCAGTCTCTAGACACCATCAGTCTCTGGCTTCAGTCCTCCTGCTCTCCTCCCTCTCATGATGCATGATGATCTGGAAAGAGCCGGCGGTGATGTCACATATACAAACGGTATTTAAAAAGGACAGCAGCTCCTCTAAACTGCTCTACATCTGTACAGAAAACACTCCGGAGAAGCTCGATCTCTCCGCACGCAGCGCTACAATCACACGTCATAAATAAAATACCATCCCAAGATAACGAGAAAAAAACAAAAACAAACAACAACCACTGTGTAAGTCCATTTTTAAAATTGTAAATCCAGCAAAGTTTAAAAGGAAACGATGCCTGGAGCTCCTCTCAGCGCTGCAGTCTAGAGGCTTAAAGCAAAACTACATTCAAAACCACCTAAAGGTCAGTTTGCAACCCTTTTCCTTTGTGAAGGCCAGAAGAACAAAGTGCTGTGAACTCGGATGAGACGTAACTGAGCTGCTGACACCAAACATCGGCCTGGGCCACTTGTTTCTTGTTAAAGTGACGGGAGCGGGACTGTGGGGGTCCAGGGCGGTTCAGGGAGCGTTAAGCTCTGGTTCCTGGCAGGTTCTCACTGAACCTCGGTTCACACGTCGACCCGAGAACCGCTGAACCACAGGTGAGGGCCGGCACAGTGGGGGGCCTTTAAATCTCTTCCTGATTTTCTCAAAGCCACGATGATCTGAAATCTGGTCTTCAGCAGTTCAGTTTTTTGAGGTGAGAGCAGAAAAGCCCCCGGTGTGCCGCCCGCTCCGTGTGCCTCGCGGCCATCCGTTTTTTGTTTTCAAATGACAAAATAAAAATAGAGAAATAATTCAAAATAATCCGTTCCCCATCTTTTGTTTTGATAATAAAAAACGGAAAACGGATCGTTATCCGTTTTCCGATTTCATTGATGTGTTTGAAAATCAAAATTGTGAATTAAAACAGCGAGTGGAAAACTCTTTTCTCTATTTCCTATTCCTACTGAAAACAAGGATTGGACAAATGGGGGGATTGCACATGCGCAGTAATAAATGAAGAAAGCTGTTTCTGGTTCTTTTGTTGATCAGATTGAAAATTAACAGTTTTAGATTTTTTTTAATGTTGAAACAGAAAATAAATCAAATATGAAACCTGGGAGTGAAACCTGAGTTTAATCTGTAATCTGTCTTCACTCCGTCATGAAACTGCAGTGATGTTGTGACAGTCCGTTCAGCTGCAGCGTCCAATCAATAATCAATAACATGTACTGAACTCTAACATACTGCCCCCCCCATTGGAAACGAATAGGAAATAGAGAAAAGAGTTTTCCACTCGCTGTTTTAATTCCCAATTTCGATTTTCAAACACATCAATGAAATCGGATAACGGATAACGATCCGTTTTCCGTTTTTTATTATCAAAACAAAAGATGGGAAACGGATTATATCTATATTTTTATTTTGTCATTTCAAAACAAAAAACCGATGGCTGCGAAGTCCACGGACCCCCCCCCCCCCCCTCATGTGATGTTCTGCGGTTCTCTTGACCGCTTTGAACCCAAACCAGTCCCTGGAATAAACCGGTCCCAGACTACAAACAGACAACTTATCACTTTATTTCTAATGCTGAGACCGAGAAAACGACATCTGCCCAACTCGGATTTGACTGGAACTGAGGCGGCAGGTTTCCCAGAAATATTGGACAAATTAAACCAGATCTTTAAGACAACAAAGAAAGTATCACATCCATAATTATACATTTTTTCCTCAAGTTGGCTGAATATACTGCAGAAATCAGATTTTCCTTTTTCCTGTAAAAATACAAAAATCCTGTACAAATTACCTCAGATGAATTGCAGTTGGTCAAATTTCATCTAAAACAATGTGCTTTCTTGTGTCTTTCCTTAAAGGGAAAAGCCTTGTGCTTCTCAGACGTCTTCTGAAAGTTGTTTAACAGAACTCTAGACGCCATCAGCTGCATCACGGGCTCCCGGATTCCTCCCTGCTCTCATTTCCTGCATCTGGGTGGGAGTGGATGAGAGGGGGCGGGTGAGAACGGGAGGCTGCACCTCAACCTTCATCTCCTGCCTCCGTCTGTACGGATTCAGCTTCAAGATGAGAGAGGGCGTGGCTGTCGCAGGACTCAGAATCAGAGAGGGCGGGGCTGTCGCAGGACTCAGCTTCAGTATGAGAGCGGGCAGGGCTTTTGCATGACTCGACATGAGAATCAGAGTGGGCGTGGCATGACTCAGCATCAGTACAAGTGTGGGCAGGGCCGTCCCATGACTCGGCATCAGAATCAGAGTGGGTGTGGCCGTCGCATGACTCAGCATCAGTACGAGAGAGGGCGGGGCTTTTGCATGACTCGGCATCAGAACCAGAGTGGGCGTGGCGTGACTCCCCAGGGCTGTGGTCTCTCTGATTGGCTGCGCTGAGTCCGGAGAAGGAGCTGACGGCTCGTGCAGGTGTGGACGTCTCAGCACCTGCACTGCAACCGGGCTCATCAGGTGAGTGTGGCTCACTGGGGTCGGGGGGAGGATCGTCTAGATCTACAGACATCCAAGCAACGTTAGAGCAGTGGTGTGTACGGTCTGCCGGCTCGTCTCCGTCTGAGGCGTCTCGGGAGCGAGGGGCCGGCGGAGCGTCTGCCGTCAGCGCTGCAGAGTCCAGGCTGCTGCAGCTGCTCAGAGGACGAGCTTTCTGAGCCCAGCGGCTGTCAGGGCTTCCTGCAAGGCTGCTCCCGTCTACCGTCTCCCCTCGCCTCAGTCGCCTCCTGCTCGGACTCATCTGGAGAGAACACGAAGATTACAAAACATGTTCAAGCAATTACCTGTTTTCTGCATTTATTTAAAGGAGCATGAGGCAGGATTGAGGCAGGATTTATGAAAAAAATTTGTATACGTTTTAAGTTTTCTAGTAATAATGTCAGATGAAGCGTTCCAAACCAAAAAGAATGAGCCCTGTAGTGTATCTCTCCGTGTGCTGCAAAATGTGCTGCAATTCGGGGCCTGAATTTCCCGCGCTGGGCTGCGGATGTGACGTCACATGACGCTGCATGCACGTTCTCCCCGTTCTCCCGTGCTGGCTTCACTGTTGGCTGCAGTACCCCCAATGGCCGTCGTGGTGAAGGGTGGCGCTAGAGAGTCTCATTTCTTAAAAGGAGCCTCATGCTCCTTTAAACAGTAGCGTACCCTAGCTAAGGAGCCCAAGACTCTCAAATCAAATATCAATCTCTTGACAATTTTCATTTGGGTGTGCTCTGGTTTTGAGGGGAAGCTGAGCTGAAACGTCACAGTTTTACACACATTTTAGTCAGATGTTGGATTAGCAATCCCAGAATGAAAATATCCGGCTGAGACTGAAATATGTCCTCCTAATTCTGAAAAGCTGTGAGAGCAGCGGGGATGATGTCTCCAGCTCCACTCTGGTCATCAAACATCTTCAATACATTTCATTTTTTATTTAAGTCACATTTATATACCTAGTATCTTTGGGAATCGGAGGAATCGGAAGGATTCCCTCTAAAAGTGTCTGTCGGCTGCTGAGACAGTTTCACTCAGTTATCCAATGAATAAGCTCTCACTGGCCACGGTTACATTATGTTTTTTTAAATCCGAATTAATTATTCAGAATTAAATAATTCCGAATTAAACTATTTTCCTTCAAGTTTACATGGAAATAGTAATTCTGAATTGAGGTTTACATGGAAAACACGTTTGATCGGCTTTATCCAATTCCTCTTAAAGGGGACCTATTATGGCATCTAATACCTATTTTAAAAAGGCCTTGAATGTCTTAAAAACAAGCTTTTGAATGTTTTTGCTAAATAAATGAGAAATTCAGCCTCTAAACCATGTCTTTATCTTCCCATTCTCTAACCTCCTTCTCTATGCGGGATTCTGAGTGGGCGGGGCTATGATAATGATCCAAGTCTTTATGAGTTACCGTGACCAGGATGACGGCAGCGTACCTGGGTGATACCCGAACTCCTGGGGGGAGATCCAAACGAGCCTTTCCTCATCTGCTGCATCCTGAATGAAATCACAGCCAAACAAACAAGTGTTTCAGCACCATGAATCTCTGTGGAACCTGCACGTGAGGAGGCTGCTCCAGGCCCACCTGCTGATGGACTGAGCCAGCTTCTGCTTCCTGCCGTTGGAGTTGTCCTGCAGCCTCAGACGCTGAACAAACGAGTGAGCTGCAAGGAACACACGTGGTCTCAGTTAGGCCGAACTATCTGGACTCATGTTTGCTTCAAAGTCTGAAATAAACTTGTTTAAAGAGGTTTTAAAGAGCACAGGTGATGGTTTCTGATACCCAGGGCTCCTTTGGGCACAGAGAGGAGTTTTATTGGTTCGTCATCAGGGGAAAGTCCTGATGCCTTCTGCAAAGTTCTCAGGATTTCAGTGTTCTGCAGAAGAAAGAGGAAAAATGTTCATAACCTGATGTGCGTTGTTTTATTTATTTTTTTAATTTAAACACCTCAATAGAAATGTTTTCAGTGAACAGCATTTTAATTCATCACAATGATATTTTCACATTCGACTCTGGGATCTAAATGCTAACATACAGCCCCTTTGTTTACGACAGACGCTTGTCTTTTCTGCTGGTTTAAACAACGCCACGTCTATTCCTGTCATATTGTCTTATTTCTCCCAGCCCTCCACAGAACTGTGTAGAGTAAGACATCATTATGGAACGCCAATTCATTCCAATTAAATAAATAAATAAATACAGTTGCAATCAAAATTATTCAACACCCACTGCAAACTAGGTTTATTGGCAAAGTATACAAACTAGAAGCTGTTTGGCATAAACAAATCAAATAAGCACTAATTAAATAGCTAAACAACTAATATTACAGGTGGTTTCTCTGAATTCAAGACAAAATTACCACTTTTAATGACCTTTAATGCAGTTTCAAAACGATTAAATAAAAAAATTAAAAAAATGTGTTGCAGTGGTTCTTTAGCCTGACAAATCAGAAACCAACATCGTGGACCGTGTTGTCCCTATATTAAGGTAGTTTTCAGAGCTTTTTTGTCTGATTCTCTGTTAGTTTCCAAAAGGCGATTAGCAGCTAATGGAGCCACCAACACTTGCAGGTCATGTGACATAACGCCTCCTCCATTGTTTTACAGTGGAGTTTACATGACCGAATATTCAGGTTTTAAAAGGAGTAACCCAGGGGTCATATTCGGGTTTTTAAAAACCTGAATATGAGCAAATTCTGGTTATTCAAAGGGGTTATTGGTGTTTACATGGCCGTGCAAAAAGGAGTAACCCGAATTTGCTCATATTCTGGTTTTTAAAAACCCGAATATGAGCCCTGGGTTACTCCTTTTAAAACCCGAATATTCAGTCATGTAAATGCCAAACGGAATATCCCCATCAAACGGAACAGGAATTTGTTTTCTGCTCATGCTCTGTTCACAAGGAATCCTGGTCTTTTGAGTCCAGGAAGTTCTTATAAACACGGAGAAACCAAGACCAGGAGGAGACTAATCACTTCATAAATGTAATGAAGGATATGAACATTTCTGCATTTGTAGACGGTAGAAAGTACCGGGATAGTGAGATTTACAAGAAGGTGAGCAAAGCAGCATTTGTTTTGAATTTGGATACAGGAAGAAGAAGCAGAAATGACGGTGATTGCGTCATCACGTTCTCCGTACGTCGCTGGTTTGATCCAGAATGATTAATTACCGTGTAAACGGAATATTCAGAATGTCTCAGTAACCAGAATATTAGCAATAACCCGAATTTTGACTGCATGTAACCGTAGTGGTTGGCTGTGCTGGGTTTGTGTCAGACCCACCTTACCACCCAGCTCGTAAGCACAGTCCAGCGCCGTCCTCTGCCTCTTGTTCCGGAGGCCGGGCGAGGCCCCGCTCCTCAGCAGCAGCTCCACCAGCTCCTGGTGGCCGCCCTGCACCGCCTCGTGCAGCGCCGTGTTTCCCTGGAGGTTCGCCACGTTCACCACGGCGTTGTTCTGCACACACATTCATGTCTTCATGCTTTTGTTCCACACTGAGCTGCATCTTGTGTGCGCGGGAGCGTGAGTGTTTACCTCTAACAGCATCATGACCGTCTCCAGGTTTCCACGGAGACAGGCAAGGATCAGAGGTGTGTTTCCATAGTGATCCTTCTTATTCAGCTTGGCGTTGCATTCCAGCAGAAGCCTCACCACCTAAGACAACCCAAACACACAATATTTGATCAATATTGATCAAACTTTTCATTACGGAACAAGGAAGTGAGGAAAGTCATGCGCTGAGCTGCCACACGGGGCTTCAGAAGGGCCTAGAAAGTTGTACTTGTACCGGAGCGTGGCTGTTCTGGCAGGCCAGGTGCAGCGGCGTGGCGCTCTGGTTGGTCCGCATGTTGACGCCGGCGCCGTGTCGTATCAGCAGAGCGGCCAGCGCGGCGCGGCCGTGCAGGGACGCGACGTGGAGCGGCGTGAAGCCGTCACAGTTGGAGCTGTTCACGCCCAGAGTCCCGGCCTGCTGCACGGTCAGCTGCAGCAACACAAACGCCGTCAAACATCGTCCCTTCACCGTTTTGACGACACCTCAGTCAACGCGTTCATGCAGAAGGCGGTCAGACCTTTTGAGTGGGAGCACAGCTTTCACACTGGCAGAGCGGGTGGCAGAGGCGCGCCTCGGAGCGCAGCTCCTCATCCTCCTCCTCTTCATCCATCCACTCCAGCAGGTAGCGCACCTGAGACGGAGAGGCTCATGAACCTGCTCCTGCAAATCAGGTGTCAACTATGACGGCTGCGTCAGACTCACCATCTCCACGTCTCCGTCAGCCGAGGCCCGCAGCAGCTTCTCCACCTGTCAGACACACGTGCAGCATCAGACCACAGCAGCTTCTACAGCACAGTCTCAGCATCAGAGGGAGCTTCTCTTTCTCTGTGATGTTCTTCATTCTTTTGCATTCTTTTTTTTTTTTTTCTATTTAAAATCTTTTTATTTCACAAACGGAAGGCAATCAGATACATTCTTAATGATGGTAGGTCTTACAATTTTCTTTTGTGCATGCATGCCTACTCCCGCCTACCCTCCCCACCCCCCCAAAAAAAGCACAAAAACATACACAAAAAATAAATAAATAAAAATATATAAACCGGAAAAAAAAAGTGAATGAATAAAAATATGGAAAATAACATCAGTAAATAACAATAGGGGCATCAAAACTCAAATACCTACAGATACATAAGATACATAAAGTAAATGACAGCAATAAAACAGCAATCAGCGGACAATAAAGTTCTCTAAACCAGAGAATAATGGGAACCAAAATTCTTGAAAAAGATGGCCATGATTATATTTTTCCAAGGTTAGTTTTTCTAATGGTAGAAATGCTGTGAGTTGATCTATGAAAGTCTTATAAGATGGAGGGGAATCGTTCTTCCAAAATAATAGCATTTTTTGTTATCTAGTTGTAAATTATGTGTCATTTAATAAATATAAACTACTGCTTAAATCTATTT
This sequence comes from Cololabis saira, assembly GCF_033807715.1. Classification (NCBI taxonomy): domain Eukaryota; kingdom Metazoa; phylum Chordata; class Actinopteri; order Beloniformes; family Belonidae; genus Cololabis; species Cololabis saira. The sequence continues at coordinate 44,376,012 of NC_084591.1, read as the reverse complement.
TTTTGTCCAGGACTAATTGTGTAAGGGAATTAATTGAATTGTTGCGTTCTGAGCTGCGTTTCACTGCAGCTGTGATGGTTTTGACTCTGATATGACAGCGGGTCAGCAGCTTGATTTTCTCTGCTGCTCACCTCTCTGTGCTGGACTCGCTCGCCCTCTGGTTTGGCCTCTGAACCCAGAGACGACGTGCTGGAGATGGACGAACGCCGGCTGCTGCAGTCCGAGGCCAGAGGTGAGCAGCTCGGAGACTGAGAGGAGAAAAAAAAGGAAAGAAAGACAAAAAAATATTCAGGTTATAATGTAAGAGTCCCAAACAGAGCGATCAGTCATCAGCACATGACTACTGCTGAGTACACACTTCCCATCGCACTGCAGTACAACATCCTGCTGGGAAATACTGCATCCTGGAATTCACACCAATGTTATTCTGGCACTTTTACACCTATCTGAAAATAACTTATAAGTAAGTAAACTTTCTGCTGACCAATGAGAGATCTGGATCATTTTTATATTGAAAACTGTGATCTTAATTATTATGGAAACCAAAAAATAAATAAAAGTGAACAAAGTTAAGAATGAAGATGAGGTAGCTGAAGAAAATAATGCTGAAAAAGAGGGCGAAGACAACGACATGGAAATCAATGAAGAATATGGAGACATGGACGGACACTAACATGACCAAGATGTAGAAGATGAGGAAGGAAAGATACTTTACTAAAGTGAAAAATAAAAGTTTGCCAGGAAATACAAGTTCTCCAGTTTCCCCGGGCACTTGTTTCAACCACTGACGTGACTCACATCAATCCCGCTGCGATGGTGGCTGTTCCTCATCGACTGCAGCAGCATGAGGATCTACGAGGAAACAAACATAAATGAATAAATACATGCTCCACACTCAGAGAGGGAAACAAGGAACAACGAGAAAGTTGAAGCACAGGTTTAAGCACTATTATTACAACTATTAATATTGTTGGTAAAAGAAAGATTTTAAACAGGACACCATTTTCATAAATTCATTTGTTCTGGGGGAAAAAAAGTAAACTAAATCATAAAATGCTCTCTGATGCTCTCTAAGATTAGTTTTTTTTAAATCAGGCATGGGGTGGGGTCGGGGGTGACATCTGGATCTGAATTCAAACACTTTTATTGTCAAGTTTCCCAACTATTATTATCAAATGATAATGAATAATAATAAATAAAAAAGATCTTAAAGCCACTCTGTGCAGCAATACCGCTTCTGACCACACGGGGGCCGACAGATCTCCCGTGTTGATACGTGACTTGATGACACTGATGTTCTAGTGAGTGGGGACGTAATGTCTGGTTATATCGCTTTCTTCCATGAGAGAAGAAATTCATCGTGTCTTACGCCAGAGGCTGACATAAAACTGGGGAAAATAAATGGAGAAAATGGAGAAATGACGATGCCGCGCTCGGCTATATGGTAACCCTACATTCACACCGGAAGCTTCACGAGCGTCATAAGCAGCAGGCTGCCATTCATTTTCAATGATCGTTTGCTACAAAGCACGTCTGGTGCGTCGGCATCAGCGAGCGGCAACGATCCCAGCGACCAGAGTGTCAATTTGAAGTTAGGAGAATCTCAACTTTATGCAAATGAGCAGCAGCGACACCAAAGCAGCATCCGATCACAGACCGGGATTCCCAAAGCAAGAAGCCTTGCCCAAGATGGGAGAAAAACTGATAATCATGGTCTCTGGTTTCCAAGAGTTATACGATGTCTCCTTATTTAAATATACAGACATTAAGAAGAAGTTGGATGCATGGAACTAAGATTAGTTGCAGTTCCTTGACTGGCCACTAGAGGATCCAAATGCAAATCAATCCTTAAAACTTTAGAGCAGAAATAAACATATTTAAAAAAAGTTCAAAAAAAGGTTTTGGTCTTAATCGTTTGATTTCACATATATGACAACTTTGAGGAGGTTGAATTTTGTAGCACGTCAGGAAAGTTTGTAATAAGCAATAAATTCATTTCTAATAATGTGATTGACTGCCGTTATCACTTCCTAATCCTCAACTGCGTGCTACCTCGCTTAGCGATGCAACCAGCCTTTTGTATTAACCCAGGGTCGGCTAAATACGATGGTCATTTTTAATTTCACTGCTGTCAAATCAACATGTTAAATGTTAAACGGTACTGTATATCCTGCTGGAAACGTCTAACTTTGATTGCCATGCAGTGGGTGTGTTCCCATCAGCTTCTTAAGCAACATGGCTGTCCCCCATAAAAATGCGAGAAACCAACGGCTCACATGACAGCTTTGTCCGTTTTATACAGTCTATGCCCGACACACTTGAGTCCAGTTCAGGGGGTTCTTGTGATTTGCTGCCACCATGTGGTTGGAGGTAGTATAGTCACGTAGAGTAGCTTTACAAATCAGTTCTTAAAGATGATAAAAACCAATGTACCACTGCAGAAACATTCATGATGTGCCTGGGGAAGCTGGAAGTACAGTAGTGTGTAGGATGCAGAGGGAACGTGGCTATAATGATATAATTATGTGTTAGTAACTGGAGGTACCGGCGTATGAAGAACCTGCTTTCTAGACCAAACAGTTTGAAAGGTTCTGCCCCTGTTCCCCAGCTGCTGACCTTAGAGTTGAGTGCACAGTGCACTGGAGACTCTTTGCTCTTGTTGAAGAGGTGGGTGCTGGCTCCGTTCTCCAGCAGCACCTCTATGATGCTTTCATACCCCCAGCGCGCTGCCAGGTGCAGCGGCGTGTCACCTTTATCGTTCTGCACATCCAGACGGCACGACTGGACGTCGTAGTACACCAAGGCCTTCACACACTGAACAGAAGAAGGTCACGCTGAGTTGGCACTGGAAATTCAGCATGTTTGCAGCCAAGAACTTTTATACAGAATGAAATATTGACATATTTATTCTAAAAATAGTTTGCAGAAAATATCTGAATCTCCAATGCAATAAAACAAAAATATTTGAAAAAAAGTCTTAGCATCTGCAACAAGGAATATCTGGTATTTGCAACCAATCTGATGGTCAGACTTTCCAGCTGAACATGAAATGTGTTTTTGCTGCCGGGCGATGAGAGCGGTGATTGACATACGTCCTCGTGTCCGTACATGCAGGCCAGATGCAGCGCTGTGTTGCCGTAGTTGTCCTGTGCGTCCGTGTTGGCCTTGTAGTGCAGCAGCAGCAGCTGAACAGCAGAAACATCAACATCAGTCTCTTACACCCACATCTTTGCTTTTCCCTCATGATAACAACGTTTCTGCACTGATGTGTTTTTCCCATCATTACTTAAAGGGGAGCTATTATGAAAAACGTTTTTTCTCTTGCTTTAACATATATAAAGTGGTCTCCCCTCAGCCTGCCAACTCAGAGAAGGAGGAAAGCAACCAAATTCTGCAGTGTCTGTACAGCCGCCCGGATGAGCCGTCCAGTGTGATGTGGATCTACGAGCTGTTCAGATTCTGTGCATTTTGGTTACGTAACCAAAATGCAAACCACGCCCACAACTATAAAAGCGTGTAACTGCATGAGAGCGTCCGACTATCGTAGCACTGCGTGTCTCTGTCCATCTCCCTCCAGCAGCTGCCACTTTATTGAGGTTTTTGTAGTGAAATGAGGAGGAATCATAGAGATAACTTCTCATTTCAGCTAACTGGATCAGCCGTTCCTCATCCGTGACTGTTTCCTACAGCGCTTTCAACCGGCTTTCAACGCCAACGGCAGGAAATGTTCAGCTCAAAACGGCTCACTGCGTCGCTGCGCCAGTTAGGACAGTCCAATAGAAAATAAAGCAATGGAATTGATTTTGTCGCCGACGCTCGCATCGCATGCAGTTAGGACACGGTGTAAAGGCTGATTTATGGTTCCGCGTTACACCAACGCAGAGCCTACGCCGTAGGGTCTGCATCGATTTAACGCGGAACCATAATTCAGGCTTAACTCTGCCGGTAGGAGCTTCCTCCATTTTTTCGTAGCGGTGTATCGCGTCATTCAGTCAGCACAGAGCCTCATTATCATAGCCCCGCCCACTCAGAATCCCTCATAGATAATGAGGTTAGAAACGGTAAAGATAAAGACATGGCCCAGAGGCTGAATTTCTAATTCATATAGAAAAAACTATCAAAAGCTTGTTTTTAAGACATTCAAGGCCTGTTTAAAATAGACATTAAATGCCATAATAGGTCCCCTTTAAACTTAATAATAACAGCCCCTTCCCACAAGGTCTGTTTTTGAGACTCCGGCTCAAAATACTTCACTTTTGGAAGCGGTGTGTATGTTTATCATGCATGTGCGTGTGTGTGTGCTCACAGAGACTCCCTGGTATCCCCGCTGACAGGCGAGGTGCAGCGGTGTGAGGGCGTGGTAGTCCGTAGCATTTACCGCTGCTCCTTTCCGCACCAGTAAGTCGATGAGTTGGGCCTGACCTAAAAAACCAGCCCAGGTCGGTCAGGGTTTTCACGAGGAGACGACGCCTCACAGTTCTAAACTCAGTCATGTGTGCAGCCATGTGTGCAGCTCACCGCAGATGGCAGCGACGTGCAGGGGAGTGTAGCCTCGGTCGTCCCTGGAGAACGGTGTGACGATGGACAGGTCGTTCAAGCGCCTGAAATTCAGAGTCGACAATAAGGACACATCTCGGGCAGTAGCTGTAGCTGGAGCCGGTTTCACCTGCGGAGAGCTGGCTGCAGATCTCAGTGGAGTAATCAACTCTACGAGGACACCATGTCAGATTAGAGAAGCATTAGGAACATTTACGTTCTCTACAGGATAGTTATACAACTCAGATTTTGGGAAACCGAAAATATGCTTAAGAATGTGCTCAAGGCTTTTATATGCTGCAGATGATTCTCATTTACAGGACTGTCTCAGAAAATTAGAATATTGTGATTTTCTGTAATGCAATTACAAAAACAAAAATGTCAAACATTCTGGATTCATTACAAATCAACTGAAATATTGCAAGACTTTTATTATTTTAATATTGCTGATCATGGCTTACAGCTTAAGAAAACTCAAATATCCTATCTAAAAAAAATTTGAATATTCTGGGAATCTTAAACTGTAAACCATAATCAGCAATATTAAAATAATAATAAAAGGCTTGCAATATTTCAGTTGATTTGTAATGAATCCAGAATGTATGAGATTATTATTATTTTATTTTTTTTTTTTTTTTTTTTTTTTTTTTTTTTTTTAAATTGCATTACAGAAAATAAAGAACTTTATCACAATATTCGAATTTTCTGAGACAGTCCTGTATATTTGAAGTGAATTCAGACGGGCTTGTTTGTTGGTGCCAGTCATAATGTGAAAAAGACGGTTTGGTGGGTCAGTAATCGGACCCAGGAAGAGGAAGCAGGGAGGCCTGAGTGTTCCCTCTGTAAGTGTATGTGGTGCTGGGAGTTTACAGGAGACTGAAAGTGAGAAGTGAAAGAAAAAAAAAAAAAAAGGTTTTGTTCCTAATTCACAGCCGTAACGCATGTTGAAATAAGAAGAGAGAGAGAAAAAAGGGAAATTCTATCTTATCAAGAAAAAGAAAATACAGCTGGTGCCACTCTTTCAGTTTTGTTACTGAACACCATCATCATGAGAGCTCGTGCTGATGCTTTGTGTCTGTTCCTTCGTCTGAACTGAGAAGTAAAACTGATTTCTATGAGTGTGTGTGTGTGTGTGTGTGTGTGTGTGTGTGTGTGTGTACCGACCCAGACAGCTGGACATCACAGAGATCACAGGAACAGAGTGGGTGGCACATCCGGACATCTCTGTCACCCTCGGCTTCTCTCAGCAGACGCTCCACTTCTGCCTCATTTCCATTTGCTACGTGCTGAAACACACACAAAAGCAACTGAATGTGGGATGGAAAACACAGAAAACACCAGGAAACCCCTGAAATCTCACTGCATCTCAATTCAGTGAGCAGTGTTTTGGTAGTAAAAGCACACAAAGTGGACAGTAAAATGCAGTCTTGACTAGTCTCTGCAAAGGCACGGCAAGTTTATTTGTATAGCACAATTTAACACAAGGTAATTCAAAGTGCTTTACATGAACATTAAAAGCAGCGAGGTAACGAGGAGGGGTGTGTGAGTGCTGGAGACATGTGTGAAGCAACCCAGATCCAGAACCCAGTTCTGGACAAACATTGCACTCTTCAAATGAACCTATTTAAACTGTGCAGCATGATGTCGAACCTCATTCTGCACAACAGAGGGTGTGTGTGTGTTAGGCCTGTGTGGAAAAAATCGATTTCCCGTTTCTGGGGGGGGGGGGGTTCTTTTATTTATTTATGTATTTTTTTCATCATTACATTACAACTTTTGGTTATTTTTTTGTTTATCCCCAAAAAAGGAATGTTTTGTTGGACACGAGAATAACTGGTGCCATGTTTTTTCCTTTAAATATGTTTAAAGGTATGAAAACATTAAAGGTTATAATTGCATAAATTGTCTATATTTCATTACTTTATATACTGTCTTGGGGTTAAATTTGCAAAAAATGCTAAAAACCAAATGCTCAAAAATTAAAAACCAAAATAGACTGAAAATGGAAAAAATAAAAACGGAATGTGGGAAAAAATAAAAGCGATTTCATCCGTCTCTGTTTCCTCCCTGGATCTGTTTGGTAATTCTGACCCACATGATGTTTCTGAAAGCAGTTCTATCAGCATTCTGGGAGCTGATTGGTCCTTACAGCATCATTAGCTGCAATACTTGATGTTGAATCTCAATATAATACTAGTAGTAATATTGTGCATAACTACAGTCATATAATCCATGCAACAGCTCAAAAAACTGTTTTAATAACACTAACCCAAATCAATATCGGAATCGAATCGGATCGAATCAAATCTTGATAATGGATTCTGAATCTTAAGAATCGGAATCAATTCGATTCTTGACATTTGAATGGAACCCCAGCCCTAGTGTGTATGTGTGTGTGCGCTCGACCCCAACAGAAAAGGTCAGTGCTGGTGATCTTCTGAAATCTTGCATTGAGTAAGAACCGACAACAGATTCCTCTGAAAGCGCATCAGTCAGTGGTTTAACATGGACAATAACACTCAACAGTGTTACAAGTTGAATAAGAATCTGCTGCGTAAACGGTGAGTCTGAACCAAACCAGGTCAAATTCAAGGTGAACATATTCTGATCACTGGTGCTGCACTGAAGTAAACTCTAGACATGTGATCACCCACCTCTCAACACAACTTCCTGTTACTGTTCGCAAAGTATTTTGCAAGAGAAACAGACTTCAGTTAGAACAGTTGTGAGATAGTTGAGGAGAGAAGGTCTAAAGACTCTGACACACGGCAAGATTGTTGGTAGTCTTGGACCAAAGACTTCTGTCGTAAAAGAATCGCAGAAATATCTGCCATCGCAGGTCGAAATCGGCTGTCTTACATTGTACATAGTGAGCGATGTTACAACCTGTCGCACTGATCTCCCCAACAAAGGCTGTCTGATTTAACCTTCTGACCCGGCCTGAAACCCTTCCTCTCAGTCTACTGACTCACCAATTCAAACGTTCATTGAAATGACGCATTAAGCACAATTCTATAAAATAAGTGAAACCTAAAAGACACTAAGCCTTATGAGATTCTGAGAAATAATCAGATTTGGTGGAGTTGTAGTAACAGATATCAACATGATGAAGACATTACAAGTAGAGGGTTCTGCAGGCTGAGACACATCGTGGGATACCAGCGCTCTGACATCCAAAGTTTGTCTTCTCTCCTGAATCATGAATGTGACCACATCCCACTTTGCAAGCCTTTTTTCAAGTGTTATCAGCAGATGTACAAGTGACTACAGAGAAGTTCATTGTCAAGCTCTGTTTACGTATGGCTGTGGATGCTGATGATGCAACCTAAACCGCAGCTACGACACAAGAGGACGCCATCGTACAGTCTGATCTCACCGTTCTAGACAAAATTAAGCCCATCCCAGTCATACACAGAGTTGTTATGATCTCATGAGACTGTAAAAAATCACGGGGTCTACAGACCTTTTGAGAGAGGCACTTCCATGATTTACGGTTGCCTGGCGACCAGTCACAAGGTCATCCAAATATCACTGGAGATCAACTGAGCTGTGACCCCATAAATCACATTTTCAAGGGGCCTGAGTTGTTTTTCTCCACAGTTTTGATTGTATTTTCCCTCTAGGGTAAAAAATTAGTTTAGTAAATAGGTTTCACATCTGAGATTTCCATTTACCAGCAATGAAAAAACACATACCGGTATATACTTTTTTTTAAAGTACATGACGTCAGAAATAATAAGTCACTTTACAGTTTTAGTGAGTTTTAGTTGATTGATAAACAGGCTCATGCCTGAATTAAGAGATCCCAAGGACACTGTTGGATTTTCATTTTCGTTCTCCATCGTTAAGGATTCTGTTCTTTTCTGTGACAACTTTCCTCTCAGTGCTCAGCCCTCGAAAGTAATGCTCCATATAAGAGGAAAGTACTAGATACACTCTATGGTATAACTACATCTTAGAACCCTTAAATACTGATAGCTTTAGTAAGGAAGTGGTGTTCTGTCAAATCTGGGGAATATTACTAGGCCTGGAATTACATTTATTGTTATAAAAAAGCCTTATGCATGGCCGGAACTACACACAACTCACGGGGGAGCGCAAGAACAAGCCCAGGCCCCTTTTCACCACTGCAGCCACATTTCTGTTGAACAATGGATTCCCTCTTTTCTCACCAGCAATGATTTTATGAACTTGAACAAACAAAATTGTGTCAATTTTACACCTATTAATCTGTGTTGAGTTTTTGTAGGTAACTAAGTTTTGTGGAACGTCGACCTGTTTGCTATACTCAGTACTCGAGTTGAGGGGGGATGAGGGGGGATGGCATCCCCCCTGAAATAAAAACGGTCAAAATCATCCCCCCTGTAAAACTGCCATCCCCCCTTTCCATCCCTTATGTCATTTCATCAATGAATGTGGTTTTACTGCTATTTCAACATTTAGAGTCATCACCAGAAAAATAACACCAGAAAAATAACTTATTTGACAATTTTCCCCTGTTTCAAGTAAATTTTCACTTGAAATAAGTAGGAAAATCTGCCAGTGGGACAAGATTTATCTTCTTATTACAAGCAAAAAAATCTTGTTCCACTGGCAGATTTTTCTACTTATTTCAAGTGAAAATCTACTTGAAAAAGGTGAAAATTGTTGTTTTTTCCAGTGATGAGTCTTGTTTTAAGTGTAATGAGATTTTTTTACTAAAATGAGACATTTTAACTAGAAATAAGACAAATATTCTTGTTAAGATTTTGAGTTTTTGCAGTGATCCATGTTACTTATCCTGTGAAGGACAGAGTCATATTGATAAGTTCAGAAAACTATTTCCTATTGTTGTGTTTTGATGTATTTGATGTAAGCCCAGTGGATATTTAAAGCTTACAGAAGGCTGCATTTAACTGCTGCTATGTCATTCCTGCAGTATTTCTGCAGGTGTTTTGGTCAGTGATATTATTTGTAATATATTATATTATTTGTAATCAGCACAAATTATCTGTCCCCATATGATAAAATCCACCATCCCCCCTGATTTCTTTTTACAACTCGAGTACTGGCTATACTCCATACCAACGTAACGGTTTTAAAGACTCCGCCCTGCTGGACCAGATTAATATTTCATTCTCAGCTGGTTATGTAGCACAGTGGTTCACGTTAGCTGTTGTGAAACCACTCCTCCAGTCTTCATTCCAATGATTTAGTCAATTACAGGGCAATTTTTAACTCTCCTTTTATGTCCCAAATCCTTGAAAATGTCATCCTTAAACGATCAATTGGTCATAGAGAAAGTAACAGTCTACATTATGAATTTCAGTCGACATTTGCGATTCATCAAAGCAGTTAAACTGCTTTAATTAAACTTTCAAATGACCTCCTCCTCTGCTTTAGGCTGGTTTAAGTCATATTTGCCAGGCAGAGTTCAGCTTGTCCACATAAATGGCATGTCTTTATACATTCCAGAGTTAGCTAGCGTGTCCCACAAGGGCCTGGACCTGGACCAGAACCTTCGGGCTCCGATGTTTGAAGATAACAAGCCATCGATCAGCATCACAGCTGTATCTGTTGGTGTTTAGGAGCCTGCATAGTAATCCACGTAAGACGCTCTACTTGAAGTTTAAAATACAACAAAAGAAATCAAACAGTCCAATGATACGTGGTATAAAGGCTACAACGTGCTTTTAAACATTCTGCTCAGTAAAACCTGAAAATTACATCCATATTCTCCTACAACTAACGTGGACACATTCATCAAAATACCGTCTTATTTCAATGAGGTGAATAAGTAGAGGTTATATTAACATGAACAGTAGTAATCTGGATATTTTCAGTTCCCTAATGACTGAAACGTTTCCTTCAAAGGAAAGTTGAAAGATCACAATAGTACAGGACTGTCTCGGAAAATTAGAATATTGTGATAAAGTTCTTTATTTTCTGTAATGCAATTGAAAAAAAAAAAAAAAGGTCATAGCTTCTGCATTAATTACAAATCAACTGAAATATTGCAAGCCTTTTATTATTTTAATATTGCTGATTATGTTTTACAGCTTAAGATTCCCAGAATATTCTAATTTTTTGAGATTGGATATTTTAGTTTTCTTAAACTGTAAGCCATGAGCAGCAATATTAAAATAATAAAAGGCTTGCAATATTTCAGTTGATTTTTAATGAATCCAGAATGTATGACATTTTTGTATTACAGAAAATAAAGGACTTTATCACAATATTCTAATTTTCTGAGACAGTCCTGTAAACATTCCTCTGGAATACTGCGTTGTCCGCATTTTCTAAACTCAGTGGAATAATCAAACTGTAAAAATGATTTCCTTTGCACAGATGGGACCACTTTGACCTGCTTGCTGCTCCGTGCACCAAGTTCAGAGTCACATCAACACCAGGTTATCCATGACACAGAGATCTGACTGAAAACACAGCTGACCGGTGTCTGAACGGACCTGCAATGCTGCATGAGCCCTCGGGGAGGAGCAGTGAACCTGGAGCTCTGACTCTTTACAGCCGCTGATCTTTGAATGTTTTCAGTTTGTCTGGGGCCATAATCATAATCATCATCATCATCATAATCATCATCAGATCATGAACGAGGAAAAGTCACCTGATCCCTCCCAGTCCGAGATTACCCCAACAGAAAACAACAGACGTCATTCTGGACCATAAGATGTTGGAAAAAAATCAGCTGAGTGATGGGCTGGAAAAATCCTGGCCGTGTCTCAAGACTGAAGAAAACAAGCTTCTCAGAAAAAAGGCAGAAATGTGCGAATACAAGTCCAAATGGGTAGTTTATTTTGGCAGGAGAGGCTGTTTGTTCTTTCTTTTTCTTGAACACAGTTCGAGTGTCTAAAGTTGACAGCCTTGTATGTTTTTGTAGTTTTAACTCACGTAAAATAATGCAAAAAATACCAAAAATAAAGAAACAGAAAAAAGAAGGGTTATCGTGATCTGTATGTGTAATTTTGAAAACCGAGTAAAATAAGTGTTGAATTTAGACAAGACATCCGTTTCGTTTATAAAAACATTGGTTGCCCTGTCAACTATGAAGCAAATTATGTGTGTTTAGTAATGAGGAAATGAAGATTGTTCCAGTTCAGGACGAGAGGCGTTCAACTGCTACATAAGTGGCACAAATCTGCAAATAGGTTTATTCAGAAAACAAAGTGGCGAAATGAAACCTAAAGTGAATCTAAAGTACAACTATGAACCCAGAAGTATATTTATTTTTCTGTTACTCGTCAAATCAAGGCACACAAACAATGTCTGTCAAGACTTCCATGTTTTAATTGTTGTAATGAATTCAATTTTCCCTCAATTTGTTGAGGTATGAAAAAATGAAAAAAAGAGAACACACATGGGAACAAAACTACAAATGCCCACTGTATTTAAGAAGAGAAGAAGAAACATCTAGCAACTTTTCTTTAAGCTTGTATACAGGACTGTCTCAGAAAATTAGAATAATGTGATAAAGTTCTTTATTTTCTGAAATGCAATTAAAAAAACAAAGATGTCATACATTCTGGATTCATTACAAATGAACTGAAATATTGCAAGCCTTTTATTATTTTAATATTGCTGATTATGGTTTACAGTTTAAGATTAAGATTCCCAGAATATTTTATTTTTTTTAAATAGAATATTTGAGTTTTCTTAAGCTGTAAGCCATGATCAGCAATATTAAGATAATAAAAGGCTTGCAATATTTCAGTTGATTTGTAATGAATCCAGAATGTATGACATTTTTGTTTTTGTAATTGCATTACAGAAAAATCACAATATTCTAATTTTCCGAGAACATTTTCTGTACTTCATCAGCTGACTTGCAGCTAACTGTGCTTGTATTTAACGCCTTATTTCCGGCAGTCAGGTCTTTTCGTTCCCGTACTTGTTGCTGAATTATGATGGGTGGATTGTACTGATGGATTGTGGGATGCGGTGGTGTCTCACCTCGAACAGAGAGTGGATGGGCGCCGCAGCATTTGGAGCCAGAACACTCATCCTCTCCTTGAACAGCGTCTTCTCACCAACATCACCTGAAACCTGAGTAGCCGGGAGAGAAAGTCAAGCATCACCTTCTGTGATATTGTGCTAAGATACAATGCTAGCGCGTGTGTGTGTGTGTGTGTGTGTGTGTGTGTGTGTGTGTGTGTGTGTGTGTGTGTGTGTGTCAGTATGGTTACATGCACATCTTCATTGAGCTATTGGCAACAATCGAGCAAAAGATTTAACTGGAGTTTCTGAGAAATCCGAGTATACATGTGCGGGAAGACACAAACAAACCTCTTCCCTCTTACGTTACAAAAAGAACCCGTGATAGGTGAAATCCATGAAGTAGCAACCTTTATTTTTTTTACATTTATTATACAAGGCTTCAAAAACTGTGGAGATCAGCCCCACCGAGACCTGATTAATTGGATTTGAACGGGAGAAAAGGAAAAATGATTATGAAAAAAAAAAATACGATAAATACAGTAGGACAAATTGTGACTGGCGTGTATTTCCCTGCTCTTCTGATGCCGCTGCATCCTGACTCGCTCTGTAGCGTCTTTTTCTTCTAAAGCCTCCGGTGCAGGTGTGTTTTTTCCAGAGAAGAACATGGTTATGGGTCGTTGTTGTCGCTCTTTTTTTCTTCTGGGCAAAAAGATTCTTATAAACTGACATGCAGAGGTGTCAAGTAACAAAGTACAAATACTTTGTTACCTTACTTAAGTAGAAATTTTGGTTATCTATACTTCACTGGAGTAATTATTTTTAAGACTACTTTTTACTTTTACTCCTTACATTTTAACGCAATTATCTGTACTTTTTACTCCTTACATTTTAAAAACAGCCTCGTTACTCTATTTCATTTTGGCCTTTAAATAAAAACTATCCAGTTAAATTGCTCCATCCGGATAGAGTGAATCTGGTTGTGGTTGTTTCAGATGTTCTTGTCCAGTTTTGTTCTTACATCTGTTCCCTCAGATTCCTGCAACTAAACTTGGATGTACATTCCAATAAAGGTTAGGATAAATGATAACATGCCTCTGAAGTTTGACTTTTTGCACCATTACAATACTTATAGGCAACTAGTCATCATATCTGCTGCTCTCTGAAACACATGTTAATGCTCAATAGTACACATATATGGTTCTTTAATATATTTGCATTATACTAAGATGCATTCATTTTCAATGGCTTTTGTCCTTAATGGCTTTTTTCCCCCTTACATTTACTTTTATACTTTAAGTAGTTTTGAAACCAGTACTTTTATACTTTTACTTGAGTAAAAAACTTGAGTTGATACTTCAACTTCTACAGGAGTATTTTTAAACTCTAGTATCTATACTTCTACCTGAGTAATGAATGTGAATACTGAAGACACCTCTGCCGACATGCCACCATGGATTATATCTGAAAACTGTAATGAACGATTCATCAAAGGCTCCCGTTCTTGAGCTGCTGCTGAAGCTCATTGGTCGTTCCCAGCTTGTTGCTAAGCAACCAACGTTATTGACACAGGAAGTGAAGAAGTGGGGAGACTGTTTAGAATGCAGAACACGATGCAAATCCGTGAAGCAGCGAGACCGTGAAAGGTGAACAGCGTTTTAGCGAGGGATTCCTGTACATCCCAGAATAGCTTGATTTAGAATCACATTATCTGGATCTAATGGCCCGATTTCAGGAACTCCAGCCCGACTAAGCTGTTTACATGGCTTTTAAAACTTCAATATCAGCTGGACTGAGGCAATAATTTGATTTCATCTTAATGCATGTTGAGTGAGTGAGTGAGTGAGTGAGTGAGTGAGTGAGTGCGTGAGTGAGTGAGTGCGTGAGTGAGTGCGTGAGTGCGTGAGTGCGTGCGTGCGTGAGTGCGTGAGTGCGTGAGTGAGTGCGTGAGTGCGTGAGTGCGTGCGTGCGTGCGTGCGTGCGTGCGTGCGTGCGTGCGTGAGTGCGTGCGTGCGTGCGTGCGTGCGTGCGTGCGTGCGTGAGTGAGTGCGTGCGTGAGTGCGTGAGTGCGTGAGTGCGTGAGTGCGTGCGTGCGTGCGTGCGTGCGTGAGTGCGTGAGTGCGTGAGTGCGTGAGTGAGTGCGTGCGTGAGTGCGTGAGTGCGTGAGTGAGTGCGTGCGTGAGTGCGTGAGTGCGTGAGTGCGTGAGTGCGTGAGTGCGTGAGTGCGTGAGTGCGTGAGTGAGTGCGTGCGTGAGTGCGTGAGTGCGTGAGTGCGTGAGTGCGTGAGTGAGTGCGTGCGTGAGTGCGTGAGTGCGTGAGTGCGTGAGTGCGTGAGTGCGTGAGTGAGTGCGTGCGTGCGTGAGTGCGTGAGTGCGTGAGTGCGTGAGTGCGTGAGTGCGTGAGTGCGTGAGTGCGTGAGTGCGTGAGTGCGTGAGTGAGTGCGTGCGTGAGTGCGTGAGTGCGTGCGTGCGTGCGTGAGTGCGTGAGTGCGTGAGTGCGTGAGTGCGTGAGTGCGTGAGTGCGTGAGTGCGTGAGTGCGTGCGTGCGTGAGTGCGTGAGTGCGTGACTGCGTGAGTGCGTGAGTGCGTGAGTGCGTGAGTGCGTGAGTGCGTGAGTGCGTGAGTGCGTGAGTGCGTGACTGCGTGACTGCGTGAGTGCGTGAGTGCGTGAGTGCGTGAGTGCGTGCGTGCGTGCGTGCGTGAGTGCGTGACTGCGTGAGTGCGTGAGTGCATGACTGCGTGAGTGCGTGAGTGCGTGAGTGCGTGCGTGCGTGCGTGAGTGCCTGAGTGAGTGTCTCACAGAGTGGAGATCCTGCAGCTTCCCCAGGCTGATGTATTCCACGGCTGCCTCAAACGTGCTGAGACAGTAGCTGAGCTCGTCCTTGGTGGAGTGGCTGAAGCAGAAGTTCCTGATGTAGCTCAGATTAGCCATCCTGACACAAACAGTCAGCAATCAGTCAAACAGATATACACAAGTACATACTTCCTTTACTTTCATTTGACGGAAAAACACAAACACACAAGTCGGCTAGTAAAAAATGATCTGGACTCTCCAAATATAACTGACAAAAGCCTGAATAACTCCATCTGATTAGACTAACATCCGCTGGCAGATTATCTGTAGACTCAGTCATGTTTCAGAGAATAAGAATCAGGAGATCTTGTTTATCTTGCCCATCATGCTCAGCAGTGACGCTCAGTTGAAATTCAGTCTGGGTCAACAGACTCCTCTGAAGTCGTCTAACATCTAAAAGATCTTTCAAAGGCAACTGTCATCCCAAAAGTTCAGACTTATTCTCAATCATAAAAGAAAACATAGGGACTTTCCCAGGAATACAGGACTGTCTCAGAAAATTTGAATATTGTGATAAAGTTCTTTATTTTCTGTAATGCAATTAAAAAAACTAAAATGTCATACATTCTGGATTCATTACAAATCAACTGAATTATTGCAAGCCTTTTATTATTTCAATATTGCTGATTATGGTAAATCTAGAGACTTTAACCCTCCATGCCTCAGCCCCTCCTGAAGGGTTATGAAGTCCCTACTTGTTTGACAGTTATAATTTTATCTTGTTTTAAAAACAGGAAAAACCTTTAATTACTGAGCCTTTGAAGGAGGAAATAGTTAGTTCATATTTATTTCGGTCAATCACAAACATAAAAATGAACAAACAAGATAACACAGGTTTTTCCCTGGTCAAGATTGTGATTATTTTGACCGGAAAGGTCTGGACTTGAAGCATAAAGCTGATCTTGCCCACCTTTTAACAGAATAGAATATACAAAAGGAACAAATGAAGTATCATGAGGCTACACAAAATAATAGTAATAATAATAATAACAATAATGATGATGATGATAATAATAATAATAATGATAATAATAATAATAGCTTAAATAACTGTAATCATAGTAATAGTTATAATAATGATAATAATAATAATAATAATAATAATGATAGCTCTGAAAACAGAAAGTGAAAAGATGCTAAGGAAACCAATTTTAGTTGTCATTTCATCTCATGCATGTGTACATTCTTCTTTGTTTGCTTATTGTGCTCCTATATGTGTCCATTACCTTTGCTTTGAATAATATCTTGTATGCTTTTATTGAGTTTGCTAGTTTAAGGTCGTTGTCTAATGAGTTCCACAGTTTTACTCCTAAAACAGATAAACATCTGCCCTTTGTATGAAATAATTTAGAGTTAAACCTTCATGTTTTATTTTCAAATGCTGCACATTTTTGTATTTGTTTGGTAACATCAATATTGTAAAAGATTTGACCTGAAACCGCTAATGAGACGCATCACATCAGGCTTGGCGTGTAAAAGTTCAGGTATGAATAAATGATCCCGTTTAATGAGGATGTCGTTTCCAGACCTTATGTTACTGCGGGGACAAAGGTCAAATCTCCCGGGTCCCTCCAGACTCACCAGTTGGGGATTTCCGTCTTCACCAGCAGGTAGAGGACGACTGGGAGAAGGTCGTCTGCGCTCACGGCTTCGATACTGACTGCAGAAGAAAGCACACATTCAGAAGAAACTCTTTCATTCTTCACTCAGCTGGCTTGTTTCAGGTTTGTTTTGGTGACACTGCCAGCCACTCTGCCTCAGTACAAACCAAATGATCTAATTGGCCCTTTTGACAAGCATCAAATTGGAAGAGATGGCACCAGTGCAGCCTGACAGTGGGACCGCTGTGAGCCAAGCTTGCCTTTCCAAAGCAAACTGGACAAACACATTACGGCCTCACAGAGTCGGCAGTGTGCCGTCTGCTGATGTGATTACGGAGTTGGGTCTGCCTGAGAAGGGAGGTGACCGAGCGGCTCTCGCTGACTGAGCGGGATTTTACTGACACCGCTCCTGAGGCTGCTCCTTCATGCCCCGGGATTATATATTTAATGAAGATACTGCAGGTCCTTACCGCAACAGTCGGATGAAAGAGCAGCCTCATTTTCAGAGCAATGTGATTTGTAAGCGACTACATTTGAGCCAGTTACGTACTCAGACCAGTCTTGTTTTTGTGGATTTGGAGTCATTTCCAGAAATGTGCCCGAGTAAAAGTGATTGGCTCCTCTAAAAGACTGCAGGACTTCAGCTCCGAGACATTTTGTCATCATGTAGATTAGAAGATTTTCTTTGAGCTCCTTTAAGACTGCAACACAAAACTTTTTATATCCCTCGTTGTCTTCATGCATTTCATTTTAAAACCTGACAGATGGGATTTTTTTTTTTCCCAGTCCATAGCTTGGTCACCCTCTTTTAATCTTCCTCCAGTTACATTTTTTTTTTCCAATATCTTTTTATTTCACAAAAGAAAGGCAATCACAAACATCCTAAATGACAGTAGGTCTTACAATTTTCTTTTGTGCACACAAGCCAAATCTCACCTACAACCCACCCCCCCCCCAAAAAAAACACAAAAACATACACACGAAATAAATAAAAATAAATAAACTGGGAAAAAAAATCAAAAACTCAATCAAATCAATCAAACATCAAAACTCGAATACCTACAGATACATAAGATACATAAAGTAAATGACAGCAATAAAACAGCAATCAGCGTACAATGAAGTTTACAATGAATGAAGCTCTAAGCCAGAAAATAATGGGAACCAAAATTCTTGAAAAAGATGGCCACGGTTATATTTTTCCAATGTTAGCTTTTCTAATGGTAGAAATGCTGTGATTTGGTCTATGAAAGTCTTAAAAGATGGAGGGGTATCATTCTTCCAAAATAAAAGTATACATTTTTTTGCAAAGTAAGTTA
Source organism: Cololabis saira (assembly GCF_033807715.1). Taxonomy (NCBI): domain Eukaryota; kingdom Metazoa; phylum Chordata; class Actinopteri; order Beloniformes; family Belonidae; genus Cololabis; species Cololabis saira. The sequence goes on along the minus strand of NC_084591.1, from coordinate 44,357,774 downwards.
TCAAAATTAATATCCTGCATTTTTTGTTATGTAGTTGTAAATTATATGTGTCATTTAATAAATATAAACTACTGCTTAAATCAAATGTTTTGTCCAGGATTAGTTGTGTTAGGGAATGAATTGAATTCCAATAATTTTGTAAGCGGTCACATTCCCAGAACATATGCATGAATGTCAGATGGATTTTAGAGGGGCAGAGTTTACCGGTGCGTGTTGGGGTCTGGGTGGCGGTGAGGACGACTCTGCGCAGGCAGAGCAGCTTGAGGAGGGGGGACGTCTGCTGGTTGAGCTGACTCAGCTCTCTCTTTGCCCGGGACAGGTTTATACTGCAGAAACACAGGTGAGATCAGAACCTTCTAGACTGAGGGATGAAGGTGATTCACTGCTCCTGCAGCCATGCATGCACCCATCTTCCTTCCATGCTGACTGACCTGAACTGAGGCTTGACTCCCAGGTCTTTCTGCTGCAGATCCTGCAGACTCCTGGTGATTTTGTTGAAGGCAGCCTCCTATCGTTGAGTAGCACAAGAGAGCAGAGAGAAGCTGAATGATGCTGCCATCAGACAGAAACAGGTCAGGGACAGTTACAGGCTTGTACTTGGGTAATCGAGTTTGCAGATGACACCACGGTGAGCGGACTCATCAGAGATGACATGATAAGAAAACCTAGAAGCAGAGGTGTCGTGACAATAACCTGCTCCTCAACACCAGCAACACCAACATCTCATAGACTGCGTTTCCATGCATCAATAACCCTTTTAAAACCCGAATATTGGCAATAACCCGAATTTGACACCAATAACCCCTTTGAATAACTGGAATTTGCTCATATTCTGGTTTTTAAAAACCTGAATATGACCCCTGGGTTACTCCTTTTAAAACCTGAATATTCAGTCATGTAAACGCCAAACGGAATATCCCCATCAAACGTAACATGAATTTGTTTCCTGCACATGTTCTGTTCACAAGGAATTAGGGCTGGGCGGTATGGACTAAAAAATGTATCACGATAATTTCTGTTATTTATCCCGATAACGATAAAAATGACGATAGAAAAAATACCAATTCAACTCCACCTTTGTAACTATAAATCTATCACCACATTCAGTCTTTGGAGCCCCCAAAACACTGCTGTAAAAGATACTAAATGCTACTAAACTACACCAATTGAATTGAATTGATAAAAAACAATTAAATGAGTTACACCTGTACTGCAAAACTGTAATGACTCAGATCCGCCATGTTTGTTACACAAAATCCTTCCTTCCTTCCTTCCTTCCTTCCTTCCTTCCTTCCTTCCTTCCTTCCTTCCTTCCTTCCTTCCTTCCTTCCTTCCTTCCTTCCTTCCTTCCTTCCTTCCTTCCTTCCTTCCTTCCTTCCTTCCTTCCTTCCTTCCTTCCTTCCTTCCTTCCTTCCTTCCTTCCTTCCTTCCTTCCTTCCTTCCTTCCTTCCTTCCTTCCTTCCTTCCTTCCTTCCTTCCTTCCTTCCTTCCTTCCTTCCTTCCTTCCTTCCTTCCTTCCTTCCTTCCTTCCTTCCTTCCTTCCTTCCTTCCTTCCTTCCTTCCTTCCTTCCTTCCTTCCTTCCTTCCTTCCTTCCTTCCTTCCTTCCTTCCTTCCTTCCTTCCTTCCTTCCTTCCTTCCTTCCTTCCTTCCTTCCTTCCTTCCTTCCTTCCTTCCTTCCTTCCTTCCTTCCTTCCTTCCTTCCTTCCTTCCTTCCTTCCTTCCTTCCTTCCTTCCTTCCTTCCTTCCTTCCTTCCTTCCTTCCTTCCTTCCTTCCTTCCTTCCTTCCTTCCTTCCTTCCTTCCTTCCTTCCTTCCTTCCTTCCTTCCTTCCTTCCTTCCTTCCTTCCTTCCTTCCTTCCTTCCTTCCTTCCTTCCTTCCTTCCTTCCTTCCTTCCTTCCTTCCTTCCTTCCTTCCTTCCTTCCTTCCTTCCTTCCTTCCTTCCTTCCTTCCTTCCTTCCTTCCTTCCTTCCTTCCTTCCTTCCTTCCTTCCTTCCTTCCTTCCTTCCTTCCTTCCTTCCACAAATTCTTATTGTGGGGAATTTTTTTTTGGACGGTTTATCGTGAACAGTAAAATATCGCCCATTCCTACAAGGAATCCTGGTCTTTTGAGTCCAGGAAGTTCTTATAAACACGGAGAAACGCAAGACCACGCCACACTTTTGGAGTGAGGAGGAGACTAATCACTTCATAAATGTAATGAAGGATATGAACATTTTGTCATTTGTAGACGGTAGAAAGTACCGGGATAGAAGATTTACAAGAAGGTGAGCGAAAAGTTGCGCAAAGCAGCATTTGTTTTGAATTTGGATATAGGAAGAAGAAGCGGAAATTACGGGAATTGCGTCATCATGTTCTCCGCGTGTCGCTGCTTTAATCCAGATATCCCAAATGATTAATTACCATGTATACAGGCATAACCCTGTTTGCTCAAGCATGTAAACGGAATATTCCCAATGTTTCAGTAACCGGAATATTAGCAATAACCAGAATTTTGACTGCATGTAAACGTAGTCATAGTGGACCTCAGAAGGAAGAAAGGGTTGCATGCACATCTCCAGCCTGGTCCACAAATATTTACCAGCGCCTCACTTGTCATAAACCCTGAACCTCAGCCGTCCTAAACCTGCAGACCAACTGTATCACAGTCTGGGACTGCTCTGGGCCTAAAGTCAAAGATCAGTGGGCTCAGGAGCAGCTACAGCTGCCCGTCCACTGGTCGTCCCAAGCATCATACGAAGGTTGAACAAATCCAGCTTGCTTGGAAGAGCTGCCAGTTGAAGGTTGTCTTCTGTTCTGGTTTCTTCTCTTCTTTTACATGATCTGTCACTTATACAACCCAGTGTACATTCATTATTAAGTTGATATATGGATAATCTGCACACCTTTAAACTCTACAAAACTGCTTCTGCACTTCTGGTTAGTTAGCTAAATGCGGTCTTATTGCCTTGTTAAATGTGCAAAGACAATATAGCTGAATGTGATCTGTCCTACAGCCATAAAACCACCGATCTTTGCTCGTTTCAGCCAAGCTTTAACGCGTCACACAGACGTCCTCACATTCAAGTCCAGTTCATGATCCACTCAATAACAGCGAGGTTCTGTGCCACAAATAATCAGCCCCCACCACCATGCTTGAACGTTAGGATGAGGTGGTCTGCTTTTTTTCTTTTTTGCTGGTTTTGCTGGTGCAGCATCAGATAACCCCCAGACATGGTGCAGTGTTTGATGTAAAACATCTCCACTCTGGGTTGTCAATGTTCTTTCTAAATAGAAAAAAAAAACTTCTTCTCACTTCTGGTCTTTTTCTAATTGCACTGCTGGGACATTTAACATCTAGTTTCTTCAAGGTTTTCATAGTCTGAAACTGCTGCTGTTTTTCACTCATGAATAATCTTTCTCACTACAGGATGACTGACTTCATAATCTTTCCCAGACTGATGGGTAGCAACAACCCTTTGTTGAAGACGCCTGCAGGCTCTGTATTAACACACACCTGAATGCTTCAGACCAGAAAACTGATTAAACTTCTGTTATTACTGGGATGCTAACACTGATGATCAGCTTATCAAGTCCATGTGATCTGCAGCCCCTGGCACCGACGTACCACCTTAACTGTTATGAGAGCAGTTACGGGTGTATTGACGTTTTTACACACCCTTGTGCATTTTTGCTTAGTTTCTGTTCTTTAAATCAAAACATGGTGTCATGTGTCATCATATTTTTCTCCTAAGATCTGTTTTTAAATAAAGCCCTGACATGCAAAATCAGGTGTGGACCTACCTGGCTGGCTTCAAGAGTTCCCACAAAGTTAAATATTAAGTCATGGATACCATGATGAACATACATCTGCAACATAGAAGAAAGAATTCAAGTGTTGGACACAATCAAAACATCGTGAGCTACAAACGTGTGGTGTTCAGGTTTTAACGAGTACAAATACACACATGGATGTGATTCTGTGACGTTAGCAGACAATCACGTCTGCAGGTAAATACATATGTTAATGCTTAAAAAGAAAACAGATGTTTTTCATAAATGACATTTAAACTGATAATTAACAGTGAAGTGAAATTGAAAATGTGGAAAATAGAAAATGGAAGATTAAGTAAGGTTTTGGTTAGAACTGACCACCAGTTGCTGGCACTGATTTCAACCACATATTTCATGAGTAAGCTAATAAAGCGTTCTGTAGGGTAGAACAGTAACCTAAAAGTGCATCAATATTGAGTGAGAGCGTGCAGATGGTTTAGCAGAAACACTGACCTCCACCGCCTGTTTGAGCAGAGTCATCTGAAGCTCCTGCTTCGCCAGAAGTTTCTGTGGAAAAGCACATTCACACCAGTCAATTATTTTATGTGAGTGAGCATAAAGTTTGTAATGCCACAGTTTATGAGTAGACACATATGTACAAACATACATTATTGCAGTTTTTCTATCAAGAGATGCAATGAAGGAATATAAGAGGCCTAATAATCAATGACAAAGTCTGAAAAAAATACAGAATTGTTGATATTACAGAACATTATGTGAGAGATCTCAAACATCACAGGTGAGTATTAACTCTGTTCCACTCCCACAAATCTACAGGACTGTCTCAGAAAATTAGAATATTGTGATAAAGTTCTTTATTTTCTGTAATGCAATTAAAAAAAATGAAAATGTCATACATTCTGGATTCATTACAAATCAACTGAAATATTGCAAGCCTTTATTATTTTAATATTGCTGATTATGGTTTACAGTTTAAGATTCCCAGAATATTTAAATTTTTTGAGATAGGATACTTGAGTTTTCTTAAGCTGTAAGCAATATTAAAATATTAAAAGGCTTGCAATATTTCAGTTGATTTGTAATGAATCCAGAATGTATGACATTTTTGTTTTTGTTATTGCATTACAGAAAATCACAATATTCTAATTTTCTGAGACAGTCCTGTAGACGCACCGTAAAGAGTTTATGCCATGCAAGCTTATCGCTGTAGATCTCGTCTTTTATCCACCTGCAGCTCCCAGAAGCCCCGATTCAGACGTGAGACGTCTCATCATCAGTCATCTACTGGCCTGATACACCAGTTCTCAAGGTAAAATCAATCTGATCTGTACGAGTGTATTACTAAAACAATCGACCACCACTAGAATATAACCATTTACAATATGAGTTATAATATCAATAGTAAATCTTCCTGTAAACTGGATTATCATTTAAACTGCTGCACATGACGTGCAACTGGATAACTGTGTAAATAACTCCATATGACTTCCATTTGGTGGTACCACGCTGCGATAAAAATTTAGTTCAGCAGGACACGACGACAACAACAACAACAACGAGTGGCCTCCACTCTTCTCCTCAACTCCAGACCATTTAGAGAAGATTTAGAGAAAATAGTTTGGACCTCTGTGGCTCTTTAGCCAAACTGAGACATGCAACAAATAAATCATATCTTCAAACCAAACCAGACACAAAACAAAAGCTACGCAGAGAAACGCAAAATATACAGACTAAATAAGAAAGTTAGGAAAAAGATTGTCCAGCACCGAGTGGGCTGGAGATCAGGTTGGTGGAATATTGTTACTGAAGAACGTAAATGATCCAACCATCTTCCAAGAGATCAGCTTCTCACGTCTATACAACATCACCCCATGAGCTGATGATGGGCCACAACGTTCTTTCAGTTTATTGCAGAGCCATACATAGCTAAAAGTGCTTTACAACCTAGACTAAGATTAGCACAGACATTAAAAACGTAAAAGGAGATGTACACATATGACATGTGTGAAACCACTAACAGCTGGTTCTTTTAGATGCTGACTAACATGTAAAAGCTCCTACCAATCCTGAAAGGCTGACGTGAATTACAAACTACTGCTGTCAAGGATTTATATTCACATCCTCTCATCAAGAACAAGAGCCTTTACATTGTGGTGTGCACTATATAGATGAGATACAGCATCTCATCTCAAAAGAACACAAGGCCAGCAGGTCAGAGAGCCCCAATGTGACAGGTGAACATCCACTAACACGGCATATTGGTATGAAACCGGTTCAAAAACTCCAGCAGAACAATTAATGAAGATGAAGAAGATCACAGGCTTGAAGCAGGACGAGACCAGAAAGATGGAAGTCTGGACAGAACCAATGAGCTGAACACATTCCAATCCCAGCAGGTAGTTAGGTGAAGAAACATCCGGAGAGATTGAACCGAAACAAGAGTCCGCCCCAGACCCCTGAAAGCAGTGGAATATGTCCCGCCGTGTTCCAGTGCCAAAAAGATCTCATCAATCTTCCTCCATCCTTGGAAAGACTTTTATTAGCTCGCCTGAATAAACAAACGAGCTCCTTCCAGGACCAACTGCAGTTTTCTTATGGTGCTTTTCCACTAGTAACTACTCAGCCCGCCTCGCCTCGGGACGGCTCGTCACGCATCGTCCCGGCTCCACCCGTTTTGTCCCCGTGTGTTTTTCCACAGCCAGGTGAGAAGTGGGCAGGTTGGGGTGAAGCTGCGGTGACGTACTCGATTGCGCAACCGCTTTGTTTGTGTCGGCGCAGATGAGAAATCAGCTGGAGCCGCGAGCGGCTGAGAGTAAAACAGAGTTCCTGGTGGATCTGGTCGTTCCTTATCGCCCGTCTACATCCCTTTTTTAATTCTCTCCTCAGCCACCAGGTTTATGAACATCTGCACCTCAGAGTTGGATAACCAAACAGACGTTTGCGCTTTATAATAAAATTGCTGCGAGCCGCCAGTCGCTCTCGCGCTGACTCCCGCTTCCTGATTCAAACGTCTGACGGCCCCGCCCAATCAGAGGCGTGGAGGGTGGTGACGTCAGAAATAGTCCCCGCTCAGCCCGGTTAGAACCTCGGCAGAATGGTTACAGAAAGAGTATCTGCTTGGCGCGGCTCCACCCGCCTCGGCCCGTAGTGGAAAAGCGCAAGACGGGGCCGTGGCGGGTAGAAGCGAGCTGAGCAGGTACTAGTGGAAAAGGGCCATTATTGTGGAGGAGGTGGAGTTGAAGACGCCACCATACACCTGCTTCAACGAACCCATAGTCATCTATGGCCCTTTTGCACTAGTACCTGCTCAGCTCGCTTCTGTTTGGTGTCTGTTTGGTGATCCAACTCTGAGGTGCAGATGTTCATAAACCTGGTGGCTGACGTGAGAATTAAAAAAGGGATGTAGACGGGCTGTTTTACTCTCAGCCGCTCGCGGCTCCAGCTGATTTCTCATCAGCGCCGACACGAACAAAGGTGTTGCGCAATCGCGTACGTCACAGCAGCTTCAGCCCAACCCCCCCACTTCTCACCTGGGGGTGGAAAAACAAACGGGGACAAAACGGGTGGAGCCGCGACAAGCCGTGTCGAGCCGATTAGGTACTAGTGCAAAAGCGCCACTAGATTACCAACTACCCGACAAGCAGAACGTAGTCTGTGAGATTGAATGGCCGTGTGTTTGATCAGGTGATCAGCAGCACAGGAGCTCCACAGGGTACTGTACTCTCACCACTCCTCTTCATTCTGTACACCTCACCCTCACAATAGTTTCTGCATCATGGCAGAAGAAGTGGAGGTGGTGGAGGAGTATTAATACCTCTGTGTTCACCTGAACAACAGACTGGACTGGAGATACAACCATGATAATGTTTATAAGAAAAGGCCAGAGCAGACTTTTAGATTAGGTCCTTCAGCATTTGCAGCAAGATGTTGAATATTTTCAGTCATCTGTTGGCGCAGCAGCATCAGAGCCAGAGACTAGCGCTTTAACAAACCCATAAAGAAGGCTGGTTCTGTTCTGGAGCTTTGATTTATTAATAGAAAATATTGTAAGCAAGTTAATTGTGGGTCATTATAAGTACTTTATTTTCAATGATCATTTCATCATACTTCCCTCTGAATTGTAATTAAATCAAATAATGAAGTGCCACGAGATCCCATCCCCATTTATTGCCATTTGTAAACAGCTTTTCCAAGTGATTTAATAAAGTTCATTTTGTCCATGGCTTTACAATTTAACTTGCTGGTTGTTTTCGTCAGACAAGAATATTTAGGTCTTTAAATACCTGACATGTTTCAGCGATTACTTTCGCCTTTAGACTAGACTTAGATTAGACTTCATCAGAGTCACTGGTGACTGATGAAGTCGCTGGTTTAAAAACCTAAATATTCTTTTCCGACAAAAAGAATCAGCAAGTTAAATTGGTTTTCCAAGTGTTCTTATTCTAAGCGTCTTAAATGATTTTTGTTTTTTACACATTTAGGCTTTATTGCTGTTTAAAATGTACTACATATTTAGTGGCATTTCAATCTGCACAAGTAATGTTTAAAGAAAAAAAATCATTCGCTACCGGATAACATTCAGAAATTATTTATTGGGAGGGAAGGGGGTTAGAATTTAAGGGGAAACCTAAAATTCAAATCTTTACTTGTGCGTACAACAAAAAGAAGTTTCTGTGTATCAGTTTGTGGAATTAAACTGTGGAATGGTTTGAATTTGGAGTTAAAAGAATGTACAAACATAAAACAATTTAAGAAGAAACATAAAGAAATAGTTTATTTGAGGTATAAAAGTGGTATCTGGTATTAAACAGGTTATTTTTGTAAAAATGATATATATTTATACAAATTAGTGTATATATAATATACTAATTTTAATTATATATTAGTGTATAAAAAGTAAATACAGACATATAATTTATGTTTAGTTGTGGAAAGAGGGTGGGATTATATAAGTTTATACTCCCCCCCCCCCACTCCTTTTCGAACATGAAATACTGAAATATGTGTTTTGATGTTTTTTTTCTTTATGTGGTGGAATGCCCACCTGTATTTGTTTTTCTTATCTTTTTTTTTTGTTTTTTTTATACATGTTCGAAATAAACAAAACAAACAAACAAACATAAATAAAAATGAGATTTGTGGTAATGAAGCGTTGGGTATAGAATTTTAACATGCAAGAGCGTCCACCCTGAAGTGGGACCGTCAGAACATCATCATCACTATCACAGCTGGACCTGCAGGATGGTTTTACTCACCAGTTGAGAATCTCTCAGCAAACACTGAAGACATTTAGTGTAAAGTCCATTCACCAAGTCCTAGCGGGACACAAGAAAGACAGCTGTGTGTAAACTCTTAGAAGACTCATTTAACACTTTCTAATATTCTAAAACAGGAAAGGAGACCCAGAAAGAGTACGGTCCAACTAAGCAGAACAAATAAAAGCTTTTCCTACTATCTGGTGACGGAATCCCTTCTTTTCCTGCTCCTTGAACGTCTGACAGAAGCTCTGGATGAATTTGTCCAGTTTCTGGGCGTGGCGTCCCAGGAACTCCCGGACGTCGTCCAGGCTCCTCAGGCAGTAGGGCGGGGGCGGGCTGATCTCGGCCGGGCTGGGCTCCACGTCCATGGGCCGGGAGATGCAGAGGATGCTGTAGCTCTGCTCCTGGTCGTTGTAGAAGGTTTCCTCAAACAGGATGGGGACCACAGCTGGATGAGGGAAGCCGGCTCCAAGCAGGACCCGCCTGTCCTGGATCCTGACCTCCTGCAGCATCCAAAAAGAAAGAAAAACACATACTTAAAAAAAAAAAAAAAGAGTAACAGATCTCATAGCTCGTGGAAAAAAACTAAGGAAGTCTTTCCTGTGAGCCTCAGTTTCAACCACTTTCTTACATTCACAGTTTTGTCATTTCAAGCACCACCAACTTGGGGATTGCGTCCACCTAAATAACTGTGTGTGTGCGTGTGTGCGTGTGTGTGTGTGTGTGTGTGTGCATGTGTGTGTGTGTGTGTGTGTGTGTGTGTGTGTTGCAAAGAGAGCACTTCACTCAGTCACAGTGGCGTGTTTTTACCAGTTTCAGGCAAAACTGAGTTGTTTTTTTTTTTTTTGGAACTTAATTTTTGTTTAGTTTTCAACAATACACCACATACATTTTCTTCTTTTTTTCTTTTTCAGCTGCATACCACTTTTTTTACACATTATACTTAAGTATTAAGCAAATAAAACAAGAGAAAACAACAACATAATTATTCACTCCAAAATATACGTATATAATAACAAACCCATAAATAAAATTAAAAAATGGTAAAATCAATAATAATAATTGTCCACTCCAAGGTACAACGGTGTGTATAGAAAAGCAGGCACCATATTTACTCCAGGAAAAATTGGCATGTGTATAAAAGATGTGTATAAAGGGAATACAGTAAGAATTAGGCCGAGCAACATTGGGTAATAGACCTCATTGTATTAATAAAGCTATGACATATTAATAAAGCAGCTCCACCGCTTAATAAAGGTGGATTTTTGGAGCCTTAATGAGTAAGTGATTTGCTCCATTTGATAGAGATCCCATACTTTTTGGTCCCATATATTGTATATATTGTCTGGTTTCAGCCATCTAATAGTTATGCTAGGGCTGGGCGATATGGACCAAAAGTCATATCTCGATATTTTCTAGCTAAATGGCGATACTCGATATATATCTCTATATTTTTTCTGTGCCTTAATTGGGGTTTCCCCCAAAGCATTATAGCATAGCATCTCTGTTAGCTTCATTTCTTTCTGAGGCAAACCCTTAAAGAAACAGTCAGTTTTAATACAAAGCCTCGTGCCAAATGTCACACAGGTACATTTATTAACAGAGGTCTGCACAATATCAAAATGTATAAAACAAATGAAATAAAAATAAACTGCCTGCATATATAGAATAAAAATGCTTCTTGAATAAAATAAAACAAATATCCCTTTCCTGCATAACAATTAAATTAAAATACACTGTGCAATTAATACAATGTAGACAGTAACAGGCAGACTTTTCCACTGAGGTTGACAGTTGTGCAAATAACAAAACATTTGTGCAAATCTCAAATAAAACATTCAAGTCAATTTGTCACAAAATAAGCTATATCAAAATCATTAAAAAAAAAAAATGTAAAAAAAAAAATATATATATATATATATATTTTTTTTTTTTTTTTAAATCGATATAAATTATATTGTCTCGTACCATATCGTGTTTGAAAATATATCAATATATATTAAAATCTCGATATATCGCCCAGCCCTAAGTTATGCACTTCAAGACTGCAGTAATTAATATATTTAAAAGGTATTTCTTGGCCCTCCCATCCAGGTTTTTGGGTATTACTCCCAGCAGTGCCACTGTGGGGTTTTGTGGGATATCCTGTAGAAAAACCTATTTGAGGGCATCAAATACCTCTCTCCAGAGTAAGAAAACTGAGTTTTAAAGTTTCCAATGACCAGACTCATTCTTAAAAGGGTTACTCTGAAGATGATGGTGATTAGACTTGAACAGATTCAGCTCTTTAAACAGCTCTCAAGTCAACAGACCGCACTACCCAGATGTGTCAGGTCCAGTTAGGAGAATTTAGGGCCAACAAGCTTTCCAATGAAGAGTTTGTCACAGCCATGAAAGGCCTCTAGTTAAATAAATAGAACGAGTGAGTGTTTGATTTAATCAGGATTTATCCAAATGGAGCTGCTTTTCGAGTGTCGGGCAATGTCTTGATCACATAAAAGGCCAAAAAGATGGGCTTCCTTTTCAGAGGTTGTGAAGACGAACCTTTCCATCCACAGTTTTGTATCTGTCATCCTCCGGCTGGAGGACGTAGCTGTCAAAGTGAGAGTCCGAGTAGCTGCTGACGCTCACACTTCCACAACATGGAACCAGAACCTGCAGGTTTCCCACAACATGGGAGAGGAAGAAAAATGTACTTTTTATTTAATTTATTAACCACTCAGCGCATATTTAAACAGGCATAGTCAAACTGGATTAAATCACAATGTATGACGATCTGTGGACTTCTCCTTAGTGTGCATTAGATGACAAATTGATGCCAATTCAGTCAAAAATAAAAGGATAATTGTTCTTTTCTGGTTCAAGTTATAAACAATAATACTTCAGTGTAACTGCTGTGGGTTTAACTCAATGCTACTTATTGAAAATTGATGTTTTCTGCGTATAAGTCAGACTGAATTATCTCTCCGTGTCATTTAATCTTTGTACACAGGAACATTCATGTGAAACCTGAAAATGAACTGCCTGAATGTCAAATTTAGTTCTGCGTATGACGCTATTGGCTTTTATCAGAATGTCCTCCGAACTATTGATTTCCATATTCTTTATGCGTCTCTCTGCGTAGAAAGCTAACAGTATTTCGTCACAACCCCCCTCATCTGGCCCGTTTTAGTGACCTTTGAATTACATGAATTCCTGAAGGAAAACGTCAGGATAACAGCTGCTTTAAACTCGGTTTATAGACACAGTTACATCATCATGCTCTTCAGCGCTGAAACACCTGAAGTGCTGATTGTCCTGATGAGAGCACTATGCTCTAACAATGTTGGTCCTATCAGAAACAGGAAGATTTCAATCTAGTTTTTGTTGTTGTTTTTTTGTCTAGATGTCCTTAGATGATGACAATCTACCATCACTAACTTCACTCAACCCTTCAGTCCATCAGTTTGGTTCATTCAGTCAAAATAACCCTTCAACTTCACCAGGCAGAAGCTCATTTAACACGAGGTGTGAGTTGGAACAACAACTACTTTTCACAAATGGAAAAAACAAGAATTACATGTATTCAATTCACCTGTCGCACTGTGGAAGAGCATGACGTGTTTGCTAAATGTTTTGTCAATTTCAAGTGAAACACAGATGAAACAACAGCAACATGATGAACTCTGGAGAAACGTGGACTGATGACGGGCGCCTGCAGTCGATAACGATAAATTTAATTTCATTTGCTCACGAACCCGGCTAGTCATTTTTCTTCTTCTTCTTCTTTTTTAAAGTAGCATCATTAGCTTCCTTCTCACTTGGGGCTCTGTTCCCCTTTGTGGCAACGCTCTTGATGCTGTTTTGGCTATACCAGGGGTCGGCAACCCGCGGCTCTAGAGCCGCCGTAGTGGCTCCTGGAGCTTTTTCAGAAATGTTTGACCTTTTTTTTCCTTTTTTCTTCTTTTTTCTTTTTCTCTTTTTTTCTTCCTTTTTCCTTTCCTTTTTAATCTCGACATTTCAACTTTTTATCAAGATTGTACTTCAACATTAATCTCCACATTTCGACTTTTTTCTCAACATTTCAACTTTTTTCTCTAAGTGCATAATGAAAAATAAAATCTCCCTCCAGTTCTAACTAATATAGAAACATGCAGCATGTGTTGTCTTCATTCTAAGGCTGATACAAAACTTTTCATTTTTTGCAGCTCCAGACCAATTTGTTTTTTGTGTTTTTGGTCCAATACGGCTCTTTCTACATTTTGGGTTGCCGACCCCTGGGCTCTGTTTTCTCAACATTTCGACTTTTTTCTCGAGATTGTACTTCAACATTAATCTCGACATTTTGACTTTTTTCTCCACATTTCTTCCCCCAGTTATAACTAAACTAACTAAAACTTTTCATTTTTTGCGGCTCCAGACATATTTGTTTTTTTGTGTTTTTGGTCCAGTATTCGCTCTTTCTACATTTTGGGTTGCCGACCCCTGGGCTCTACGTTCTGACAACAACCCGTTTATCACCGCTCCTGTGATGTGCTGACCAATGTGGTTTTCTGCACTGGTTTTCATCCTTTCATCGCTGTTACGCCCTACTGGACTGCCAGTTAGCACAGCACTCCTTTCAGCTGCGTATCTGCCTCCCAAGGCTGAACAGAGGCGTAACAGTGCAGAATGAAATGTTCTTCTCACACAGCGAGATGGTGTGACGGTGCTACACTGGGTTAAGGGCCCTGAGACAGGCTTTGTTATGGAATGGTGCTAACAAACTGAATGTAATCCTCTTCCTCCAGGCCATCATGAGTAAAACCCGTCTCCCCGTACGGCAGCAGCTGAGCTCTAGATCATCTGAGTATCCTCAGACGTCCTGATGGGTCAGAGCTGCTGCTGCTGCCTGCGTTTACACATCTGATCGCTGCTGCAGGCGTCGGTCATCACGATCACATCACACCAGTTTCAGAGAAACATTTTCTGCTGTTTTTCCACATCGTTTGATTTATGTCCACCTCTGAGAACGCCCTGAAGAAGCTTAGAGAATTTATTCTTATTTTAATAGTGCAACTGTATTTACATCAAGGCTTTTATTGTACAATTGTAAGTAGTGTTTGTCACTTGAGGTACTTTTTTTTTTGCTTTTGTTAATTCTGATGTAGCAAAAGCGTTATTCATATAACTGATCACATGAACGATCAGCCATTTCTGCCTCTGAAAAGTGAACACGAGCGCACTTGCTGGAGTGAAACAATAACGATAGTGTCTCCCGTTTAAAAATATTGTTCAAATCTCTCCATTTTCTTCTCGTACGTGACTGAAGTCCAACTTTTGTTTCCAGCTATAAAGGACTGTCTCAGAAAATTAGAATATTGTGATTTTCTGTAATGCAATTACAAAAACTAAAATGTCATCCATTCTGGATTCATTACAAATCAACTGAAATATTGCAAGCCTTTTATTATTTTAATATAGCTGATCATGGTTTACAGCTTAAGAAAACTCAAATATCCTATCTCAAAAGATTTGAATATTCCGGGAATCTTAAACTGTAAGCCATAATCAGCAATATTAAAATAATAAAAGGCTTGCAATATTTCAGTTGATTTGTAATGAATCCAGAATGTATGACATTTTTTTTTTTTTTTTTTTTTTTTTTTTAAATTGCATTACAGAAAATAAAGAACTTTATCACAATATTCTAATTTTCTGAGACAGTCCTGTAGAATATGACACTACTGTTGTACCTGGTCTATTTGTACCAAACCCTCTCATAAAAGTTTGACATTTTAAAAGGTTTGTTTCATGTTAGATGTGACAGAAACTACTAACATTTCTGTCAGAAACATAAATGTAGCGAGAGCTAAAAAAGGGCTGAGAAAGAGGAAGCTGCTCTGAAATGCTGAAACCACAATAATACCCACGGTGACACCACACGACTACCTGCTGCTGAAACATCAGTCAAACACACACACATGCAGAACTCCCGGCTACAAGGATGTGATCAGTCGAGCCATGTGCAGGCCAGCTCTGTGTTATCACATTTCCTTTCTGCAGTCTCATGACTTCTAATCTCCACTGGCGTAGATCACCGACCGTCTTTGCTGCCAGCAACATGAGTTTGTTGTTTTTGGCTTTCATTTGTTCCTCACTTACAGTAACAAAGACGACTGCTGGAATACCACACTGACCCACGCTCGTCTCAGGAAACCAGACGGAGCACTCAAACTGTAATAGGATATAATATTGTTGTTTCAGTCTTCAGCAAAATGGACATCGGAGAACCAGCGATGCCTCATTTCTGAGCAGTGAAGCTTCATAAAGTGATGCTGAGAGAGAGAAAAAGTGTAATCTAACTGTATAATAAAAGTGATGTTCAGCTAGAAATGCACTGGGATGCTAAAACCTACACAAACTGAATCAGGACTGATCTGATGCAATATTGGTATCAATAGGGGTGCAGAGATAAGTCAACGTTTTCAACAAAAATTTATAATAAAAATAGTCGCCAATGAATTTCACTGTCGACTATTTTCGTCCAAAAAAAAAAGAAAAAACAAGAAAAGAAAATTCAACAGAGTGAGGCATGACCTTTCTCTTTCTTTCTTTCTTTCTTTCTTTCTTTCTTTCTTTCTTTCTTTCTTTCTTTCTTTCTTTCTTTCTTTCTTTCTTTCTTTCTTTCTTTCTTTCTTTCTTTCTTTCTTTCTTTCTTTCTTTCTTTCTTTCTTTCTTTCTGAGTTATCTCCCTCCCTCCCTACCTCTGCTGAGAGTTGCACATGTACAATAGCGTACAAAATATTTCAAAAATATGGCGCTGGCTGATGCAACACCTGGACGACTGGCAGCAAAGTTCATTAAAAGATGTATTTTTAAATGAAGTGTCCATCTTTCTTGTGTTTTATTGTTAATTAGCACATTATTTAAACAACCTCATGCAAAATGTAAAAGCTGAGAGCTAAATAAGAGCCATTTCATAATTATGAGATCTATAACCAACGATTAGAATAGGGCTGTTCGATTAATCGATTTTAAATCGTAATCGCGATTATGTAATTAGAACGATGTTAAAACGTGAAAATCGTAAAATCGATTTTTCACTTTTTTTTTTTTTTTTTTTTTTTTTTATTTATTTATTTTTTACCTTGTCTGCACACATATTAATGATTGATACCATATTAATGATTAATGGAAATACCTCTCAAAACCTGTGACAAGTGCCCCATGGGAGAGGCTCTTTAGTGTAGGAGGGGGCGTTGGAACCATGGTGATATACTAACATGCCACCGGGTAGACCGGCTCGTGTTCCAGCAAAAAACTTGCAAATGTGAATAGCAAATGTAATGACTGACATTACACACCTCTACCTCCTTCATGGGTTGCATTATTATTTAGCATGCAAAGACCCAGTTTAGTTTAATTAGAAAATGTCTTGTTTTATTTAATTGGAAATATAACTTACTGTATGTTTGCAAGTGCTGATTTGCTGATTTTTTTTTTTCAGAGATAAAACTTTATATTTTATTATATTTTTTAAAACTTTTTTTCAACTTATTTTACAGAGTTTTGCACTTTATTCATTCATTTCTGGTTTAATAAGAGCAAAGTTTGCACTTAAAGCCCAAGGGGGCAAATGTTCAATAAAAAAAACAGCATATTTGAAATCATTTCTTTGCCTTTTGTCAATTCACAAAATAATCGTAATCGTAATCGAAAATCGGATTTTGAGAGAAAAAAATCGAGATTTTATTTTTGGGCAAAATCGAACAGCCCTACTTGGGTAATGATCAGAGTTGTGACAGTGTGGAAAACCATAATTTCCTTGTTTCTTTGAGAAATCATAAACAGGAAGGAGCTGGACAGTGGGAGTTTTGGCATGTCTGCAAGTCCACGCATTACACATCTGCTTTCCTAATCAGTGTTCAGTAATCACGGCTTCTCCAGAGGCAATAATTCACCTGACAAACTCACATCCTGGTGGTTAACGTACAGTGAAGTCCTGCAATCTAAACAAGAGAGAAAGTGTGGCTCACAATGCCGTGGAGCTCTGCCACTCGGCTGCAGAGGTCCGGTCTCTGCTTCTCCAGCGCCAGGTAGAACGGGTTCTTCAGGATGTTCTCATCATATACAGCCATAAGGAGCTCCAGGTCGGGACTCTGCAGGGAACAGGAGTCAAACATCAGCACGATGGAACCACTGAAAACAAGTTTACAAGGTGAAACCTGGGGCAACCACAAACTCTGGAAATTAAATCAATTAAGAAGAAAGAAAGACATAAACACATCCTCTTAGTTTTCCACATATTGCGTCTGTATTTGGGTGTACTTTTAGTTTGAGAGATATTTACTTTTTCACAGGACTGCAATTCATGTTAAAGATGTCAGAAAAAAAAGGAGATGGACTAAAGAGAAAAAGAGAAGAAAATGTATCCAACTTAACTGCATTGGAGGAAAATGTTTGTGTGTAATTTCTGACTTAGGTATGCTGGGATTTCTATCAACGTAATATTTAACTTTAATCAAGAGGAAGCTTTACAAACTCACAAAGCGACTGAGACGAGAGCAGCCTTAAAATGCTCAAGAGTGAGACCAAGAATATAGTATACACAGTACTGGAGTTGAGGGGGGATGAGGGGGGACGGCATCCCTCCTGAAATAAAAAAGTCAAAATCATCCCCCCTGTAAAACTGCCATCCCCCCTTTCCATCCCTTATGTAATTTCATCAATGAATGTGGTTTTACTGCTATTTCAACATTTAGAGTCATCACCAGAAAAATAACACCAGAAAAATTACTTATTTGACAATTTTCACCTGTTTCAAGTACATTTTCACTTGAAATAAGTAAGAAAATCTGCCACTGGGACAAGATTTATCTTTTATTACAAGCAAAAAAATCTTGTTCCACTGATAGATTTTTCTACTTATTTCAAGTGAAAATCTACTTGAAACAAGTGAAAATTGTTGTTTTTTCCAGTGATGAGTCTTGTTTTAGGTGTAATGAGATTTTTTTTTACTAAAATAAGACATTTTAACTATAAATAAGACAAATATTCTTGTTAAGATTGTGAGTTTTTGCAGTGATCCATGTTACTTATCCTGTGAAGGACAGAGTCATATTGATAAGTTCAGAAAACTGTTCTTTATTTTTGTGTTTTGATGTATTTTATGCAAGTCCAGTGGATATTTAAAGCTTACAGAAGGCTGCATTTAACTGCTGCTATGTCATTCCTGCAGTATTTCTGCAGCTGTTTTGGTCACTGCTATTATTATTTGTAATATATTATATTATTTGTAATCAGCACAAATTATCTGTCCCCATATGATCAAATCCACCATCCCCCCTGAATTCTTTTTACAACTCGAGTACTGAGTATACATTAGTCAGTAACAGCATTTAAAGCATTGACATTTCGAGTAATTAACACTGCTCATTTAATACATGTTCTGGTGGGAAATTATTTCATCCCGACACTCACACGGGTGTCTACGACCAAAGTTTTTTATTTCTATGGAGCTTCATTCAGCTGGATAATCAGTTTTCAGGGCTGGTGTGTCCAGTTTTTAAAACAGCCAAGCTTCAAAAGACATTTGCCAGCATGTTATCATTTTCACTGCATCTTTACAATGAAATATAGCACAGTCTCATAGTCCATGTGGCCTTGAACATCATCTGCTGTAAAGCTTCAGGTCTTTTCGGTTGTTAAAAAGACAACACGCTAAAGACTTCAGCTATGTGGCAATACTTGGTGGGAGACAAAACTACAAACCACTGACTGCTGAAACTACAGCATCTTCACTTCAACAGAATCAACAAGGAGTCTACCCTGCTGAAAAATGCAGGCGATCAATATCATAATATCATCATAATATCAGTATCATAGCAGCTTCGGTCAACTGTGATGCTGAGTCATCACTGCAAACGTCTCAGTCGTTTACATCTGCATTCTCAGCAGTGGGAGTGAGGAAAACATGAAACACACAGAATGTGGACCGATCATAGTTTAAATTAATTTGATTTCTGTAGACTGTTCCTGGTTCTAGTTTCTTTGGCCAAGAACTTGCCATCGCAAGATTGTTTTTGCATGACACAGCCCGTAAAGGCTCACGAGAGTTCTCATAGCACCGGCCCCAAGCCCAGATAAATGTGGTGGGTTGTGTCAGGAAAGGTATTCCCACGTACAAACCCTGTGCTAACATCAAAACGTGGAACACAATGATCTAATCTCTGGAGGTGGCCGCTGAAGCGATAACCCGAAAGAAGCTGTTGTTCATCTACAACGATCAAGAAATTGTAATGCCATGCAACTACAGGACTGTCTCAGAAAATTTGAATATTGTGATAAAGTTCTTTATTTTCTGTAATGCAATTAAAAAAAAAAAAAAAAAAAGTCATACATTCTGTATTCATTACAAATCAACTGAAATATTGCAAGCCTTTTATTATTTTAATATTGCTGATTATGGCTTACAGTAGGGCTGTGCGATTTTGGACAAAAATAAAATCCATATTTTTTTCTCTGAAAACCCGATTTTCAATTTCGATTTCGATTTTTTTGGTAAAACTACAAAAGACAATGGAATAAATTGTTTCAAATATTTTATCTTTATTTTTAAAGAAAAATAGCAAACAAATTTCCCTACTGGGAATGAAGTAAAATTAAAAAATACTGTAAATCCTCCTTGAGTTTAGTAAAGTGACAACATTTACAATGTTCTTGACCAAACAAAGATGACTAGACGAGCTCTGTCTGTAATGCAACCAACTGCAAAAAAGGAAAATCGATTTTCCGATTTTCCTTTTTTTAACATCGATTGTGATTAATAAATCTGATTTAGATTTAAAATCGATTAATCGCACAGCCCTAGCTTACAGTTTAAGATTAAGATTCCCAGAATATTCTAATTTTTTGAGATAGGATATTTGAGTTTTCTTAAGCTGTAAGCCATGATCAGCAATATTAAAATAATAAAAGGCTTGCAATATTTCAGTGGATTTGTAATGAATCCAGAATGTATGACATTTTTGTTTTTGTAATTGCATTACAGAAAATCACATCATTCTAATTTTCTGAGACAGTCCTGTAAATTGCTTCACTGCTGTTGGGCCCCCCTGGATTCAATTCAGTTTTATCTATATAGCATCTATTGCAACATATGTTGTCTCTAGGCGCTTTCCAGAGACCCAGAACACGACCCCAGCCCCGAGCAATTATTACATAAACAATGGCAGTTAAGAACCCCCCTACTGGCAAGAAAAGCTCCCCTTTAAGAGAGAAGAAACATTGATCAGGACCTGGATCACAAGAGCAGGAAAAGAGATAAGAAAGAGAGGATGAAGAACAGAGAGAGGAAAGGCACAGATATGTTGTCAATGGTACATAAGACAAGATATTAGTATTAATTATCATTATCTGGAGAACTGAGAGTATTATGTACACATGACTGATGTAATCTAATAAAAGCGCAGTTTAATACAATAGCACAGAATCCAATGCTTTTTCTGAAATCGTGCAGCCCTAGTTTCTAGTCTCTTCAGAAAGTTAAATATATACTTATGAGCAGTTTTAAAATTAAGCAAAGCCTTCGGTTTGTGTGTTATAAAGAGACAAACGTGGATATAAACATAAAGAGGGATGGCAAAATGTTGGATTTAAATGCTTAACAAGCAGTCCCACAGTGTTTAGACAGAGATGTCAGTTTTAGTGTCAAACGCTCACTGGAAGATATCAGGCTATGAAACAAACAGCAGAGCATCTGAGATCATTGCCCATTATGCGGTGAAGAGAAATGTCTCGCTCATTTTGCATTCATTCCTCTGCCACTGAGCTCAAATCAGCTATTCAGCAGATGCATCTGCAGACACCATAGAGTCTATTCATAGATCCTGCACAGAAAACCACACACACATGAGGAAATGTTCAAAATAAAGCCTAAATGAGGCTTTTGAAGTAATAAGAGAACATATTGGATGACTGAACTGCCGTTAACATCAGAACAAACAAAAACAAGCTTAATCCCATCAAATCTGCCCATGCACAACCCTGAAGCAGTAGCTGATCTTCTCACCTCACTGCCCTGCTCAAAAACCAGCTTCATCCTGCCTCCGCACGGAAACACCCTCACTGGGAAACCAGACCGGCAGGGCAGACACAGAAATCCTGCACTGGCCCCACGTCAGGCGGCTCAGCCAGGATAAAACCCAGGAGCACGTCACATGACCACCATGGTCCTCGTGACCTCACAGACTGGAAGCACACAGCATTCAATGGTGCATTAGCATGTCCGTTTCCTGAGCCAGACACAGAAAAACATCACACGCTGCCACGAGCCGGGTAGAATCACTTCTGAGGGGCCACAACCTAATAAACTTAAAGTTTAGTTTAAAGTTGATAGGGTCAGGAAAATACAAACAAATTAATTAACAGTGCAAATTCAAGATATTTAATATCTTTACTCTCATCCAGAATACTATTCTCATCAACCATGCCTTGATTTAAATGTCCCCTCCTCTTCCTCAGCCATGTCAGCCGTGCTTTAATATTGTCTTGTTGAAATATTCGTGGGGCGTCCCTGGAAGAGATGTGGACCTGAAGGCACTTTTACACATTCTATTTGGCCATCACTGACGCAGAAATTACTTTTACTAAAGCACCGGTACAACCCAGGACCCTCACAGAGCTTGAGCTTCTGGACCTGTTGCTGAATGTCTGGAATGATCCTTGACATCTTTAGTCTGGAGTAGGGCTGGGCGATATATCGAGATTTTAATATATATCGATATATTTTCAAACACGATATGGTACGAGACAATATCGATTTAAAAAAAAAAAAAAAATTTTACATTTTTTTTTTAATGATTTTGATATAGCTTATTTTGTGACAAATTGACTTGAATGTTTTATTTGAGATTTGCACAAATGTTTTGTTATTTGCACAACTGTCAACCTCAGTGGAAAAGTCTGCCTGTTACTGTCTACATTGTATTAATTGCACAGTGTATTTTAATTTAATTGTTATGCAGGAAAGGGATATTTGTTTTATTTTATTCAAGAAGCATTTTTATTCTATATATGCAGGCAGTTTATTTTTATTTCATTTGTTTTATACATTTTGATACTGTGCAGACCTCTGTTAATAAAGGAACCTGTGTGACATTTGGCACGAGGCTTTGTATTAAAACTCAGTTTTTTTAAGGGTTTGCCTCAGAAAAAATGAAGCTAACAGAGATGCTATGCTATAATGCTTTGGGGGAAATTAAGGCACAGAAAAAATATCGAGATATATATCGAGTATCGCCATTTAGCTAGAAAATATCGAGATATGACTTTTGGTCCATATCGCCCAGCCCTAGTCTGGAGTATAAATTAAACCCATTTCTTTCCAGCAAGATCTGAAACGCCGCTCACTTGTCTACTATGTGCTCATCCCGGTTGTCTTTGGGACATCAACACCATCTGTGGATCAGTTAACACAAGGCTCTCTGTCCTTGACTTGTTTGGGCACATAAGCTTTGAGTTGCTACAGTAATGTTGGAGATTCCCCAGTCATCCTTGGTCCATGTGGTTCTATAGACTATGAACGACAGTTCTTGATGAAGGGACTGAAGGATTAGAGTTAATGGGTTGTATCCAGCTTGACCTCTTGCCCTTTACTCAGGGAAATTCCTACAGATTCCTTGAATAGTGTAATGATTTTACGCAGTTTGAAAGGATATATGTATGGATATGTGTGTGCAAACACTGGAAATCCCTTCCAGCCCAAACATATCAATGCCCACAAGGTTCACAAAACATGTATTCTTTCCACAGTAAACCTTTAAAGTGGCGTTTGTGAATAAAGCTCTGAATTTTAGTTCTTAACAAAGGTTTCTTTCATTAATCCTTTCACAATGTGGCAATATCAAGGTACTGATAATGACTTATTGATTTTTTTGCCATGTGAGGGATCAGAGGTCATGAGTAACCAACGTAGGTCTGCAGCTTTTCCAGATTCCTTGAATTGTTTCATGATATTTACATAGTAGGTGAAGAAATGTGAAAAATGCTCTCTCTCTCTGGGGAACATCATTTTTAAATGTGTCTATCATTTTCTCACATTTCTAGAGTGAAGTGGAGACCTTGTATTTGTATCTTAGGAGCTGTACGTAATCCTTATCCTACATGTCTACCTTTGCACGTGGTGAACATTAAAAAACACAAGAGAAGTGAGTCAGATGCACAAATTAAGGCAATTAAAATAAAAATAAATGAGTGCATTTGAACCATTGAATAAAGGTCAGTTAAAAGCATCACTCCTGGTGGCAGCTTGCCACAGCACCTTTCCACTTTTCACCTTTCACTAGTAGCTTTTTTACCCGCTTCCAAACGGGATAGTCGATAACGTCTGGTCTCTCGCAGGTACGATGGACGAGCTGAAGCACCGACAAGGACAAATCTGGAGTTTCAACAATGCAGCATCATGTCTGTCCCCAAGACCGACTTTCTGAACTCTCCATCTACACTAGTGGACTAGCTAGAGACTAGGGGGGTTTCAGAGTGACCATGGACAAGTGGACTAGCTAGAGACTAGGGGGGGGGTTCAGAGTGACTGGGGAGGGTAGATTTCCCCAAAAACCAAAGCAGAAGAGCCAAAAACAGCTCTGTAT
Organism: Cololabis saira; assembly: GCF_033807715.1. NCBI lineage: Eukaryota > Metazoa > Chordata > Actinopteri > Beloniformes > Belonidae > Cololabis > Cololabis saira. The sequence goes on along the minus strand of NC_084591.1, from coordinate 44,334,135 downwards.
TCAAACAGAGACACCAGTCCTTTCTCTCCTCTTCTTTTTAAATCATGTCCCCTTGAAGTTCACGTCCTCATACTGGGCTCTCAAGTCCCTCAGTCAAACCAAGCACTGGGCTGCCAAGGACTCTCCCCTCCAAATAATGCATGTCAATGCAACAGTGACAAAAAGAGACATTTTCAAGATACAATCACCAACGACAGACACTTTCACACACCACCTGATGCAACATGTCTCAAATAAAAGGTCTGTTAGATCAGCCACATAGACAACATATGAGCAGAAAATGTTAGATTTCACATTTTCTAGAGACTAGGATTGGTTTCAGAGTGACTGTGGACCAGAGGACTTAACTGAGACTTGGGGGTTGTTTTGGGCAGCCTATGTCCAGACACAAGTCCAGACACAAGTCCAGACACAAGTCCAGACTAGGCATGGGGCGATATCGTATATCGCGATAAAAAACGGCCGCGATAACGTTATCGTGGGGTACTGTAATTATCGCCAAAAAAAAAAAAAAAAAAAAAAATATTATTATTTTTTTATTTTTTTTTGGAAGAAAGTGTCAATTCACTCGCCCGGTTGCATATCCGGCCCAGACCGGATACGGATCCAGCTGTAGAGGCGGAGCGCCGGGCGGAAGTGAAGAATCCATCGACGTGTGTTATTGTTGATGAGCAGGCAGAGCAGCCAGCCACTGTTAAAGTTTCAGAGAGTAATACAATCAGTGTGCATTTGGCTCTACTTTGTCACTTTATTTCTATTTGTCACTTATTTCTTGCGACTCTCAGGGAAGTATTTTCTTACAAAAAAAGAAAGTTCAAATAAGTACCGGTACCGGTACTATAGTTTACACTTTGTAATGCATAACATTTACAGTGCACTATTTATTCTCTACCTCAAGTGTCACTGTGTTGAGAATGATTTGAGAATAAATGTTCTGAAGGAACCAGTGGATCCACGGTTAGTCTTTTTCCTTGCATTTTAAGAATTTTATAAGCGACACGCTAATATCGTGATAATTTCGTAATCGTGATATTTTTGTCCACTAATATCGTGATATGAAATTTTCATATCGTCCCATGCCTAGTCCAGACACAAGTCCAGACACAAAGGATGGTTAGATTTCCCCAAAAACGAAAGCAGAAGCAGAAGAGCCCAGAAGCCAGAAACAACTCTGTATTCAAACAGAGACACCAGTCCTTTCTCTCCTCTTCTTTTTAATCATGACCAGTGGATTAGGTAGAGTAGGGGGGGGGTTCAAGCTGACAGTGGACTTTCTAGAAACTAGGGGGTTTCACAGTGAGAGACAAATAAATGAATGTCAGTCACCATAAACGGACTGCCATGTTCACAGCTTGGTTTTGGAGAAGACTAGTGTTAATAAAAGCTGAAGACGACAGGTAGAGGACAGGTAACAGCTACTGACAACAAGCTGACTGAGATGAGTCGCTCAGCAAACCCAAGTCAACACGTTTCTATCATGGATCTATAATATTAGGTTTCTATAAACCAGCCTGTCAGCAACATCTATAACTGGTGGAAACGGTCACGTAAAAGCAGCTCGTCAGTGACATTTTCACCAGTTTAGTCCATGGGTCGGACCAGATATCAGCACCACTCAAGGTGACAAAACTTGCTTATAATTTCTGAAAAGATCCATGTCTGTAGATGATATTTTGGTATGATAACCCTTCCTGAGTGGCAGCTGTATTACAGGACTGTCTCAGAAAATTAGAATATTGTGATAAAGTTCTTTATTTTCTGTAATGCAATTAAAAAACTAAAATGTCATACATTCTGGATTCATTACAAATCAACTGAAATATTACAAGCCTTTTATTATTTTAATATTGCTGATTATGGTTTACAGTTTAAGATTAAGATTCCCAGAATATTCTAATTTTTTGAGATAGGATATTTGAGTTTTCTTAAACTGTAAGCCATGATCAGCAATATTAAAATAATAAAAGGCTTGGAATATTTCAGTTGATTTGTAATGAATCCAGAATGTATGACATTTTTGTTTTTGTAATTGCATTACAGAAAATCACAATATTCTAATTTTCTGAGACAGTCCTGTATAGTTACCCACCCCCTTCAGAAAATTACATTTTAGATGCTGGTGCATATCCTGGTTTAGACTCATGTACAGGATATCTGTCAATGTTTCACTATATTGTCTTTGGTATCATTTTAAAGGGGACATTTTAAGCATTCATTCAAGCTAAGATGTGAATCTTTCTGACCAACATAGAGGTCTCTGCAGCTCTTTAAACTATAAACAACACACATTTTTACACAATTTTCGCCTAAATGATATACTATCTTTTATCCCTGTGTCACCTAGGAACAACAGAGACACAAAATACAAAAACTGGAATACTCACAGGACCATAAGGATTCAGGAAATATCACATCTTAACTTGAATTAATGCTTTAAAGGTCCCCTTTAAAGTGATACCAAAGACAATACAGAACTGTCTCAGAAAATTAGAATATTGTGATAAAGTTCTTTATTTTCTGTAATGCAATTAAAAGAAAACTAAAATGTCATACATTCTGGATTCATTACAAATCAACTGAAATATTACAAGCCTTTTATTATTTTAATATTGCTGATTATGGTTTACAGTTTAAGATTAAGATTCCCAGAATATTCTATTTTTTGAGATAGGATAGTTGATTTGTAATGAATCCAGAATGTATGACATTTTTGTTTTTGTAATTGCATTACAGAAAATAAAGAACTTTATTACAATGTTCTAATTTTCTGAGACAGTCCTGTATTGTGAAACACAATAGCTATGATCCAGCTGCCACTCAGGAAGGGTTATCATACCAAAATATCATCTACAGACTATTAGACATAGATATTTTCAGTAAGTAGGTTTAGTCCCCTTGAGTGGTTCTGACCAGTGAAGTGTTGGGCTCTGGTCCCTGGACCCATAGACATATATACATGTATATATGTATATGCCTGGTCCAGTTACCTGTTTAAACCTGTCAACTGGTCGATGCTACCGTTAAGCCTGATTTATGGTCCGCGTTAAAACGACGGCGTAGCCTACGGCGTACGGTGCGCGTCGCCGCGTATCCTACGCCGTAGGCTCTGCGTCGGTGTAACGCGGGACCATAAACCAGCCTGCAGCCCGCTAGCATGGCCGCCGGTGGTCCCAGCGTGACTCTGCAGAGCTGCTGCTCGTCTGTGTTTACCGGTTCTGTTGAAGTCCCGGGGGGCCAGCACGGCGGCCCCTTCACTCTAGCGAGGCTGCCGGTGTGCTTCCCGGCCGGGGCGTGTGTGCGGGGTGGTTGTTGTCCCGGTACCGGCCCCCCAGCAGCATGTTAGGGCAGGATGATCAGATGTCTCTGCTCATCCAGATGTGGCAGCTCTGTCTTAGTAGTCCGTCAGGGGAGGCGATACAGCCACGGTTACAGCGGGCTGTTACTCTTTACGGTTAAGAACACGTTTGATATGAATTCAGATTAGTTCTTGAGGGAAAAACCTCCATGGTAGAAGCATCTCGGTCAAGCAGGTATTTCAGAGCGTTTCACTGCCAAGGATCAGCAGGAAGTTGTAATACACAAACACGCACAACCGACTCAAGACTGCCCTCTGGCGGCCGCGGCGGGGACGTGCATCAGGAGCATCAGGAGCGGGCAACACATCACACAAACTAAAAAAAAAAATATATATATATATATATATATATATATATATATATATATATATATATATATATATATATATATATATATATATTCAGTACTCGAGTTGTAAAAAGAAATGAGGGGGGGGGGGTGGATTTTATCATATGGGGACGGATAATTTGTGCTGATTACAAATATAATATATTACAAATAATAGCAGTGACCAAAACACCTGCAGAAATACTGCAGAAATGACATAGCAGCAGTTAAATGCAGCTTTCTGTAAGCTTTAAATATCCACTGGGCTTGCATCAAATACATCAAAACACAAAAATAAAAAACAGTTTTCTGAACTTATCAATATGACTCTGTCCTTCACAGGATAAGTAAAATGGATCACTGCAAAAACTCCAAATCTTAACGAAAGAATCTTAAGAATATTTTTCTTATTTCTAGTTAAAATGTCTCATTTTAGTAAAAAGAAATCTCATTACACTTAAAACAAGACTCATCACTGGAAAAAACAACAATTTTCACCTGTTTCAAGTAGATTTTCACTTGAAATAAGTAGAAAAATCTGCCAGTGGAACAAGATTTTTTTTGCTTGTAATGAGAAGATAAATCTTGTCCCACTGGCAGATTTTCCTACTTATTTCAAGTGAAAATTTACTTGAAACAGGTGAAAATTGTCAAAATAAGTTATTTTCCTGGTGTTATTTTTCTGGTGATGACTCTAAATGTTGAAATAGCAGTAAAACCACATTCATTGATTATTGATTATCATTCATTATATATATATATATATATATATATATATATATATATAGAAATTAAATACATTTTGATCATAATGAAATAGATTTTAGGGGGTAGGATTTAATACGTTTTTACTTCTTCCTACTCCTTTTCGAGCATGTTTATTATGATGGATGCATGTTTTTATTTATATTTTTGTTTTTTATTTCTTATTTACATGTATTTATTATTGTTTTGTTTCGTATTCATTACTGTTTCATGTTCGAAATAAAAATTTAAATCAATCAAAAGGCAGATTACTTGATTACAAACAACCAATTTGTTTCTTTTATGAGAACAATTGACATTTATTTACATATTATGCAAACTAGTTAACTGTTTGTTAAATTTTCATATAAAAATAAATACAATTATTTTAAACTGAACATTTCCTGAAACATCAAAAAAACATATTTTTTCTAAGTACCAAAAATAGGGCTGCAGCAATTGAATATTTGTGTGATCGATTATTCGATCAAATATTCTATTGATTAATCGGATAAAACTTACTTTTGCTTCATCTATCTATCTATCTATCTATCTATCTATCTATCTATCTATCTATCTGTAATTTTAGATTAGATAGTCCTTTATTCATTCATTCACTTTGAGCAGCAGCAGTACACACAATACACACATGCAGAGAAAAAGGATAAAAAAGTAAAAAATACGTAAAACAAAATATAAACAGTAGAAGAAGAAAATAGTGCAGTATGAGATAAAAAAAACAGGTACGATATGGATGAAATAGAAAGATTTTGCACATCTTTTATTATAATGATAATAATAATTATTTTATTAATGTCATTATTATTATTATTACTATTAATGTCATTATTATTATTATTATTATTGTTGTTGTTATGACTGTTATCATTATTATTATTGTTATTGGTTGAACAGAATTCAAGACAAAAACTACTAATGTCTGAGTCATCACATAAACACTTGGTTAATCCATAACTCCACATTTATTATCACAAAACAGAGAACATACACTTTTTGAAGGTTAGGAAAACAGTTTATTATGAAAGGGCTCATGATTTCCGGTGTGGAACCCGGAAGTGGATGGTTTCACAGCACAGCCCAGGAAAACACGAGCGCTGCAGGTGGAGGAGAACACCTGAGAAGTAGTGGCTCAGTTAAAGTAGTGGCCCAGGTAAAGATAGTAAAATTAAAACAGTCTGATTGAGAAAGACGACATAACAGAAGTGGTTTTAGCGGCATTTATATGCGCATGCGCGACGTCAGACCGCCACAGGATACTGAAGGACAGTCCGGAGTAGGAACTAAAATCTCGATTTCTAGTCATATAAATGTTTATTTTACTAAAATCTGACAGCCGAATTCTCTGCAAACGCCTTCTGGTGTTGAAAGATACTCGTTTGTTCCAAAAGCACGTGCCGGATTTCTGTGGTTTGTTAGTTTGTCTAGAATCTGACATATTCTCGGGCAGATTCTGCGACTCTCGTTTACTTGACAAAGTCCTCGCTCGATTCCCGTCCCGAGCAGTAAGTAAGTAGTAAGTAGTGTAATGAATAGTAAATGTTACTGATTTAAATTTGACTGAATTTGGAAATGAAACCTGGATTTTAGATATTAAAGATTGAAATTACATTATTTACCATTAAAGTAATCAGATTACAACGTATAGCAGCATCACTGAAATGGACCTGATCAATCACAACGATGTGCATTTAATTTTTTCATTTTTATTCTTTATTTCATTCATTGAAAGAAAAACAAAACAGTTCAATATGATTACAACAAATCTCAACTCTTATTTTATCTGTCCCATTTTTCTAAGAAATCAAATTTCCATTAATGTAATAATAAAAAAAATTACAAATTACGTAATTTAAAAAAAACCCACAAAAGAACAACAACAAAAAATCTACAACAAAGTTATAAAATAACACAAAATAGCTGTCGTCAAACACAGATAGTCGTATTCTTTTTGGATTCAAAGAAAAAAAAAATATGACTGGTGCTAAAAAGAGAGAGAGAAAAAAGCAAAGCCACCTAACTTAACCATTATCATGATATTTCTTCATCAAACTGGCTTTTATTATTCTTTTAAATGTAATGTTTTGATTTTATTTCAGATTGTTCCATAAACTTATAGCTTTTACAGAAAAACAATGTTCCATGCAAATTTTATTCATATATTTATTCAACCGAGGCCGTTATAAACACTAAACTGTAATTAAATACAGACACATGCAGATGCAGCAAAACATTAATCAGATGCAAATAAAAATAGTTTCGAAAACTACAAGTCTGTCTAAAGTATAAAAAGCAGGGCTGTCAAATGATTCACTTTTTTAATCAAGATTAATCGCATGTTGTCCACACATTTCTTTGCTGTTCAAATTACCTTAAGGTATTTTTTAAATTTTTGAATACTGTTAACAACATGAGAAAGGGCAAATATGCTGCTTTATCAACTATGCTTTTTTATCAACTTTCCACACAAAAAAGCTTTTGACCTGAATGTAACATTCCTTCATAAATACAAACACAATGTAGTCCCCAACTTTACACTTGTATAGACTAACCTAAGATTCCTTGTTGTTTTAAGCAGCTCAATGTAAAACAATGACCCATGCATCACAAACATTGTACAAGAAATGCATTGGTCAGTTAAATGTTCCATGTAATTATGTCTAACGTCATATGGAGGAAAATAAAAGGCTCAAAAAATATCCCCTTCTCCTAAGTGGTATTTGAGACTCGACGTACTTCCATGGTAATTCATTTCAAATCCACATGCAAATAACTTGTCCAGCAAACCATCTGCATCTTTTTGAAAGTGAACTAGCCGTTCAAAAGTCCCTTTTCATTCTCCATTTCTCAGTTCACCAGACTTTTCCTCGAGCTACGGTGCCGTCGAGCGCCAGAAATTATATAATGCGCGTTTTTTTTTTTTTTTTTTTTTTTATCCTGCGCGTTAATCGTGCGTTCAAATAATTTTCAGCGTTAAGAGGACGTTAAGTTAATGCGTTATTACCGCGTTAACTTTAACTTTGACAGCAGGGTGTCAGCCTAGAAAATGATCGGCCGCGATGGCAGGGTGTCATCAGCTTAGGAAATGATTGTACATGGATGGCAGGGTGTCATCAGCGTAGGAAATGATTGTACATGGATGGCAGGGTGTCATCAGCGTAGGAAATGATTGTACATGGATGGCAGGGTGTCATCAGCGTAGGATATGATTGTACATGGATGGCAGGGTGTCATCAGCTTAGGAAATGATTGTACATGGATGGCAGGGTGTCATCAGCGTAGGAAAATGACCGGCCGTGGATAGCAGGGTGTCATCAGCGTAGGAAATGACCGGCCATCGGCAGGGTGTCATCAAGCTATGGTTCCGTCGACCGCCAGAAATTATATAATGCGCATTTTTTTTTTTTTTTTTTCTTATCCTGCGCGTTAATCGTGCGTTCAAATAATTTTCAGCGTTAAGAGGACGTTAAGTTAATGCGTTATTACCGCGTTAACTTTAACTTTGACAGCAGGGTGTCAGCCTAGAAAATGATCGGCCGCGATGGCAGGGTGTCATCAGCTTAGGAAATGATTGTACATGGATGGCAGGGTGTCATCAGCGTAGGAAATGATTGTACATGGATGGCAGGGTGTCATCAGCGTAGGAAATGATTGTACATGGATGGCAGGGTGTCATCAGCGTAGGATATGATTGTACATGGATGGCAGGGTGTCATCAGCGTAGGATATGATTGTACATGGATGGCAGGGTGTCATCAGCGTAGGAAATGACCAGCCACGGACGGCAGGGTGTCATCAAGCTATGGTTCCGTCGACCGCCAGAAATTATATAATGCGTGTTTTTGTTTATCCTGTGCGTTAATCGTGCGTTAAAAAAATTGTTGCCGTTAAGAGGACGTTAACGCGTTAACGCGTTAACTTTGAAAGCCCAAATAAACACATATCAATATGTCTCCTGTCTGAGTGGTGTCTTCAGGAGGGATGGAGGTGCAGGTTCTCATGGCCCCCCCTCTCTGGTTCCAGGTTCTTACGGTCCTGGATGGGGGCCGGCCGGCCCCTGGTGGAGGTGGTCCGGCTGGGCCTGGTCTCCTACCAGGAGGGCCTTCGTCTGCAGCAGGTCTACGTGGACCGGCACCGGTCCGGTCGGGCTAAGGGTCCGGCCAACGCTCCGGACAAGGCTCCGGCCAACGCCCCGGCCAACGCCCTGCTGCTCTGCCAGCACCCGCCCGTCTACACCACCGGGATCCGGAACCAGCCGTACCCGGGTCCCGTCCTGGACCGGCTCCGGCTGCTGGGGGCCGACGTCCACCGGAGCAACCGCGGGGGACTCATCACCTTCCATGGACCGGGCCAGCTGGTCTGCTACCCGGTCCTGGACCTGGGCTGTTTCAGGAAGGTCTGGACCCGCCCAGAACAACCCGCCCGGAGTCCTGAAGCAGCCGGAAGGTGTTGACGTGTTTTCTGTCTCCCCAGAGCGTCCGCTGGTACGTCAGTCAGCTGGAACAGACCGTCATCTCTCTCTGCAGCAGGTTTGGAGTCGAGGCGTCGACGTCTCCTCACACCGGCGTCTGGGTCGGAGACAACAAGATCTGTGCCATCGGTACGAAACCCAGCGGTGATGTCGGTAGAAACTAGGGATGTCCCGATACCGATACTGGTATCAGGGCTGATACCGATACCGATACTGGTATCAGGGCTGATACCGATACCGATACTGGTATTGGGGCCAATACTGCTCTCATATACGGTACTCGTACTTGCAAAAATTCTCCGATACCACTTCATTGTTGTTGTAGTTACTGATTAGCAACTCTAGGGGGAGATGTTGAGCCGCAGTCAGCTGTGATGAGAAGAGAGTGATACCCATGAGTGAGCCTGGCAGCGCCATTTCAATTCAATTTTATTTGTATAGCGTCTAATACAACAAATGTTGTCTCTAAGCGCTTTCCAGAGACCCAGAACATGAACATAAACCCTGAGCAACTATTAAATAAACAGGCAAGATAGTGACAGTTAAAGCCCCAGATATACTGTTTGAGCTTGCGTTCACGTCCGTTCTCCTGCACCACCAACCGCAACGTCGCTGGCGTAGTACGCAAGGAGAGCGTGTCGTACCGACGGTGACCGATAGGGGGCAGTAAGCAGAGCAACAGTTGGAAAAGTGATTAATTTCGCCTTTTTTCTCCACATTCAACTTTTTTCTCAAGATTGCACTTCAACATTAATCTCGACATTTTGACTTTTTTTCTCAACATTTTGCCTTCATTCTAAAGCTTATACAAGACTGCAGACATATTTGTTTTTTGAAAAGTCAAAATGTCGAGAAAAAAGGCGAAACGTCGAGAAAAGTCGAAATGTCGAGAAAAAAGGCAAAATGTCGAGAAAAAAGGTGAAATGTTGAGAAAAAAGGCAAAATGTCGAGATTAATGTTGAAGTACAATCTCGAGAAAAAAGTCGAAATGTCGAGAAAAAAGTCGAAATGTCGAGAAAAAAGGTGAAATGTTGTGTCACCGTGGTTCTGTTCTGGTTTTGTTCTGTCCTCAGGGATCCACTGCGGCCGCTACGTCACGTCTCACGGGTTTGCTCTGAACTGCAACACGGACCTGTCCTGGTTCCACCACATCGTGCCGTGCGGCATCGAAGGGAAAGGCGTGACGTCTCTGAGCGGCGAGTTAAAAAGAGACGTCAGCGTGGACGAGGCCGTCCCCCTCCTGCTGGACGTCTTCTCGGACACGTTCGGCTGCCGGCTGACTGAAGGGACGGGTCCAGGACCGGCCGCGGACGGCAGGGTGTCATCATCAGCGTAGGAAATGACCAGGACCCACTTGAGCTAAACATGACAGACTTAATGTGCAGGATATTTATGATTTCAAGACCTGCTCAGTCGATGTGAATCGAAAACTGAAATAAAGAGAAGACAAAACTGTCTTGACATGTATGTTCCCTACGAACAGTGAGCGTCTGCCGGACTGGACCACGGTCTGCCGGAGGGGGCGGGTCCACGTGGACCTGAGTGATGGAAATAGAACCTGATTGTCATTTTAAAATGTTTACCACATGAATATTAAACTGAAAACGTCTTTACACGAGAAACCTGGTCCTGCTTCCTGGCGTCGTATTGAGTCAGCTTTAGTTTTAATTTTGAATTGAGAGTCTGCTTAAGTGCCAATTTGAGACTCAGCCTTAATTTATTTCCTAATTGGTTTGCTGATGTGCTTGAGCTTTTTCTTTTGAATTTCATTTATGAAACACACTTCACCAATAAAAATGTGGATTTCAAATCTTCTCTTACTGTGTTCAATTGATTAATCATGCACTGCATTTGCAATGTCCTAGAATTCAAATTCTTTATTTGGGGAACTTCAGCAGATATGAGATTCAAATGCGATTAATTAATTATAAATCTTGTACAGAGATTGGGTTTTAAAGGCTGTGGTCTTAAACCTTTGATCAGCTGAACAGCCTACTTCAGTTAAATTGTTTTCAATGAATTGCATACTCATTTTTTTTTCTCTTACTCGTATTTCTTGTTTTTGTATTTTCAAGCTCTACGTAGAACATTCTTAAGACCAAGCAGTGCGAAATGCAAATTCTTGCAATTTCCGGAATGGTTTTGATCAGTAGTGTGTGTGTGTGTGTGTGTGTGTGTGTGTGTTAAAGGAAACATCCACTGAGTTACTGCTTCTACAAGCAGATCTACAACAGGGCTGGGAAACCTGGACCTCCAGGGCTGCTGTCATGCATGTTTTACATTTAGATTTCAGTAATCTACCATTATGCACTCCATCCTTTATTTCTCACATCTCATTTCATTCTTTTTAACCGATGTCTGTCATGAATTACTGCTTTTAAACTTTTTTTTGGTTTTGTTCTATTTTGTTTTATTGCTTTTATTTCAACTTATATCATGTGATCTACTATGTGATGTTTTAATGTCTCTATAAAGCACTTTGATTCACCTTGTTGTCCAATTGGACTACAAATAAACCTGCCTTGCCTTTGTTTCCCTGCGTAAGCACACCCTGATACTGCTTAATGACAGCACTGTCATTAAGACTTGTGCTGATGACCGGCCCCCGATCTATCAACTCAGAATCATGGACATACTTCACCTAATAGAACCACATGATTTCTATTGTTTTTACACAAAAACACAGGATGTAGGAGGATTTGCAGGACTGTAGATATCTGGGAAAAGCTGGAGTTGAGTTTTGGTTCTAAACTTTATCTGAGAAGGCCATTTGAGACTTCTGAAACTCCTGCTCCGACAAGATTCTGCACATAATACATATTATTTTAGTAATTTGTGAATAATTACATCTACTTTTTAAAAGGGTCATTTTTACACACTTAAAGAATAAATGTTGTTACATGACACGCAAACACATGATCCTCTTGTGTGAACTGACAACTTTTTTTATTATTTTTTATTATTTACAGAAAACAGATGTGTCGTAGCTTCATAAACACATCAATAACCAGCTCTATAGCGGCCTATCTCTCAGCCTCACAGCTCACGTACTTCCTCCCAAACATTCACAACTGAAAGGACAAGTCCTCTGTGATGTCACCCAAATGTTCGTAGATCACCAGTTTGGTCATCTGTCTCCACAGCTCACCACATTTGGGCCAGTAGGTGGGAAAAAAAGTGATTGTGCTTTTAAAAAAAAAAATATATATATATATATATATATATATATATATAAGAAACAACTAAATAATTTCCACAAAAGAGATTGCAAAACTTTATGACTTCACATTCAGTGACTTTTAGTAGCCGGTCAGTAGCCGGTATATGGCGACTGTGAGTGCCTGGCAAAGCACCTAAAACAACAACACTTTATTAATCCCCAAAGAGAAATTAATCTAATAAATCTTCCATTTGTCCACATCACACACAGGAGACCCCAGCAGACCCTAAGAGAGTCAGCTTGACCCCATGAGATTGCAACAGCTTCACAAAACCTCTAAGTCAGGGGTGTCCAAAGTGGGTCCTCGAGGGCCGGTGTCTGCATGTTTTAGATGTCTCCTCGCTTCAACACACCTGATTCTAATTACTGGTCGTCACCAGCTTGCCATCAAGGTCTGGATAGTTCTGTTGGTGTCACAGCTACTTTTATCACGGTGTGCTGAAGCAGGGAAACATCTAAAACCTGCAGGACACCGGCCCTCGAGGACCCACTTTGGACACCCCTGCTCTAAGTCATTGAACATTCTTTCAAATGAGACAGAAACTGAAAGATCTTAACATGAAACAAAAACGTGTTGGTGTTGCTTCATCTACATGTGGTCTTGAATTAACACAAATAAAGATCACAAAAACGACATTCTCAGTTAATATTTTAAGCCAACAGAGCTTTTGCTTAAAATGTGTCCTGAGTAATCCCATCACCCCAAGCTCGTCTTTCATGTTTTCATGTCCAGGGGTGAAAACAGGAGAAAATTACTATGAATACTATGTATGAATATGAAGAAAACTGCTCATCCTAAATCCTACACACTGGTCCTTCAAACTGGGAACAAGAGACCGTGTTAATGTGAAAAGTGTAAACTGAAATCTTCCAGATTCAAGACTTGTCAACAAAATAAAAACTGCGGCGGAAACAGCAGCTGTACTCTATCAAACTTCTACCAATATTTAGGGTGAGGGGATGACCTGTCCCCAAAATAATGAAGCCTATTCTCCACACGTGTGTCCAAGATGAGTGAGGTCAGACCATCAAATTAATGCAAAGATGTTTGGGAAGTATGAGGGAGACCATCATGAAACAAACAAACTAAAAATCTCCCTTTTAATTCCAGATGAAGTGGGGCAGATTAAAGGAAGAACCTGAACACAAACACTGATTTGAGTCAGTTCAATCGCTGTCGCTGCTGCAGCTGCTCTCTGAATCAGTGGACCAGCAGTGTCCTGTGTTCCCCTCAAAATACGGACCTGTAAGGAAACCAGAGAACGTGCAGACGTCACAAACACCAGTTATTTCCACGTCTTATCAGTTACAGTCAGAACTTCAGACTGTGTGTGTCGACTTGCCGTCTGGCGGTTTATCGTCGTCGTCGTCGTCCTCTTCAAAGTGCTCCATGTTGTAACTCACAAAAATATTCTACATAAAAACAAAACAGCTGTTTCATTCTTCATCACAGCAGTTTCAAGTATCTTTCCTTCTATGGAACGTGGAGGAAACAAAAGCAAATGTGTGTACCTTGTTCTTGACGAGTCTGTCCCAGTTTCCCGGCTGCTCCTTCACCAGTTTGAGAACTGGTTCGTTGGCCTTCATTTCCCAGCAGCTCAGGTCGGCTGCGATGCTCTGGTGCAGCTCCAGGTCGGCCCGGTAGCAGCGACCACCGATTCTGCCGCTTAACATAGTCCAGAAACCACATGTCAACCAACCGAACCACAAACCTGTTTAAGTTCCTGCCATGAGGGTCAGCTCTGCCCTGCACTCAAGCTACTGTCCTTTCTTCACCCTGAAACCACACGCTTCCAACCAGCATCTGACACTTTTGTACTTGAGCTCCAAGGACAGTGGTGGAACCAACATCTAGTTCTGAAAATACTGAAAAAAACCTAACTGTGCTGCCAGGTGTAAATTGGTGGACTGGACATGTAGCGAGTACATGCCGGTCTAAAGAGTTCTGGGTTGCAGATTGCACTGAATGTTGGGTGAAGTAAAAGGAAGTGAGTGATCCTTGGAGGTCTCACCAGACTGACCTGTAAATGATTCTGTCAGGGTAGAAATCACAGCGCTGACTCTCCGGGTTCATCAGCTTCACTGTTACAACCACAGAGCCGGAGGTCTGGTACCACTGGACCTGGGGGTGGAAACTAGAACCCACAAGCAGAGACTTCAGCGGGAATTCACTTATCTACACATTGGTTCTATGTAAGATGTAGACATTAAAGGAGCATGAGGCAGGATTGAGGCAGAATTTATGAAAAAAATCCGTATACATTTTAAGTTTTCTAGTAATAATGTCAGATGAAGCGTTCTAAACCCAAAAGAATGTTTCCTCTAGTGTATCTCTCCTTTGCCTTGAACAGGCTGTGTGCTGCAAAATGTGCTGCAATTCGGTCCCGAATTTCCCGCGCTGGGCTGCGGATGTGACGTCACATGACGCTGCATGCGCGTTCTCCCCGTTCTCCCGTGCCGGCTTCACTGTTGGCTGCAGTACCCCCGACGGCCGCCGTGGTGAAGGGTGGCGCTAGAGAGTCTCATTTCTTAAAAGGAGCCTCAAGCTCCTTTAATAATACTAAATTACTCAGGTAAGAACATAGATAGCTTTTATGTCAAATGTAGGACTGAGTTTTTAAATCATCCAGCAGCAGAATACAAAGATCTTTATGATGGGTTTGTCCCTTCAGGGCCAGCGCTGAAACATGATTAATGGGGTTTCAGGGTTCATTATTATCAGGGCTGCACATAAGTGGGCCGCCAGAGCGCATGCGCCGTCAAAATCCACAGTGCGCTGTCAATCTTGTGCTGCGAAACGCTTTTGCGTACCAACAGCTGGGGCTCATATTATTGGTTGTGGCCAGACCAGAATACTAATATTAAAACATCTATTGGGAGAGCTTTTCCCCAGAACTCCCACTCAAAGTTGGTACTGGCCAATCACAGCGCGTCCTTACTCCCCCTCCATGCTCGTTGGGCAGGAAGACAGGTAAGGATCAGCTTTACTGAACAAACCCCGACACGTCTCGTCAAAATGTCCAAGAAGCAAGCGCCATTAAGTAATTATTTTGGCGTTCCACCACCACCAACTACAAAGAGACGCCAAACTGAACCACTACCCGAACAGAAAACGTGTGTTCGGCGAGAAGTGGCTGCATGATGTTACGCGGCGAGTCTGTCACTGCGTGCAGCAGTTTCTGCACCAGCAAGACGCTGCTCTCTGATTATGGCTCAAAGTTTATGAAAACCCCAAATAAAAAATAAATTCGAGAATATTTTATGAAATCAATAAACAATTCCATCATCAAAATTATATGTATGTACAGTAATAAGACTAGGTAATATATTAGTTTCACCTTTTAAGTTGAATTATTGAAATAGATTAACTTTTACTCCATATTCTAGTTGAATTATTGAAATAAATTAACTTTTACACCATATTATTCACCTGTAGCAATATTCTACACCTTGGCTGATGTGGACATACAGAGCATAGGCGGCTATTTCAGCTGCTATATGGTTGGCTGTCTGTACAGTCATGCAAGTTCAATGCTATTAAAGAACACGTTTTTTCATATAAAATAAACACATTTTTATGCAGTTTAGAAGTTTTGGGGCTTTTTTTTGGCTCCTGCGCTGCTGAAATCGGGGCGTCCTTTATTTCTATTTCTGTAAGGTGGCAACCCTAGGTGCAAAATATGCCGTGAGCATCCCAATCTGGCCGATAAAAACTGTAACTTTTATACTGACTCTACAGACTAACACGCACCATAATTTGTTAATTCATCTTTATAAGTGAATAAATATCGTTTTGCCTATAACTTATTCCTGCATCCCTCTTTTATCGATCCGGGTCACCGCGTTTTTGGAGCCCCAAGTCACATATCCAGGGGCTCCTCTGAGCACCACACCAAAATAATTATGTGCAGCCCTGATTATTATTAAACTTGTTGGCACCTAAATTTGTCATGGATTTCAGTGGACTACGTCAATTATTTGTTGCAGCCCTGGTTTTAAGTGAGTTGATGTGATCACATCCTTCCTCTAGACTTGACAGGGTTGTTACTTGTCTTAATGATGATATTGTGTCTGTGGGTCATTTTCAGGTGAACAGACAGAAAACTGCAAGCGTGCATCAGGTTGCTGATGTCGTCTGTTTTCGGTGACGTAGATCACACATAGGAACATGTGAGGTCCAGGCAGAAGAAACCATCAATTGTTTCAATTATCCATCCAGAAAGCAAACTGTTCATTTACACAGCTATTTCTTGTAAGAAATACAATTAATGGCTAATTAATTTTGTTTCTCATCAGGTGTGTATTGATCTTGTAGAGACCAAATCACTGAAATCCTTAACCCTCACTACAACATATTTCCAGGACTTCTTCACAACTTTATGGCTGTTCATACATCTACAAAATCTTTCTAGACCTGGAAATGACCATTTTCATATTTGATTACTTTTCTAGTTTTTTTTTCTTAAATGTACAAAGACTTTCTGAAAGCAGCCGGAATCGTTTGGTTCCTGTGAATAGATTCTACATGCTGGATCTCTCAGTGTAGACAGAGTGAAGCTCTTTTAAGTGGTTCTGCACCTCTTTGTCTCGTTACTGGAAACAAGCTGCCTGATGATGGTTTCATCTTCACCTTCCAGCACACCTGGAAACAAACACACAGGTTACTTTATGGAAATTCACCCAGTTTCACAAGTTTACAATGGCAAGGCAAGTTTATTTGTATAGTAAAATACAACAACAATGTGATCCAAAGTGCTTTACAGACATTAAAATACAAATAAAAACATGATTTTAAAAATTTTAAACAAAAAAGAACTACATAAAAATCAGATAAAATCAGTAGTTAAAATATGACCAAGTGTCTAAACAAGTTTAAAAGTAACACTGCAGGTTTAGAGCTTTGTTCAAATGCAGCTGAGAACAGGTGAGTTTTCATCCTGGACTTTAATAATAGAGTGTTTCAGCTGATTTGAGGTTTCTGGGAGTTTGTTCCAGAACTGTGGAGCATAGAAGCTGAATGCAGCTCCTACATGTCTGGTTCTGACTCTGAGAACTGATAAAAAACTGGATCCAGATGAGCTGAGGGGTCTGGAAGGTTCATACTGGGTCAGGAGGTCCCTGATGGTCCTGGACTATTCAGATCTTTATAGACCAGCATCAGAACTTTAAAATCTATCCTCTGACGGACAGGCAGCCAGTGTAAAGACCTCTGACTTGGACTAGTGTGGTCCACTTTTCTGGTCTAGGTGAGGACTGGAGCAGCAGAGTTCTGAATGAGCTGCACTTGTCTGACTTTTTAGGTGGACCTGTAAAGATGCTGTAAGAGTAAATGTTCTCTTTACTCTTACAGCTCATGCTTTGTTTACATAAAACACAACCAATAGAGTGGTAACACAGCTCTTATCGACCAGAATTAAGACGGATTAACCCTCGTCTGTCTACAGTTCCTCTACAGCTTCAACTAGCAGCATCAAACTTGAAGAGGAAATGAATAACTTTATCTTACCGTTTTGACAGAGGCTCTGGCAGGTGGCAGGAACTCCTGTTGAATAAAGTTCTCCTTCATCTTTGATGCTGCAGACGGAAATCAAAGTTTGTCTTCAGAACTAGTTATCAGAATCAGAATCAGAATCGTCTTTATTGGCCAGGTTCGAACATTGTTCAACAAGGAATTTGACTCCGGTTATTTCGCTCTTTAGATTTAGAATATCAAACGGTAAATAAACAAATGTGGCACTTATTGACATATATACAATTAAAAAACTGAAGGTGCAGCAGAATGAGGTAGAAAAAAATGATGGCTCTGAATAAAATAACATACCGGTATATACAATTATCCAAAAAAGTGAGAGGTGCAGCAGAGTGAGCCAGACATATTATATTGCCGGAAGGTGCATTTTTACAGCATGCAATTGCTATTATTGTTAGTGCACGTGATTGGTTTCTCTGAGACTCTATTAATTGTGAGAGTTCATCAGAGCAACAGCTCCTTATGTGGGGAGGTGGAAGCCTCAGACTTGTTAACGCTACGGCCTCCTGCAGGGAAGACTGAGAGAAGTATCCTCCTATGTGATTTTGTGCTTGTGTTCTCTCAGATGTAAGTCGCTTTGGATAAAAGCGTCTGCTAAATGACCGTAGTAGTAGTAGTAGTAGTAGTAGTAGTAGTAGTAGTAGTAGGTACTTTTGAGTACAGACAATCCAGGACCATCCTAGGAAGCACCAATACTGACATGCAGCATGCCAAAATGAGGGAAAGAAACTAACTCAGCAAAGAGCTTCTACCAAGCACTTTCAACCAAACAATTCACAACTCAAACAATGATATAGACATGTAGCAAAATATGTTAACAGTGAATTCTAAATATAAAGTGGCACTGGCAGACAGTTCAAGGTGTTCCAGGTGGGCGAGGGCTGGGTGGAGATCGGCATCCTGAGATGGCAAATGGGAAAGGGTCATGGTGGTGCTGGGTTGGGTGGATTTGAGGTTGTGCATGACGAGCAGCTCAAAGGGCTTCATTATGATGGATGTTAATGCTGCGGGCCGGTAGTCATCGTAGTTGGAAAGGTGGGGCTTCTTTGGTACCAGTATTACTATGGTGGCCTTCAAGGATTCAGGAACAACTGCTTGGCTCAGAAAGGTGCTCAAGATGTCTGTTAGAACATCCCGGAGCTCCTCAGTCCTTTAAAACCCAACGAGGGATGTTGTCCGGTCCCATTTCCTATGACTGGATACATTTGAAATGAATCCTGGAGGTCCCAGGTTGTTTACAGAAAGACAAAGGCTTTGAAGTTAAATGTATTTATTTTTGTTATTGCACTATTCTGCACTTTTTGTTTTAGTTTACAATTTCATGTTTTTACATTTTGTGGCACCAGAGCTAATAAGCTTTGTTGAAATAAATGTCCATGTTGTTCTCCAATGGACAAGAAAAGAAACTTGTGATAATTTAGTTTTAGTCCTCTTTTTCTTTTTTTAATTCATTGCCAAAATGTATCTGATCGGAAAAAGTATCGGAAATGTATCGGGAGCCAAAAAAAGTGATCGGATCGGGAAAAATCGGGATCGGCAGAAACTCAAACTCAAGTGATCGGGATCGGCTAAAAAACCCTGATCGGGACAACAGTACTTACTCTTTGTATTTGTGTTGAATTAGAAAGCTAGCCACCAGATTTCTCTGCCACGAAGTGAACAGGTTCAAACTTACTTTTGCTGCTGTCATTTCACTGCTGTTGTGACTGAATTATTTTTCCGGTAGTAAGGTCATTTTTTCTCATGGTAATGGATTTGTTTTAAGTTTTAGTTTTCTACTGAGTTCCAAATGCATTTACACTGATACAGTCACACACCTGGATTTGGACACTTCTGTAGTAATCTTGCACATCTTAGCTTTCCTTTAAGACCAACGTTATACATACAGCCCTCACACTTGTAAAGATGCACTCCATTTATTTTGGGTAAGTCATTTCAGACGTGAGGCCTGGTAATGAAGAGGTGGAACATCTGTGACAGAACATGTCTCAGTGTCATTTTGTTCAGACCTAGAGTACCTAGAGCAGGGGTGCCCAATCCTGGTCCTGGAGAGCCCCTATCCAGCATGTTTTAGATGTTTCCCTGCTTAAGCACACCGTGATAAAAGTAGCTGTTTCAACAACAGAACTGTCCAGACCTTTATGACAAGCTAATGATGACCACTAATTAGAATCAGGTGTGAGGAAGCAGGGAAACATCTAAAACATGCTGGATAGGGGCTCTCGAGGACCAGGATTGGGCACCCCTGACCTAGAGTGTGAAATATTTGTGTCCCGACATCAAAAAGCTGCATGCAGACAGTTTGGGCTAGTCCCAATCCCCCCACTAGTCCTACTTTTCAGTCCTACCCCTAAACTTTGTGCGTTCCCGTGAGGGCAGTGGTGTCCCAATTCCCTTTTTTCATATAGGGGTAGTGGGGATAACAAGGGTTAGTGTGTATCAATCTAGCCCTTCAGAGCTAGGAATTTCAGATGCTGACTTCGCGACGGAGGGCTAGAGAAAATTTCCCAGAATACTTTACGTCATAATTTGCAGACTGAATCTTTTACGCCTGAAAAAATATTAAAACTTAATAAAGTGACATATTAACAGCGCTACAGCGGAAATTAAAACAGCTTCTATCTCTGGGCTTCCTGATATGGTGTGACGTATGTGCAAACGTAACCACGCAGACGCTTACGTACCCGAACGTAAACCACGCAGTGACGTAGCAAGTGGTGTCCCAATCCCTAGGGAAGATTACAAGGGCCCTAAAGTTTGTGGCTTCATTTTTAGGGCTAGTGGTAGAAAGTAGGGGGTGTATTGGGATTGGCCCTTAATGTATCAAGGAGCTGGAGCACTAAGCTTCTGCCCACTCACCTCTCCATCCTCTCAGCGGATGTGGTATTTGGCTTTATGTCCAGCTGGGGCTCCTGCTCACAAACTAAGTGGACTTGAGGAGCTGGATCCTGGACCTGGGACTGGTTTGTAGAAACTGCTGAAGGGAGAGGCTCACATGGCTGAACAAGAGGAGGGTTTACAGCAGCAACAGTTCTGAAGGCTTCAGCCAGAAGTGCTTCTTCTGGTTTCATCCCGACCTCCGAAGACAGTAACCCATCATCCAGCCTGCAAATGTAAAGAGATAAATCAGACCTTCTTAGTGAAACCTCTAACTCTTCAGCCACTTCTCCTCCGGGTGTGTGCTCCTCTTACGTGGATGTTTGGCCGTCATCCCTGCTGACCAGCCCATCCCGACACAAGTCCTTCAGCAGGTCCAGATGTTCGGGGTTTCTGACTCCCATCCCCGTGTTCAGGATCTCAGTTTGGACGTTGTACTCATTGATGACAGTCTTTGTACCTGGAACCTGGGTGACCCGGATCTTTGGGAAACAAAAGAAGAATTTGACCGTTTCAAGAGAAAACCCTTCTCTAAGGCTGAACTGTTGGATTCATGTCTGAACTACATGACACTAAAAATAGTGCTACAAAATAAAAGTAAAATAAAGACCATGACACTGGTTTTTAAAGAGTAAAAAAATGAGGAGAATAACCTTGTTTAATTAATTACTACGTTAAACAAATGGACTTATAATATCCAGGATTATATGAAGGTTAATAGCTTTCCAAGAATGACTCGAGGACAGTGGAGCAGGAAATACTATTTGTGTAACATTTAAACTATGTTAATGATAACTTCCTGTTCTAGGTTGTGAGTTAACAGGCCACTGTCATTAGAAGCTATTTATATACAGTGTGGCAAAAAAGTATTTAGTCAGCCACCAATTGTGCAAGTTCTCCCACTTAAAAAGATGAGAGGCCTGTAATTTCCATCATCGGTAACTTCAACGATGAGAGACAGAATGGGGGGAAAGAATCCAGGAAATCACATTGTAGGATTTTTACTGAATGAATTGGTAAATTCCTAGTAAAATAAGTATTTGGTCACCTACAAGAAAAGCAAGATTTTTGGCTTTCACGGACCTGTAACTGACGTTCCCCCTGCTTAAGCTAGTAGAGATCTGCATGGAGGAATGGGCCAAAATACCAGCAACAGTAATACATTCTTAAAATTTTCTAAAAATAAATTCTTAAAAAAAAAAAAAAATCTGGATTTTCATTTTGTCATAGTTGCGATATACCTGTGATGAAAATGACAGGCCTCTCTATCGTTTTAAGTGGGAGAACTTGCACAACTGGTGTCTGACTGTAAATGGAAAAAACCTTGGCACACAAACAGCTGGATTTTTAACATTTAAAAGTTTTTTAATAATGTAAGCCCTGATGGTTGGTCACTACAGTATCAATAAAAAACAATAATTTAGCTGAATGAACTGAATGAGTTGATTAAAGGACTTTTACTGAATTTTGATTATCATATGGTCAAATCTTTATAACTGCAGAAGAGGAAGGAAAAAGAAAAACCCAAATGTGTACCATTGGATCAACAAAGATGGTGTTGTGCAGACTGAGAACTGCTCTGGCCTGGTGCTGCAGACCCTGGATCTTCTGCCTGATGGCTCTTGTGACCTGCAGAGACAAAACTGTCCATAATACAAAAACCTCACAGAACTTTCTTTGTATCAACAAATGAGATAATTAATGCACCAGACAGGTGTAAACTCCAACATAATGAAACGGGCAGTCAACTGGAGCCAGAATGGATCTTTTTTTTGTCTTCCTGGTGTCTCAACTTGAAGGAAAACAAGCATTTTTGTATAAAAGCCGGAAATCAGCATGAAAATAAGGAATTGTGCACGTAGATGTCGTGAGTGGCTCCAGTCCTGATGGAAACAGCCAATCCAGAGGTAACTGATCAGAATAAAATCTTTTAAACAATTAAACTGTTCTAAAACAGAACAAAGAGCACGGGAGTTGTGACATGTCAACAGATTCTTAAATAAGACCTTCCTAACTTTTAGACTACTGCTTTTAGATTTTTCAACGTAGTGAAAACACTTGATTCTATAACAAATGAATATTTAATGCCTCAAGACAGATTTGGGGGCTGGAGATGTGCTCTTGTCAGTCCAAGCAAGGTGCAGTCATGTTTCTCTGCTGCCTGGCTCAATTTCTTTTGGGATGCAAACGGTGATAGACAATTTTAGAAGCGGGGGGCACGATGACTGCTATCGTTCCACTCGGCTTGTTAGAGATGTGAGCGTTTCATCTCGGCAGCTGTGCTTCACGCCACCTCCACAATAAGGTGACAATCATGGCTTACAGCTTAAGAAAACTCAAATATCCTATCTCAAAAAATGTGAATATTCTGGGAATCTTAATCTTAAACTGTAAGCCATAATCAGCAATATTAAAATAATTAAAAGCTTGCAATATTTCAGTTGATTTGTAATGAATCCAGAATGTATGAACTTTTTGTTTTTTTAATTGCATTACAGAAAATAAAGAACTTTATCACAATATTCTAATTTTCTGAGACAGTCCTGTATATAACCTGGTAGACTGGACTTCCCTCCATACCCGACGGCTTCGTCAGTCAGTCTTTGGTCGCAGCACCTTCCGTTTTTACTGCAGTTAATAACTGGAACACAGTACAAAACACTAAAACTCTCTGCCCTCATATCAAGCTAAGACATTGTTCCATTTCAGTGCTCCGTTGTGGATGTTTTATTATTTCTTCAGGAGTTCTTGGATAAGGTTCCCCCTCTCTCACAATCCAAGTCTGCGATATTTGCCTGTCATGTTGTTTTGATGGTGGGACACCAGACTCTCACCACGATTTTTTTTAAAAGGTGTCTGCAGATTATGACGTGTGATTAAACGAATGTCGTCTCTTAGTGCTGAATAAACATTTACTCTCTACTACTTCTCTGTCTTCTGCTAAGAGGGTCAGCGATCTTCATCCCTCGTGTGCTCAGTTTGCATCAGATGGTTCTAATGTCGGTCTGGACCCAAACGCAGCGTATTTACCTCAAATAATCACCTCTATTTCCCGCCTCCCGATAGTGGACCAAAAAGGTGCTTTTATTATAATTAATGTGAGTGCAATGAACGTGATGGACGGCTTCCATCTCGTGTCACGCACACGCACACGGCACGGAGTAACACTTCTGTTCTGGATGCCGGTTTCATGTTTCAAGGACACGCGGTTGCAGTACTTTTCTCTCCTCCTTGGCCCAGTAGGTGAAGGCCAGTGGAGTAGAATTGGTGGCCTGCTTTTACAGAAATGTTAGAGAACGCCAGTATGTATGTAGGGCTGCAACGATTCGTCGACGTTGTCGACAAAAATCGATAATCAAAATTGTCGACAATGAATTCCATTGTCGACAATAGTTGCCAGACGTGTTTTTCCAATGGAGTGAGGCGTCTCACTTCAATACGTTCTCTGCCGAGAGTCGCGCATGCGCAATAGCGTCTCTGCCGAGCGGTAGCAGGTAAACAATAATGACGGCATCCCGTCCTGTAGAGCAGCTACATGTAACAAAACTTCTCAAGTTTTGGAGCCTTTTAGCCTCGATACGGTAAATAAAAAGATGACTTGCAAGGTTTGCAAAGCTGACCTTGCTTATCACGGGAGCACGTTGGTAATGCACAAGCATTTGAAGAGAAAGCACGTCAGGTCTGGGTGACTGGTTTCAACAAATGATACACCAGTTCAACCCAGAGAACATCCTGCCATCCAGAACCCATTTCACCCACTTGATACAGAAAAAATATGAGACGTTTTATTTTATTTTTTATATAACACATTTGCCTGTCCTTAAAAAATGAAAAATAATGGATAGATGTTTATTTATTCATGGATTTATGTCTGACTGATCACTGTGCCTGTCCTTTGTTTTAAATGACATTTTATTAATTTTTTGTA
Source organism: Cololabis saira (assembly GCF_033807715.1). NCBI lineage: Eukaryota > Metazoa > Chordata > Actinopteri > Beloniformes > Belonidae > Cololabis > Cololabis saira. Next base: position 44,309,663 of record NC_084591.1, on the reverse strand, counting down.
TGAACAGCAGCAAAGTTGAATAAAATATCTACAGGACTGTCTCAGAAAATTAGAATATTGTGTTCTTTATTTCTTTATTTTCTGTAATGCAATTAAAACAACAAAAATGTCATACATTCTGGATTCATTACAAATCAACTGAAATATTGCAAGCCTTTTATTATTTTAATATTGCTGATTATGGCCTACAGCTTAAGATTCCCAGAATATTCAAATTTTTTGATATAGGATATTTGAGTTTTCTTAAGCTGTAAGCCATGATCAGCTATTTTAAAATAATAAAAGGCTTGCAATATTTCAGTTGATTTGTAATGAATCCAGAATGTATGACATTTTTGCATTACAGAAAATAAAGGACTTTATCACAATATTCTAATTTTCTGAGACAGTCCTGTATTTTTCATTGAAGTACCGATCTTTCTCGTGTTTATTATCATTTGCCACATAATTTAAGCGACATACTAAATTTAAGAAAAAATACTAATTATCCGATTAGTCGACTAATCGTTTCAATAGTCGGTGACTAGTCGACTATTAAAATAGTCGTTAGTTGCAGCACTATATGTAAGTGCTGTTAGACACTAGGGCTGGGCGATATATCGAGATTTTAATATATATCGATATATTTTCAAACGCGATATGGTACGAGACAATATCGCTTATATCGATTTAAAAAAAAAATTTTTTGTATGATTTTGATATAGCTTATTTTGTGACAAATTGACTTGAATGTTTTATTTGAGATTTGCACAAATGTTTTGTTATTTGCACAACTGTCAACCTCAGTGGAAAAGTCTGCCTGTTACTGTCTACATTGTGTTAATTGCACAGTGTATTTTAATGTAATTGTTATGCAGGAAAGGGATATTTGTTTTATTTTATTCAAGAAGCATTTTTATTCTATATATGCAGGCAGTTTATTTTTATTTCATTTGTTTTATACATTTTGATATTGTGCAGACCTCTGTTAATAAAGGAACCTGTGTGACATTTGGCACGAGGCTTTGCATTAAAACTGACAGTTTTTTTAAGGGTTTGCCTCAGAAAAAAATGAAGCTAACAGAGATGCTATGCTATAATGCTTTGGGGGAAACCCCAATTATGTCACGGAAAAAATATCGATATATATCGAGTATCGCCATTCAGCTAGAAAATATCGAGATATGACTTTTGGTCCATATCGCCCAGCCCTATTAGACACTACATTTTGTTTTAGTAAGTGTTTTAGTTGAACGCTTCAACATGAGCTCTATCCACCAGCAGGAGGAAGTCTACACCAATATCTCTGGAAGTGCTCAATAGAGTCGGATCAATAACTCTACTATAAAATCTTGGTACCATTTGTGAGGAAGAGGTTAAACCCAAGTTCAGCTCAAGTGTTGAGGATGGGAGAGCAAACCTTGGGGTGCCAGTCAGCCTCTCCATCAACGGGCTTCACCCTGCAGATGATGAACTCCGTGGTTTGGCCCGGCAGAGAGTGAAACCCGTCCGGCAGCTGAAGGATCTGATGAGACTTTACTTCCACCTCTTTCCCCACATCAATGAAGCGAACCAAGACGGAGAAAAACAGACTCCCATTGTTGTCCGGCAAAGAGAGAATCTTCACTCTGCCAGGAAGAAAGTAGCTAGATTAAATGTCAGGCTGCTATATACATGCATTTCTATTAGACTCCTACCACAGTTAATTCATTCATTTATCTTCAGCAATTAAAACAGCATTTCGAATTTAATTTACATCTCCACACTCAGTATTTTGAAGCTAAACTTCAACCTAGAAGGTAACTGTTTTTGTTGACAATGACATGACAATGTAAACAGGTTTAGTCTTGAACATAAAAATACTAAAACACGGACTTCATCTGCTGCCTTATTTTAGCAGAATTTAACCTGAAGGGAAAAATAACACAGATGGCGGCATCACTTCTTTTTCAAACACACACACACCTTTCTAAAAGATTATTATAGAATAAATAAATAAATCATAAAACAATCATTGAAAACTTCCTCTTTTTTCCACTCATTCAAATTTGAGTGGCATGTTTTATAGAAGAGAACAGGTTAGAAAAGAGGAATCAAGTCTGGAAAACTACTAAAAAGCCCTTGCTAGAACGAGACCCCGCTGTTAACAGGTGACAGATTAGTAACATCAGGTCAGTCCTGATGGAAGAAGAAGAACCGACGGTATTTCAAATGTTCTCATGAGCAGATTCGCAGTTCAGGTCTCAAAACCTCACAATTGCGCCCTCATTGCATTTGTCATCCAAGACGGACTGGTGTGAAGTTAAGTAAAAGGCTTTTTGGAAATAATGGATCTCCTCACTTCCTGCACCGTTAAAGACATGATGCAGCAAGTTCTCTGAACTGTTGCCAGGATCTCATTAAAAAAAGATCAGATGTACTTTAATCAACTTTCTCAGTTTCAGCAGAAAAGCTAACATCTCCATGTGTTTAGTAGATCACTGATTCCTGTTTTCATTTACATTTACATTCTGAGAGCCGTGTCAGACCTGTGGAAGACGTTGTCCTCCTCCACGGCGTACAGCCCTCCTTCCAGCAGCTCCTTGGCTCCTGGTTTTTTGTCAGAATAAAACAAAGCCATCTCCGAAGCCATCGAATCAAAACTTCTGTTCTCCTTCCTGATCAGACGGCCGTAGAAGAATGATGCCGTCTTTATGTGGAGAGGTATAACCTGTTGAACACCGAATTCAAACGATAAAACAGATGACATCACTTAGGTTCTTAATCATGTACAGATATCTGAGTTTTGTGTTTCTAAGCTACAGGTGATTTTAATAATATTGTGTAAAACAGCAGTTGGTGATGGAGACTGTAAGAATAACTTATAAACAGCAGCGTTGTGTACAAGCAAGGATCTCAAGTGATTTGAACTGGTTAGGTCTACAGATGTGCGTTTGTTAACAGAGTTAAGGATGTTCTCACTTCTATGACTCCAGATTCAGGCAGACGCGACTGATCCAGCTGGGAGTTGAACCTGTGGCGATCAGGACACGAACCGTTCTCTCTGCAGCACAAACCAGACGACCACATCAAATTATTCACTTCTACTCAACCACAGCGATTAGAGGCGATCAACGAAGAAGAAATCGTGTTCCTACAGCCTCTTAGATGTTGTATAGAAAGGTGTTTGAGAACTAAGCAGCTTTACAGCACAACAAGAATGTTTTCTTTCCATCATCATCATCATACATTAATTTTTATTTTTTTTTATCTCAGCCTAAAAATATGTAACATTTATATCCATCCTAAAATCTCAGCGAGAGGTCGTACTCGGTTTAGTTTTTTTGGTTATTACAAAATAAGGAGACAAGATAGAAGACAGAAAGAGTGAAAGAGTGAAGACAAGAAAAGATTAGTAAAGACAACTAAAGACAGGTGAAAATAAGTGAAGACTAGTGACAGCAAACAGAGTCATGAGTGAAGATGAGTGAAAACAGGCAAAGACAAGTAAAAAGAGGGAAACACTAATGGAGAGGAAAAGACTAGTGAAAACAAAGAGTGAAAACAGGCAAAGCCGAGTAAAAAGAGGCCAAGACGAATGGAAACAAGTGAGGATGCGTGAAAATGGTTAAAGGCAAGTGCTAAAGAGTTTTAGTTTCATCACGATAAAAACTCTCCGAGACTTTTCCACTGAGGAATAAATATTACACAGATGGGCAGATTAAAACTATGAATCTCTAATTGAAGAGAAGTATATATATTTTTTGGGCTCTTGAAGACCTTTAGATCTTTCAATCTTTTTCAGTTCTGACCAGGGCTTAAAGTAATAAAAAATCCTGAGCCTGAACTTTTTTCTGGGAGCGGGGGCACATGCGCTCGGCAATTTGGCAAGCAACAAAAAGGACATCATTTGAATATTATTTTCCTTTTCACTATGGATGCTTTTGATATCAAGTTTCGCTAGTTGTCATTGTGTTTGACAGGGTATAAGATGACCTACAATCTAAAATATGAATATTTTAATCTAAAGGTCATAATGTTATAGGGGCAGGTGAAACTCAGGCAGGCTAATTAATTGGTGGAATTATTGATTAGCAACCATTTAATTCAGTAAAGGATTATATATATATATATATATATATATATATAAATAAATATAAAAATAATAGTAGCTTCTTAGGGCAGAGCGTTTAGGGAAGAGTGTGCAAAAGCACCTGGCTCTCTTAGCTTCTGGCACCAGCTACCGAAACACCTGTCGTCTCCGCCCATTTCTTCAATCCATGCCCAGCGCCATTTCATTTTCAGTCCTTTATCGGCCAAACCTGGCCTGCGGGCTGAAACACATCACTACAAACACAAGACCTGCCCCCGCTCTACTTCTGATTGGCTAGTGTTAGTTTGGTTGAGCCCGAGATCTGCTTTCCTCTCATTCCATTGGTAGCCGAATTGCCAATACCCCGTAGCCTAGCAACACATACGTAGCCTATATGTAAACCGTTAAAGTTACTGTTTTTTTTTTTTTATTTAAAAAAGCAGTCAAACTCTGCATGCCGAGAAAAAAAAACAAAAAAAAACTCCATATGCCGGAGATCCGGCACGGTGCCGGAATACTTTAAGCCCTGTCTGACTGACTGCTGGGTATTTTCAGGTTCATGAGCTGGTGTTGGTTCATCTGTCCGTCCTGCAGGTCATGGTTAAAGAAGAGAGAAATAAACCTGCAGAATCCAAAGCTCTTCATGTAGGTGCAGAGTGGGCGGTTGGTTTTCTGGTCCTCGCAGGCTGCAGTAACTCCCTCAGCGAAGGACAGCAGCTCAGGAGGCAGCAGGGCGCTGGTGCGTTTAAGGTAGCGCAGAACTCCAACCAAATGGCGGCTGTTCTTCTCTGAGATCAGCAGCACTGACCTGCTGACACCAGAGCAGCTCTGGCTCTGATCCTGAGAGAGAGAGTCGGGTATTTTAGCTCACTGTACAGTAAATAGGCAAATGACAGCTCTTATTAACATATATACAATTTAAAAGTGAAAGGTGCAGCAGTATGATGTAGACATGGTTATTGAAAGGTGCATTGTTACAGCATATGATTGTGTTATTAGTATTATTATTGTTGCACAGTGATTGATTACTCTGAGACTGAGTGATGAGAGTTCATCAGAGCAACAGCTTGGAGAAGAAACTGTCTCTGTCTGCATCAACTTCATATTAGGCCTGTGTTGAAAAAATCGATTTCCCATTTCTAAATCGATTCTCATATTAATTCCTAAAAATCGATTAATTTTTTTGGGGGGGGTTTTCTTTTTATTATTTTTTTTAAATTTTATTTATTTATGTATTTTTTTTTCCATCATTACATCACAACTTTTGGTTATTTTTTTGTTTATCCCCAAAAAAGGAATGTTTTGTTGGACACGAGAATAACTGGTGCCATGTTTTTGCCTTTAAATATGTTTAAAGGTATGAAAACATTAAAGTGTTGCATAAATTGTCTATATTTCATTACTTTATATACTGTCTTGGGGTTACATTAGCAAAAAATGATAAAAACCAAATGCTCAAAAATTAAAAACCAAAATAGACCGAAAATGGAACAAATAAAAACGGAATGTGGGAAAAAATAAAACCAATTTCATCCGAGCTGATTGGTCCTTACAGCATGATTAGCTGCCAATACTTGCTGTTTAATCTCAATATAATACTAGTACTAATATTTTGCATAACTACAGTCATATAATTCATGCAACAGCTCAAAAAACTGTGTTAATAACACTAACCCAAATCAATATCGAAATCGAATCGGATCGAATCATATCATGATAATCGATTCTGAATCTTAAGAATCCGAATCGAATCTTGACATTTGAATCGATCCCCAGCCCTACTTCATATCAACGTAAACCTTCATGTTTCAGTTTGCCTTCATGCAAATTATCCATAAAAACACGCAAGATTAACATGGTTTGTGTTTTCTGTGTTTGCACATGCAGCGATCTCTGTGATCAGAAGTCTCCAACTCCAGTCTCCAACGAGACATCAAGAGGAGCTGGGCTGAAGGACCAGAACCAAGGAAGGGACTTTTAACTCCTAACACAACCCCTGGACCCTGATACTGGACACCTGTCAACGAAGACTCACCGGTGTCAGAAACAACATGTTTTAGTCTTTGTGACGAGAGGTACAATATTTTTTAAATTGGTCTTACTCGCTCTGAAAGATTTCGGTAGTTTTCAGCCATGCAGAAGAGTCTGGTGCCAAACAGTCTGGGAGAAGTTGGAAATCCGTAGTGGACGACACAGTTTGCATCTCTGATGCCGAGATACTTCAGACACTCGTTGGTGGTCACTACAGACAAAAAAAAACACAAACATACAATCTGACATTGGGATCAGGAAAAGTGGGTGAATCGCTGTTAGTCTTTTATGTTGATGATGCCGTTTACCCAGAATAACATTCATGCCACGTCCAATGGTTTTTCCCCACTGCTGGATGGCAAAGTCAAACAGGTGCGTTAACCCTTCATGGGTCTTGAGAGTGAAAGCTGATTTGTTGCTCACAGCCTGAAAAACACAAGTACATAATGCCAATCCAGTCAATATTTAACACTCTCACATTCATCATGATGTAGCATCAAGACGCAGCCTCGCAGAGTCTCCGCTTCAACTTGTGTCTTAACTGCAGACGACAAACTACAGAAGTGGTTCTTGTCTTTGGACAACTTTGAATAAATATTTTGATCCACTTCAAATGCTGACTACTGTATACACCGGTTTTTAGATCGTGTTGATAGGCTGAGTAAAACCAGCGCTATGATGAAACACACCACGCCATGCTTTTTTCTGAAAGTTGTCATCACGTTTGAAGCAGCAGGAAACTGAAATAATTGGCAATTTTTCAAAAAAAATCCATTGCAAGCTAAAGAAAACAAACAAACCCCCCCCCCCCCCTTTTCTACTCGTGGGACAATGCATCACAACAACCAATCATAAATCATTGCAAGGCACAGGATTTGGTTGCTGAGGAAGAAAGGAAAGCTGAGGGAGTAAAAGAGAAGTGAAGGTGAGTTTTGACCACTTCAGTCTCAGCTGTTTATATCTGTTTATATAATCGTCCTGTAGTGCAACAATTATCCATTGTGTCCGTTTTCCTTGCCACTGTTTGGCTACAGGTTTTTCTCTCAATAGGGGAGTTTTTAACAACGGCAGGGAATATAATAATAAACCGGGGTCATGTTCTGGGTCTCGGAAAAGCGCCTAGAGACAACTTGTGAACAAAATTGAAAAATTGGAAATTGAATCTTATTTTGACACCTGCTTTTTGGGGGAAATCCAAAATCCAAAAAACATGACATTGCTGGCTTCTTTATGTGAAGAAGTGTACATAATTTAACACACGTTTTTGACATTTATCATATATATTTTTGCATTCTAAGCCATAAAAAGGGTTTGTTAAACACTCAGACAGTTTAGGTCTAATGTGTTAATCCATTACATCAAAATGAAAAGTTAAGTTTAAATTCACAAACATTGTGTTAAAAAGATGACACATTAAAACAGGCAAGGTAAAGTTTTGAAAGTGAAACATGGATATAAATTTAAAAGTAGTCAAAAATGGCCAATTAATCCAAGACTTCAGAGGGTTAAATAACCAGACACTTAAATAAAGATGCATATTAAATGAATAAATATTGTGATGAAATAAATTGCACAGCAATCATAAACGTATATAGCAGCTGGACTCAACTAGAAAGACATTCAGTTCATATTTGAGCTACTTTGTTTGGGATCCTAGTCTCTGAATCTCTCAAATTGCCGGCAACAGTTATGACGTTATGAAGTCATGATATGATGACAGTAATGACGTGATGAAGTTATGTAATGACATCATGATGTTTTGTTTATAGGTCTCGTTACGAGTTGTTGTGGATTTAAGGTGTAAAAGTCTAAAAAGTTTGGGTTCTGAATACAACACCATCTTACATTTTTTTCAGATGTGTTTATCCGTATTCCTTCATCCCTGATAAACAGGGTTTGCCTGTTTTTTTAATATGTGCCAGGTCTAATTCAGTTATATAATACTTTACTAATCCCAGGAGGTAAAACCTGCTGCCTTTTTTCAGACACGATCATGTTTGTCTGGATAAACCAGGTGTCTCAAAGGAAGAGGTGACATATTTTCATTAGACTGATTATTCAACAAAAATACTATATTCTTCACTTTTAATGCTGAACTGGTTTGAAATTAAAATGTCAGATGTGTAGATGTCAACCGTGTGTTTCAGGCTTCATCTTTGTATACAAAACATAAAGTAACTTGACAGAGTAAAACAGGGTAAAGTCACCTTAAATACATCTTCTACTTCCTGAACAGAGTTTGCTACAATCACAGTCTTCTGGCAAACGTCAGGGCTGAAATCCAGCATGCCCAGCATGCCGGAGATCTTACTGTTCTCCAGAGTCATGCTGATGACCTGCAAAAAACAAAACAACAGCAGTTGTATGGCAGCGACTCAACCTATGAAAACTCCACAAGTACTGGTGATATTTGTAGTCTTCATGGTACAGTATGTGTTGCTATTTAACCGCCTGACCTGCTGAACATTTCCGTAGAGAGCAGCTTCCACAGGGACGGTTATAACAATGCAGGGGTACGGCATGTGACTCGCTATCAAATCCTCCATGTGATGCGTCCATCTTTTTGCTGCAGCGACGAGCTGCTGAGGGCAGGAAGCTTTGTCCTTGCTGGAGGAAATTTTCTGGAAATGCTGCAGGATGGTTGCCATCTGACAAGAAAACATTCACGTTCCAAGACAGGTTAAGCTTAACATTATTTTTGTTTAGAATAGCAAAAAAAAGGGAACATGCCATCCTTCTCGTCTGATGATTTACATATGACAAAACAAAAATAGTTCCTCCTCTTCAAATATCTTAAAATGAAGGAAATGTAATCTTATTCACAGCAGACTAAAATCACCTCTGGACCTGCGGTAACTCTACAACTATACCCCGACATCTGGCTTCACTAATATTTACAGACACTGACGCTGCATGTGACGTCAAAGTCTTTCATTTTACTGAACAATTACCTTTTAATTCATACGAACTTTGAATATTGAGTTAAAGCATCTGATATTCTACAGTTACACTTCAGTGCCTAAATGTCAGATTTTTTTAAGTGACAGAATGTGGACATGTCGTATCAGCCCATGTGTTGCAGTTACAATGGTAACAGGACATTTAACGTTAAATATACAGTAACTGGGCTTTTAGTTTAAGTTTTTGTGCAGCCAGAGAGGCTTTGAGCTTGATGAAACTACATGCTGCAGCCACACACAACTAAGTGTTATATTTATACATATTTGGAGGTGGTATCCATGCGTCATGAACCTGCAGCAGTCACTGCCTTATGTATCGCAAAGAGAACCATTCTAGTAAATTGGAAACAAAAATCCAGTTTATGTATCAACCATTTTAGGAATCTTTTATCAGATCATATTAGTAGTGAGATAATGTCTGCCTCCACTGAACAACATTCGGCTGAATTGCACTCTCTGTGGTCCCCGTTTATTGGCTTCGTTACCTAGTGGGGGCGGGGGGGTGGTGATCTCGTAGCCCTTGGGGTTGGGGGTCGGCTTGGGGGGTCTGGGGCGCGGGCCTCTGGTGGCCCCTGGGGGGCGTTGGGGGGGGCCGCGGGGCCCTGTCCCTAGCCGGTGGGGGCCTTGGGGGCCTGTGGGGGGGGTTGCCTCATGGCGGTGGGGGGGGGGGGGTGGCTGGGGAGGGCTCGGGCGGGGGGCTGTGGCTAGGGCGTCTCCGGGCCTCCCGGGGGGGGCTGGGCCGTGGACGTGGGGGTGCCACCCGGAGGGCCCGGCCCTGCCTGGGTGGGGGGTGGCTGTCTGCGCTGGGGGGGCATTGCTGCCTTGGTCCTCCGTCGCTAGGCGGGGGCAAAGTGCCCCTGCGGATGTGGGGACTCCGTGACCCTTGGGGTGTCCGCCGGGTTGGCCTCGGGGGGGGGGGGTGGGGCCGGGTCCGGGGAGCGGGCCTCCCCTGACCGGGGGGTGCACGGGCGGGCGCGACGGCGGGGTGGCACCATTCCCAGTTATCTATGTCTTATGTTGTCAGTATGAATGGGAGGATGTTGGCCACAGAGGGAATGATGTCGCTCTTCTGCTGATCTGGGCTTCTTGCTTTATAAGTCACCATGTGACACTAAATACTGATTCATTTCTTTATTTTATCTGCCACAAGTTGTTATATCATTTCACACTATGTATCACAGCAGTCCAATTTACATCAGGAAAGTATTTTAAAAGGATTCCTACCTGCAAATCACTGAATCACTGAGATTCATGGGATTAAAACTATCTTCATTCTTGCTGAAACACGGTAAGTCATTTGTTGTAGAATTTGTACTTTATGGATTAAAATCCCAGACATCTTCCGTAATTATTACAAATGACCACAGGTCCCCAAATACTTTTGAGTCCAGTCAGAATAGGCCACTAAATTAACAACAACCTCATATATGACACTACATCAATATTTATGGTGTTCACAGAACACGGCACAGCTCGGCATGACAAGGACTTGTACAGTACAAGTATGACGTTGTTAACTTTGTTTATGGATTACTACAGTGCCACCTCTTGATCTTATTGTGACTACAGATGAACAGAGGCTGTGGAGAGACTGATGCTCTTCATCCTCAGAATCAAGCTCAAGCTTCCTGACCTGATCCTTTCAGCTTTAGTCTGCATTATAACTCATACAATCTGTTGGACTTTCTGTTGTACCACAAGAATAGTTGTTACTGCTTGTGAACTCCACATTAGAGGACCCCCGCTCCTCCCGCTGAATTTCTGACCATTACCACCCGCACCCGCAATGTGTGTTACATTCCCGCCCGCTCCTGCAGTGTTTACATCCACTCCCGCAAAACTGAGTTATTTATGCCCGAAAGAGAAATGTTGTCCTAGACAATTCTATCTGATTTAATATTAACATGATAATTGTGGAGCTTGATGGATAATTGACAGTTCATAGGTCACCAGACCGAAAGTTAGATGCAAATTCATCATTGTCATCATCGCACAAGTTATTTCGCCTTTCAGGCAGCATCAATTATGTGATTGAGGTTATAGCAACGAGAGTAGGCTCTGAGTGGCTCAAATAACACTAATAAATAACATAAAATAAACAAAGTTAACAAATGAATCACTTGGCCATTACATTGCTGTGAAGGAAGAGAACGTTTCTGACCGATTGCGGTCCCAATCCCTCGTCTCTCTTCCAAGATGCTCCACAGACACTAAACGCAGTTTCTCCAAATACATGACTGGCCTTGCTTTGTCTTTGTTTTGTAAAGACCTTGTTTGAGGTTCTTTTTCCACGTCATTTATTTCCATCTTGTCACTAGGCTACATCCCAATCCCGCAGTGTTTTATTTTGCCGCCTGCTCCCATCCGCAGCAAAGTTCAAACCGCCCGCTCCCGCCAGATTTGCGTTGGGTCCTGCAGGACCCGGCGGGACCCGATCCCAATGCAGCCCTCTACTCCACATTTCAAGTCTTATGCATCGTCAAAAAAAAGTCCCTTCCACATTAAAAACACAACCCTGACACTTACAGCACAGTCACAGCAGCCTACTTGTGGCGAGGCGTACGAGCTTTAAAGCTATGAGCATGCAGAACAAAAGCCATGTGAACATCTTAGCAGTTTGTCAACAACATCATTAAAGAGAAATTCAGAGGGAATAAACAGTCTTGTGTGAATTGTTCTGAGCTTCCAACATTTAAAAAAGAAACAACAACTAGTAGGTGTTTTTTTTTATAAACGATGAGCCGTTACCTGATCAGGAGCAAGAGTAAAGAGCTGGTCGGCCTCATCCAGCACCAGGTGATACAACCTCAAGAAGAGGAAGAGGTGGCAAGACAGCAAACGCACCAGGGAGAACGGGGTGGTCAGTAACAGGAGACCTGTGTCAAAAACAAAGACATTTCTAGAAACGATCCGTCTAACTTTTAGATGAATACTTTCAGAGTTTCGCTACTTTCTCCAGCCATCAGCAGACCGAGTGTATTTTGCTCACAGTTTTGGGGGATTTTAACATGTTTGGCTTCGTCCTTGGCGATACCCAGCAGGAGAGAGACTGGGTGGAGGGTTCGGCTCACCCTGCTCTCCATCAGCATGTCGTACACCACCTGGACCCGCTCCCAGCCCGGACACAGCACCACGGCTATGGGCTGCACACACACACACACACACACACACACACACACACACAACTAAGTGTTATATTTATACATATTTGGAGGTGGTATCCATGCGTCATGAACCTGCAGCAGTCACTGCCTTATGTATCGCAAAGAGAACCATTCTAGTAAATTGGAAACAAAAATCCAGTTTATGTATCAACCATTTTAGGAATCTTTTATCAGATCATATTAGTAGTGAGATAATGTCTGCCTCCACTGAACAACATTCGGCTGAATTGCACTCTCTGTGGTCCCCGTTTATTGGCTTTGTTACCTAGTGGGGGCGGGGGGGTGGTGATCTCGTAGCCCTTGGGGTTGGGGGTCGGCTTGGGGGGTCTGGGGCGCGGGCCTCTGGTGGCCCCTGGGGGGCGTTGGGGGGGGCCGCGGGGCCCTGTCCCTAGCCGGTGGGGGCCTTGGGGGCCTGTGGGGGGGGTTGCCTCATGGCGGTGGGGGGGGGGGGTGGCTGGGGAGGGCTCGGGCGGGGGGCTGTGGCTAGGGCGTCTCCGGGCCTCCCGGGGGGGGCTGGGCCGTGGACGTGGGGGTGCCACCCGGAGGGCCCGGCCCTGCCTGGGTGGGGGGTGGCTGTCTGCGCTGGGGGGGCATTGCTGCCTTGGTCCTCCGTCGCTAGGCGGGGGCAAAGTGCCCCTGCGGATGTGGGGACTCCGTGACCCTTGGGGTGTCCGCCGGGTTGGCCTCGGGGGGGGGGGGTGGGGCCGGGTCCGGGGAGCGGGCCTCCCCTGACCGGGGGGTGCACGGGCGGGCGCGACGGCGGGGTGGCACCATTCCCAGTTATCTATGTCTTATGTTGTCAGTATGAATGGGAGGATGTTGGACCGTTTCCCCCTCCGTCTGGGGGCTCCGGCGGCACCGGGGGCGCCCGTGGAGGTACGGTGGGGCCCTGGCCCAGCTCGGAGGGCCGGCCCCCGTCTACTGGATGGCCGGTGGGGGGACGCGGGTGTCTTACCAGGGCCGGCTTTGCTGGTCCTTCTTCCTGGCTTCGGCCTCCGCTCCCCCTCTTTCCCCCCCTACACGATTCATTCGTACATAGGCGAAGGGCGGGGGGTCCGGGTCGTGGGGGGCACCGTCCCGCGTGGCCCGGCACTCCCCGCCTCACGGTTTTAACAGCAAAATAGACACTGCACATTCAACACTTAATAAATACATTTGACAAGGACACGTAGTTCGGGAGGGGGGGGGGTCGGTGTCAATCGATACTTGGCCCTCCCCCCTCCCTGTTTTCATGGCATTAATCACGCGCACTCAACACCAGGTGACGGGTGATGTGGGAGGGGGTCCCACATCACCCGCGTTCCCTCACTGGCCTGGGACAGGTGGGTCGGGTTACCCGGGCCTGGCGGGGCCCGCCGTGCAGCCTGGGGTGCCTTCTGGCGGTGCTGGACCCCCCCGGGGAGGGGGAAACGGTGCGTGATTGTATGTCTGTGTCGGTGAGAATGCGGTATGGAAGGGTCCTGCCATGGAGGATTTGAGCCTCCATTGGCAGGACATCAAAACTTAATAATTTATGAATATTATATTATACAAAGATGGTTATTATTATTATTAGTATTATTATTATTAGTAGTAGTATTATTATTATTATTATTAGTATTATTATTATTAGTAGTAGTATTATTATTATTATTATTATTAGTATTATTATTATGTATAGTATATTATTATTAGTATAGGTATCGGATAGGTGAATGGATGAATGAATGGGATGCCTGGGTCTGGGGCCCTCCGTGGTCGGGCCTGCACGGGTGTCGCCTTGTTGGGGGGGTTCCCTTTCTCCGGGCCCGTCTCCGGTCCCCCCCGCTGCCTCTGCGGCGGGGCGCCCCTCTGGTCTTGGAGGGCCACTTTCGTGGGGGACGGGTGCGCCTGCCCGCGTCGGCGGCCGGGGCGGCTCTGTCTCTCCGGGCAGGCTGGCCCCCTGCCGGGTGGGGGTCGTTGGCCTGAAGGGTGAGGACCTCCTGGCCGCGTGTCCGGCCCGGACCGGGTGGCCGGGGATTGCCTGGGTCGCGGTCCGCCGCCGCGGGATCCCTGGCTGCTTCTTCCCGCGCCGTGGGGGCCCCGCTCGCAGGCGGTGGGTTGCCTCCCTCCTACTTCTCCCCTCTGTGGGGTTGCCGGTGGCCTGGGTTCCGGGCTCTTCCGTGTCGGCCTCTGGTCTCGCGGGTGGCGGGGTTGCTCCCCCCCCCTCCCCCACTATAGATACACTTCAGGTGGAGCTTTGTTTGGTTTATTACACACACACACACACACACACACACACACACACACACACACACACACACACACACACACACACACACACACACACACACTTACACACACACTTACACACACACTTACACACACACTTACACACACACTTACACACACACTTACACACACACACACACACTTACACACGCGATCATATACATACACACACACACACATAGACATACACACTGGCTTGTTCACCTGCATGCTGGCTCTCTAGTTTTTGGGTTTAGGTAGCGGTAGCGATAGCTTAGCTCAGACTGCGATCAGATCTTAAGATTTAGGTCGATTGCTGTTATTGTTTTGGTTGGCTCCGTGCCGATTTCGTGCTTTGTTTGTGGTTTTTTGTTGCAGATTTCCAGTGCTTGACGTGTGTCTCCGTGTGTTCCTGCTTCCTGGATTGGCAGTGGAGGTCGTCACCCCCCCCCCCCAAAAAAAAAAAAAAAAAAACACTTGGTTTGTATGTGTATATTTATGTATGTGTACGCATATGTGTGCGTATATATATATATGTATATATATTAAATATAGTAATAATGCACACATATACACTTTTGGTTTCTACCGTCATGGTATCAATCAATAATATGTGTGCAGACAAGGTGGAGAAAAAAAAAAAAATGAACCTGCAGCAGCAGATTCAGTCAGCGTACTCACCCCTGAGCTGGAGCTGAGAGAGGAGAACATGGAGTTTAGCAGGATATGAGTTAAGAGAGGGAAGAGGTAGCTGAGCCGCTGGTCACAGTCGTGGGAGACGATTATGGTGTTGAGTCCTCGAGCCACAGCTGGCCAGCTGTGGCGCTCAGCTGCAGATAACGTGTGGTGCTGTTTCCTCTGCAACTCCTGGAGACACAGGGACATTCAGATGGAGTTTCAGGCTGGAAGATTGCTTTCAGTGGCTTCAGTAAGACCAGAGAAAAAAAACGTGAAATAATCTTCCTAGTAGGGACGTAACAGTATGGGAATTTACATTATGGTACGGGAACAGTGTTAGTACACTATACCACAGTATTTCACAGTTACAGTATTTTTTTAAAGATTTTTTTTGGTAGTCTGGGCCATGAAATGACCAACAAAACAGACAAGTATCAGGATCAAATTATTTAATTATTATTATAATACATATTATTAATGTACATGCTTTATGTAAAGTAATACAACTTATACTTACTACTATACTTGCTTGGTTTATGCTTAAGTGTCAGCTAAATGCAATTATTTATATTCAGTCAACAAAGTCACACACACACACACACACACACACACACGCACACACACGCACACAAAAGTATTTAGTCAGCCACCAATTGTGCAAGTTCTCCCACTTAAAAAGATGAGGCCTGTAATTTTCATCATAGTTACACTTCAACTATGAGAGACAGAATGGAAAAAAATAATCCAGGAAATCATTGTAGGATTTTTACTGAATTGGTAAATTCCTCAGTAAAATAAGTATTTTGTCACCTACATACCAGCAAGATTTATGTCTTTCACAGACCTGTAACTACTTCTTTAAGAGGCTCCTCTGTCCTACACTTGTTACCTGTATTAATGGCACCTGTTTTAACTGGTTATCAGTATAAAATACACCTGTCCACAACCTCAAACAGTCACACTCCCCCGAAGACACTAATTCATTGTTTGTTATAGTTTGATTTGGTGTCTGTTCATGTTTTTATGCAGCATTTTAGGCATTCCGGTACTACAATGTTTGAGCTTCTACATTTATTTAAATACATTTAATCTACAGAGCTTCAGGGGCTGCATGCTGTTCTACCTCAGAGTCTGCTGTCTACATCTGCTTATATAGTCATCCCTGTATTGCACCAGTTAGCCTGTGTGTCGGTGTCTCTCCTTCCTCTGTTTTTCATTCTCTCTGTGTGTTCTCTCTTTTCCTGCTCTCCCCAGCTGGCCTTGTGCAGGAGAGTCCCTCCTTATGATCCAGGTCCTGATCAGGTTTTCTTCCGCCTAAAGTGCAGTTTTTCTTGCCACTGTTTGGCTTAAAGGGGACCTATTATGGCATTTAATGTATATTTTAAACAGCCTTGAATGTCTTAAAAACAATCTAAAGCTTGTTTTTTCTACATAAATCAGAAATTCAGCCTGTGGGCCATGTCTTTAGTTTTACCGCTTCTAACCTCCTTTTCTGTGAGTGATTCTAAGGGGAGGGGGGGCTATGATAATGAGGCTCTGTGCTGATTGGCTCCCTGAATGACGTGTAGCAGGGGAGGGAACAAAGCCTCTCCGGGCTGAAGAGCAGCGGCTGAGTACACAAAGCGTGTCCCATGCGAGGGAGCTTCGGCGACAAAATCAATTCCATTGCTTTATTTTTTTTATATTGGACTGTCCTAACTGGCCGCGAGTTTAACGGTTTCAGTGTGGACAGAGAGAGTTTAACGGTTTCAGTGTGGACAGAGAGAGTTTATTAGTTTCAGTGTGGACAGAGAGAGTTTAACAGTTTCAGTGTGGACAGAGAGCGTCCGATGTCACGCAGCTCGATGTGATAGTCGGACGCTCTCATTCAGTTACACGGTGTAAACGGATCTTAAAGCCTGAATTACAGTTCTGCGTTAAATCGCCGCGTATCCTACGCCGTAGACTCTGCGTTGGTGTAACGCAGAACCATAAATCAGCCTTTAGTCACCTGAAGGGGGGAACGGGTCACCTCGTCTTCACACAGGAAGATTTAATTGAATTCTAAACAGGTACACCAGTTATTTACTCCGATTCCTCATCATTTCATTTCTTATATTACAAGACAAATGAATCATGTTAACTGTAAAGAAATCACAACACTGAATTTTCACAAATGGCAACTTTATTGTTAAAAAAATAAAACAACACAAGTTGTGCGTCTTCTGAAGGTGTCGTTGAACAGCTTCAGGTGCTTGGAAGATCTGAAACCATAAACAGAAAAATGTATTACTAATAGAGCTCGGGTGTTACCTAACACTCCGTTAGGGAACACTGGAGCTGCCGGGGCCCGGGGCTCCTCACCGGTCCGGTCCGGTGAGCGGCCTCCGGTGCTCCGGAGCTAAGCTAAATACTTAGCCCATGCAAAGATCATACTTGTAAACAAATATAAATAACATAAAAAAATAACGTCACTTACCGCTGACTCGTGTGCAGTTACCGGGTCCGTACTGTTGGTACTGATCCTTTTATGAGGGTAAATGTCGATGCAAAACCTAATTTTGACTGTCTCTCGCTGTGGAAACAGCCACCGCTTCTAAACAATGGCTGAAGCTCCGGCCGGCGGAGTTAGTTGTGGGCGTGGTTTCAGCAGTGGAGGCCGACCTATGGAAATCTGCTCCTGTCGTGACTCACGACGGGAACAGATTCTGAACGGCTCGTAGAAGTCACATGACACTGGGGGATTCAGCCGGGCGGGGTGAACAGACCCTGCAGAAATTCATGGGATTTCATCTTTCCTGTGTTGGCAGGGTGAGGGGAGACCCCTTTATATATGTTAAAACAAGAAAAAACCTGTTTTTCATATTAGGTCTCCTTTATGGTGTTTCTCCCACTAGGGAAGTTTTAACCTGCCATTGTTTATGCAATAATTGCACTTGCAGCCCTACCGAAGAACGAGCAACCGAGTCTACGGCGCAGAGCTTCATGGGACAGATTACACTGCCGGTGTAATAAGTTATGAACCCAGATAAAGGAACAAAACACTGTTGATCTGTGTTGACTGAACTCCTTTCAAATATGATTGAAACTAGTTTTAAAGGGAACCCTGCGTATTAAGACATGTAGGTCTTAAAAGATAAATGTTGGTATCAATTATAACAATGTGATATAAAAAACCTTTTTGATGTCTTCGTTTTTATAAAATTTGAAAATATAATTTAACTCGTAGGTCGCCATTGTTGTTTACACCGCAATGCATTCTGGGTAGTGACGTCACACGGTTGCACCTGCTGGCCCCCGTACACTGTTTTGACTGTTCAACGAGATAATCCAGAGGATAAACATGTCATCTGTTCAGCCATTTCAATTTGAACCCGAGCACAAGGAGGAAGACAACACTGAAAACATATCTCAAAACGAGCCAAATGAAGACCAAGAAAGACGGGATGAGGCGAGAGTGGGACAAAATCCCAGCAACTGCGTCTCAATGCAAACAGGAGGAGAGCGTTTGCTGTCAAGAGCTCGTGTTTTTGTCAGCAGCTGTTCACTTTAAGCTATTATGTGATAAAACGTATTCCAATATCAATAATTTTGGAGATTATTAGCATCCACCGCTGTCCTATGCTTTATAAATCCTTAGGACAGGTGGCGCCGCCAGGATTCAATTTCGTAATAGGCACAGAAACAGTCCGTCCACTATTTCAGAGTCTCACTCGGCCTGAATATTACACTATCCATTAGGGAGAGGATAGGTTGGTTGGCTATTCAGTGTTCAATAAGTATTTCAAAGATCTTTTTTCCTCAAACAAAACTTTGCAGTGACAAATTGGATAAAGTGCGCACGGCGCACTACACATGGTGACATTATTATGCGCACCTCCACACAGATGCAAACATGGTGTCAGCGCATCAGAAACACAGATGAAAACACAACTAAACATTAAAGGTGATGGCGCACCCAGAAACGAATGAAAACACGTCTAAACAGGTGGCGGTGCAACAGAAACCCAGATGAAAATGCAGCTAAAAACATTAAGGTGACGGCGCACCTACAAAAAAGTAAAGAAAAAAATGTTTGCATTGAGACGCAGTTGCTGGGATTTTGTCCCACTCTCGCCTCATCCCGTCTTTCTTGGTCTTCATTTGGCTCGTTTTGAGATATGTTTTCAGTGTTGTCTTCCTCCTTGACCTTGTGCTCGGGTTCAAATTGAAATGGCTGAACAGATGACATGTTTATCCTCTGGATTATCTCGTTGAACAGTCAAAACAGTGTACGGGGGCCAGCAGGTGCAACCGTGTGACGTCACTACCCAGAATGCATTGCGGTGTAAACAACAATGGCGACCTACGAGTTAAATTATATTTTCAAATTTTATAAAAACGAAGATATCAAAAAGGTTTTTTATATCACATTGTTATAATTGATACCAACATTTATCTTTTAAGACCTACATGTCTTAATACGCAGGGTTCCCTTTAAGGAGAAGGGAAATTACAGAAACCCAGTTTCTCCTGATGCAAAGAACAAGTACATTAAACAAAATTATTATTAATTATGCCTCCAGGCGAAGACACCCCAAGAATGCTAACAACTAACAGAAGGTGAAGAGAATGTTTCTGTGTTCAACACTTGATCTGACGCTGTTACCTTTTTAAACTGGGCCATACACAACCCACTAATCCTAACCCTCTGGGAATTAAAACTATCCATAACATTCTACCACAACACAAACCCTCCTCACAAAAGGTAGAGATTACATTTGTAAGATAGGTTAATTTTTTTTCACCTCAACTTTCATGGTCAGGTGAGCAGATGTTACATCTACACACAAGTCTTTCTGCCCACGACAGACACTTTGCTGAACTAAAATGATCAAAAAAAACAACAGAAAGGTTTTTTTAAGCTGGTGCATAAAAATGAAGGTACCAAGGTTGAAGGCAGGGATCAGCTTACACTTATCCATCAGTAACTGAACTAACGTTAACCAGCTCTCTACCATCTCCTCTCTTAGTTGAGGTTTTGTCTGGACACAGAACAAGAACACCAGTCAAGCAGCACTGTGGTTTACCCAGCGGAGGGAGTCTGTTAACGGGGCGTCTTCCAGGCTGTTGCAGGGTTCTACTGGGAGGGCCGAGTGCACAAAAACCCTACTCATCTTTGGATCAGTGGGCGAAACCTGGGAACAGAAGAAAACCTTTTTGACCAACTTGAAACTGGTCCAAGTCTGATGGAAGAGCCACTTGCTTAATTTAAAGGTTTTTGTTTTCGTATTTTTTCATGGCAAGTAATGTACAGTGTAGCAGCTTTTTCAAATAAGGTTGTTTTAAGAAGAGAAAAGTTAAGAAAACTTACCGTGTTATCTGTTTTGTCTGGATCGGGATTGAGAGGCTCTGGGTTCAACCACTCCAGAAGGCTGTATTAGATGCAAAAATGTTTAGAGATTAAATTAAAATGCCAAAGAAAACTGCTTTTGGAAAGAAAAAAAATGTATGCATTTAACCGCTTATATGTCATATGTTGTGTTTAAATTTTAGGAATGTACTTGCAGTTTACAGAAATGTGGCATAAGTAAATAACCGTGATCTGAACTGAGATGTAGGAAGTGTTTTCTGTAGCCCTGGCGGAGCTCTGCAGAGATGGACTACTGTTTCTGAGCTGAGTTTTAAGTTGTGTTTGGTAATTTTGTAAATGAACACTTGCATGCAGCGTACCGTAGGCATGCCCAGTGTTCTGCACTCTTCCTCATCGGCTCTCCTGCTGCGGCTCCACACTCATTAACAGATTCATCTGAACTGTTGGAAAATGGAGAGCATTAGCAGAGAAACAAAATGAGATATGGGGCTGGTATCTGACTCTACGCGACTCCCAAACACTTAAGAAATAATGTAGACAAAAAATAATAATAATAATAATAATGTTGGAGGAACATGGCATGAGGGTAAATAGTCTAGACTGAAATTAAAAGGGAGGAAACAAGTTTAACCTGCTATGAAGTAAATTTTGCTGGCCCGGGATGACAAATTCACCATTGTGTGCAGACGTTGATCTATGTGACAAAAAAAGACATGCACACTTGCACAAATGTAGAGAATCAGTCCGCTAAAGCCATAGAAATTTATAGAAACGGAAATAAATAAATTGGGTAAATGGTTCTGCAACTAAAAGAAACAAGATCAATTAGTACTCAGTTTCTGGAGCTGTGCTGGCAGCATGCAGGTCTTGATTCGTGTCGATCACAGTCATCTCTTCAGCCAAACAGCCGTTAGGCTCATCATTCTCTGCCACCTGGAAGAAAATTTTAAAAATACACACCATTGCCAAATCTCTTAAATGTCTGATTTCTAAAACTTATTCCTGACTACTTTGCTCTTCAGACTATGACTGTCTAAAACAGCTGTGGGGAGTGATCCAGGCAACATTTAGCACTTTAGATTGGAATAGGATTTGCAAGGTTTTCCAGAATGGACTTTTATCTAAACACACAAACAAAACTTTAAATTTGTATTGATGCATTACTGTTCGCCTCCAGAGAATGTTCCCTGATGACACCAATCTTTCTTATAACTGTAAAGAACACAAAGTTACACGCATCTACTTTTTTTGGCCAAGGTGACCACACTCACTCTCAGGGGTTCACTGGTAAAACTGTTTCTGTCCTCTGAACCGTACTCCAGACAAGCGGTCTGGCTCAATCTCTGTTGTTAATTTATTTTATGTTATTTTAATTCTGGCTAAAAACATGTATCTTGTTGTGGTGGTCCACTCCAGGGGTCCCTCAGTCAACATGTGGATACCACAGATGTTGGCTCTTATTCCTCTTGAGAAACTGACTCATGATCTTAATCAAAAATAAGGCTCTGGGAACCATTGGACTCCTTACAGACACACAAATAACCATCTGTCTGCACTGAACCATCCAGAGCATACGCTCGGTGGTAACCTGAGAATCAATCCACCCAAGGCTGAGACTGAAGAATGGTGAAGAGTTATATGGGAGAAGGAGGGCATACAATGGGTTGCAAAAGTATTCACCCCCATTGAACTTTGTGACCTTTTGCCACATTTCAGGCTTCAAACATAAAGATATAAAACTGTAATTTTTTGTGAAGAATCAACATCAAATGGGACACAATCATGAAGTGGAACGAAATGTATTGGAAATTTCAAACTTTTTTAACAAATAAAAAACTGAAAAATTGGGTGTGCAAAATTATTCACCCCCTTTACTTTCAGTGCAGTAAACTCTGTCCAGAAGTTCAGTGAGGATCTCTGAATGATCCAGTGTTGACCTAAATGACTAATGATGATAAATGGAATCCACCAGTGTGTAAACATGTCTCCGTATAAATGCACCTGCACTGTGATCGTCTCAGAGGTCCGTTTAAAGCGCAGAGAGCATCATGAAGAACAAGGAACGCACCAGGCAGGTCTGAGATACTGTTGTGGAGAAGTTTAAAGCTGGATTTGGATACAAAAAGATTTCCCAAGCTTTAAACATCCCAAGGAGCACTGTGCAAGCGATAATATTGAAATGGAAGGAGTATCAGACCACTGCAAATCTACCAAGACCTGGCTGTCCCTCTACACTTTCAGCTCATACAAGGAGAAGACTGATCAGAGATGCAGCCAAGAGGCCCATGATCACTCTGGATGAACTGCAGAGCTCTACAGCTGAGGTGAGAGACTCTGTCCATACGACAAAAATCAGTCGTATACTGCACAATTCTGGCCTTTATGGAAGAGTGGCAAGAAGAAAGCCATTTCTTAAAGATATCCATATAAAGTGTTGTTTAAAGTTTGCCACAAGCCACCTGGGAGACACAAACATGTGGAAGAAGGTGCTCTGTTCAGATCAGACCAAAATCTAACTTTTTGGCAACAATGCAAGACGTTATGTTTGGCGTAAAAGCAACACAGCTCATCACCCTCAACACACCATCCCCACTGTCAAACATGGTGGTGGCAGCATCATGGTTTGGGCCTGCTTTTCTTCAGCAGGGACAGGGAAGATGGTTAAAATTGATGGGAAGATGGATGGAGCCAAATACAAGACCATTCTGGAAGAAAAACTGATGGAGGCTGCAAAAGACCTGAGACTGGGACGGAGATTTGTCTTCCAACAAGACAATGATCCAAATCATAACACAAAATCTACAATGGAATGGTTCACAAAAAACATATCCAGGTGTTAGAATGGCCAAGTCAAAGTCCAGACCTGAATCCAATGGAGAATTTGTGGAAAGAACTGAAAACTGCTGTTCACAAACGCTCTCCATCCAACCTCACTGAGCTTGAGCTGTTTTGCAAGGAGGAATGGGCAAAAAATTCAGTCTCTTGATGAGCAAAACTGATAGAGACATAACCCAAGAGACTTACAGCTGTAATCGCAGCAAAAGGTGGTGCTACAAAGTATTAACTTAAGGGGGGTGAATAATTTTGCACGCCCAATTTTTCAGTTTTTTATTTGTTAAAAAAGTTTGAAATATCCAATACATTTCGTTCCACTTCATGATTGTGTCCCACTTGATGTTGATTCTTCACAAAAAATTACAGTTTTATATCTTTATGTTTGAAGCCTGAAATGTGGCAAAAGGTCACAAAGTTCAAGGGGGGTGAATACTTTTGCAACCCATTGTACATACACACAACACCTTTTTAAAAAAAAAAAAAAAAAACAAACAAACAACAAACCCAACACTGCTCCCTCTCTACGGAGACATATTATGGCCAATTTAATTTAAGGGACTGTATCATATCATCCCAAGTCCCTGAGGGCGGCTGGCCGCACTGCCAACCTGAACAAGTGTGTGTACGAGTACTCACATCAGGAGGCGTCTGTTGGTGGGTGTTCTCAGGATTTAAAAACTTCAGGAAGCTTTGCAACAGAGAGACCATAACAACCCATTAGATAAGAGCAATTCTTCAGTTTGAGACAATCACAAGAAGTTTAGTGTGAGCGGTCCATTCTTACCTGAATTCACTGAGGTGTTTGTTCAGACCTTCAGCCAGAGAGGAGTCTGTGTCTTCTGATGAGTCACTGAAACAAGTTTATGTGGAAAAGTTCACTTTTTAGAATGTAAACTTTTACTGACGTGTGAACTTGCTTAAAATATAAGTAGAAAACATCCAAAAAGAGGAAGACACTATGGGGTTGGAACATTAACAAATATTTCTATCCAGACAGGAACATCAGTTCCCATCCACGTTTTAGTCCATGATCCAAGTCCAAGAGTTTATTACCTGTTGCCTTTCAGTCGGACAACCACATTAAATCCTTTACATGTTAAGATTTACACTACCCACTGTTTGAAAAAAATGTCCCCCCTTCATCTAACATCTGTGCATCTCCCTCACCCCTCTGCAGCAGCAGGTTCTGAGCCGTTCCCACATTGGCTGTTTGGAGACTTTTGTTCTTCTGTGACCTCTGATCGTCCGTCTCCCTCATCGGTAACTGGTTCAAACGGTTGGCTCTAAAGCAGCAGAGGTGAACACGTGTGTTAACTTTAGAACTTAAAATGTAGTTTTTAACAATGTAGAAGATGTTTTCATAGATGTAACAGCAGTCAGCACCATTACTGAGCGTTTTCATTAGAAATGTCTGTGTGCAATATTGGTGTGAGAGGTGGGTGCAGAAGATGGGGGTAGATGGAGACGGATGACCTGCTGTGGCGACTCCTGAAGGAGCAGCCAAAGGGAAAAGAACAAGAAAAAGAAGAAGAGATCAGTGCCACGGACCTGAGGTGGAGGTGGAGAAGGATCTGTCAAGCGATCAACTTCTTTCACCGTATGAGAGCTCTGTGATGTCACTAAAAGAAGAGAAGATTGCAATCAGGGGTCAATAACTGTGAAACCAAACAATTTCCCTTGAATTTTTTAGAGATGTACTGATACAATGTCCTTGGCAAAGTGAAATACCCCATTTTGCTGACTAGTGAACAGGCTGATTTCTAAGAACTGTTATCACTTTAATTCAGAAAGGTAATAGCAGAAGCTTCATTCTATCCTCAATGTCATTGATAGCCACACAGCACTGGGCATGCTCAGAAGGGTGATGCAGTTTCTCATGTTAAATGAAGTTACCTGTCCCAAATGTTTTTGGTTGTAACTCTAACTCTACTTTATTTTCTTCACTTACAAAGAAAAAAAAGGCATATCGCAGAAATTCTTTCTGGTTCCTCCATGACCATGATCCATTTACTAAACTGCTAATTACAATCAGTAGACGTTTAAAACTCCATTTGACCTTGTTTGTGTCAAACAGACGTTCAAGTCATACTTGATGATTGCTGTTGTTGATAATCAACCATAACGCTTAAATGATTACTGTCCCCCTTCCAGATCCCTGGTGAATGAAGACAGCACTCGTCTACTCCTGCCCACCACTGAGTCTGTAGTTGTGTTTTTACCAGAAGGTTCTTGAGCTTGTGCTTTGTTTGAGATGATCTGAGTTAAGATGTTGGAGGACAACATGACAGGTATTCGGTCCGCTGCATCCAGTCCATTACTGCCAGTTGTGTCTCTACTGTAATATGCAAACTTCTTAGCCACCAACTCGTCATTCACACATATCTAGAAAAATGAGAGACAGAGATTCGTTTTTTTCTGACCAAAAAGGTCAAGGTCCCATCACAAAGTTTTATAACCTTATAAATGTAGGAGAAAGTCAGTTCACCTTGATGTCCCTGACAGACAGGTAGAGTTCGATGGGTGTGGAGTCAGACACGGCTTCAAGCAACACAGCGTCTCTCTGGCTGGACGCTTTGAGATGAAAGGAGGACAACTTTCTAACGTATCAATTTAGTTAAATGTACTACAATAGTGAAGATAAGGACATATAAAGAACACTTGTTGGCCTCTTTGCTAACCTTGAAGCAGATTGTGCAGGTAGAGCGTTGCAGAACTGTCCCACTGACTGGATGGACTGCAGACGAAAGGAAAAACTCATTTCATTTGAATCAACTTGGTTTAGATGTTTAAATCAGGAGAGAAAAAAAACAGTTAACTCAATTAACAGTGAACTTGTCTTACACAAGCTCTGCCATCTCTCCAAATACAGCCACTTTGAGAGTTGTTGGTCTGATTCCTGCCAAGTGGAACTTCCTCACCCAGAAAGGCAACTGAAGGAAATGTGCCATCGCGACTCGGATTCTTAGAAAAACAAAAACACATTAATTTACCAGCAGTAATGTACAGTGATTCACATACAAGCATCTATGATGAATACCCTACATGTACTCATCATCAGCCCTGTTAAAAATGGAGGTTCAGTGAAAGAATGGTGGAAGCATGGTCTTACTGGCATGAAGGAACCATAATTCTCTCTCCGTGATCGACCAGGAGGCAGTGAGCATGAAGTGGGATCACGTTGGTGATGACCGACTCAACCACTGCACGACACCAGGACTTCATCCCCGCCCAGTACACAACACACACCTGATGGGAAACACAGGAACACTTCTGCTTTGTCACCACTGAATTTAAACAAGAAATGGTTTCATCTGAAAGAGTTGTGCTACCTGTCCGTCCTGTAGCGATTTGGGTCTCAGCTTCTCCCTGTCCTGAGTGGCATCATGGTAGAAAAGATTCATCTGAACCAGGAGTTTGTTGTATTGTTCTCTGCCCTCTGCATCTCCAATTGGACCCTGAATGACCCGAGCCCAGAGGCAAGATGGATTGTCCACCTGCAGAGGACAGCAGAGATGAGTTCAATCCACATCCTCTCCAATCACAGGAAAAAATAAAAAATAAAAATGCTTCACTCAGATCAAACTGATACATATTTTTTTAAAAGCTTGATGCCACCGGATTAGAAGTGAAATGAGATACAGCTGCATGTGTAGTCATCACAGAAACTATTAACAGAACCAAGGTTTGTTTAGATTAAAAAAAAGAAAAAAAAAGGGGAACAATCAATCTATAAACAGAGGGAATACGTATTCATTTTAGGATTGCATGATACTGGAAAATATAGACCCTGCAATGTCATATTGTTCTGCACTGTCTTTGTCCATCACACTTCTATACCACACACTATACATATACTGTATATAGCTTGTTTGACGGGAGTTATTCTGTTACACAATAAATAAAAACAGTTACACTTGGAATAATTACACTGCAAATGTAGTTTGTTGTTTTGTTATTTAACACTAGAACCACAAAAGGCGGTCTCTCGGACAGTAAGGGGTTTTATTATGTAAATAACTTTGTCTAAACAAAATCTACAGGTCTGTTCCTCCCTGACATTTTGTAAATATGTGAGTTGAACCTAAAATGAAATACACACGAGTAGGGCTGCACGATTAATCGTTAAAAAAAAAAAATCGCGATCTCGATTCATGCTTGAACGCAATCTCATTTCCAAATGACGACAATTTAGATTTTTTTTTTTTTTTTTTAAGATGGCTGCATAAAAGAAGGACTAGGCCTATGTTCTAGGTTGTTGTAGTCCTGTCATGGTCAACTATCATGTTGTCATGTTTGTTATATTTTGTTAACGATTGAGGATTACATTTGGAGAAACATCTACCTTTCTCATCACCTGACACATATTGCACATAAATAGTTAAAATTGTTATTGTTAAAATTATTTAAAGACAAGAGAGATGTTTATTGTTTTTATGTTCAATGTCAGCTGTTACAGCAAAAAGCAGCCAGAGGAATAATTTGTTGCCTCAGAACTACAGGATCTGTTACAAGTCCCCTTTCTGAAAGGGTGTTCAACTCAGGGAGGAACAAATATTGTTAAATTGTTATTATTGTTTAAATTATTTAAAGACAAGAGAGATGTTTATTGTTTTTATGTTCAATGTCAGCTGTTACAAAGTTGATGCCAGTCTTTTATCAGGCACCATCATATTTTTTGTAACGTTTACCTTTTGTATCGGCAGCTTCTTAATAGCAGCAAAAGGCAATGGGGGGTTCATCCCAGCCAGAGGAATAATTTGTTGCCTCAGAACTACAGGATCTGTTACAAGTCCCCTTTCTGAAAGGGTGTTCAACTCAGGGAGGAACAAATATTGTTCAAAATTGTTATTATTGTTTAAATTATTCAAAGGTTTGTGTAAAGAAGACAAGAGATGTTTATTGTTATTATATTTTTGTTCAGCTGTTGCAAAGTTAAAGTAATAAGTGCAATAAATTTTATATTGGAAAAAAATCGTGAGAGAATCGTGATCTCAATTCTAAGCAAAAAAATCGTGATTCTCATTTTGTCCAGAATCGTGCAGCCCTACACACGAGTTCTAAGCACTTATTCCTCCCCACCGGTCCTTAAGACCACTCCGACTTTGAGCTCGACCACCGAGGGGGGGAAAAAAAAAAAAAAAAAAAAAAAAAAAAAAAAAAGGTGTGACCTACGATGTCCACGATGTAGGGAGGGTTTCTGCACGGACATTATTTTGCTAATAAATTGATTTTGTAACTTGATCTGAAATTACAGCAAGAATTATAGCCAACGCTGTTCCTCTAAATTGCAACCAGCACATGCCGAAGCAGAGCCGGCTGATGTCCACCACAGGGCTGACATCAGCACATTAAAAATATTTATAACTATTTTTTATTTATTTAAAAAATAAAGACATTATGAAAATAATAACACTATAAACCCAATACATCTTGAAGAATCAAGAGAAACAGAAGGTTTATCTATGAGCATCTACACACCGTCTTTTGTGTGGACTGTTTGTTTTATATGTAGTTTTGTTAAAATTGTTTTGAGGAGTGTGCTGATGATGTGAAATATTTTATATATTTTGAAATATGTTTTACTTCATAGCATGATCGTTAATTCATTTCAAATAAAATATTTTTTTTTTTAAATGAAAATTAGTAGTGATATCAGTCCCCCCCACATGTATGCCACATGACTGCTACAGCCTTGTAAGGGAGGCTAAAAAGCTGGGGGTCCTGTGTTAAAAAAGAGGTTTCAGTTTCTTTTATTGCAACTTTTAAATGGGTGGAGGTCTTTGCACAAAGAAGTTCTTATAAACTAATACTAGGCAAGGCAAGTTTATTTGTATAGCACAAGGTAATTCAAAGTGCTTTACATCAACATGAAAAGCGGCAAGACACAATTAAACAGTAAATAAAAAATAAAATGATAAGAAAACAGGTAAAATAATAAAAAGCACAAGCTGTTAAAAATAAGGGCAGTAGAGTACAGCAGGTAAGTATTTAATTTAAGAGTACGCTTCAGTAAACAGTAATGTTTTTAGGCCTGATTTAAAGGAGCTGACAGTTGGAGCAGACCTCAGGTCTAGGAAGTTTGTTCCACCACTGAACCCTGCCTCACCTTGCTTGGTTCTTGGGAAACACAACAAATAATAATCATCATCATCATCATCATCCTCCTCCTCCTCCTCCTACTACCACTACTGTCATTTAGCAGATTTTTATCCAAAGCGACTTACATCTGAGACACACACTCCATGGAGCAATTACGGTTAAGGCCTTGCTCATGGGCCCAAGGTGGATCCCCCAGGCCAAGCCCACCTCTGTAGCCACTAGAGTCTAGACTACCACCCCCATAAACCAGAGGAGAACCCAGCGGAAAAAGTCTGGGAACCACTGACCTAGAATAAATTAACTACCAGATAACATTATCTTACAACTAGTTGACCTAAACTAATCTAACTACTAGATTTGTATTCGTATTTTATTTTTAAAGGAAAAGAACCAGGGACAGTACATATTAATAATAACATTTTCATGTAAATATGCTAGATTATAGCCAGTGGCTAATTTGCATCTTTAGTCCCTGGGACAGGTTGATGTAAAAGACACACATACATTACATACAGTCAGATAACATAATCCTACAACTAGTTAACCTAAACTAACTTAACTACCAGATAACATTATCTTACAACTAGTTAACCTAAACTAACTTAACTACCAGATAACATTATCTTACAACTAGTTAACCTAAACTAACTTAACTACCAGATAACATTATCTTACAACTAGTTGACCTAAACTAACCTAACTACCAGATATTATCTTACAACTAGTTAACTTAAACTAACCTAACTACCAGATAACATTATCTTACAACTAGTTAACCTAAACTAACTTAACTACCAGATAACATTACCGTACAACTAGTTAACCTAAACTAACTACCGGATAACATCATCTTACAACTAGTTAACCTAAACTAACCTAACTACCAGATAACATTATCTTACAACTAGTTAACCTAAACTAACCTAACTACCAGCATAACCTTCAGTCATGTCAGACCTGCACCTTAAACATGTGGTTTAATGATGATGCCAGTTTTCTCACCTTCACCAGGGATATTTTAAACATTTCTTGTCTTGTCAGTCCAGTCCACCGTCTGAAAACAGACAAATAAAAGTGTAAATGGTGGTAAATGTGAAATGTTTGGTCTCCACGTTTGGACCAGCTAACTAACTACAGCTGCTGATTCGTTTTTTTTACATTACATTTTCTGGTTTTATTTCCACTCCAGTTTCATAATTGTGAGAATGTCATGTGATTCTGTTATAACTTTTATTTTTTATGAATATTAGATATAAATGAATTACAATTGTAGCGGTGAAGCAATTACAGTATTTACAGGCCACTTGGAAAAATTGTCTTCTTGCCTCCTTTAGGTAGAAACATGTTTTTAAATTGTGTCTTATTCAGAAGTTTTACTTTTATTGAACCTTGTGTTTCAAATTCATGATTTAACTACAGCACAGTTGTAAGAAATGTGTTTAATTGAAGGTAATTTCATCAAGCGGCCGGATGCCATGTTGGAGCAGTATTGTGGGAAATGTTATTTTGGTCTAAATATGTATCTAAAACCTACCTGTCAAGTCTCCCGTTTTGGTCGTATTTTACCTCTCTTTCCCACCGTCCTCTTGTATTAGTATTTCACCGTAAATTTCCCGTTTAATAACTTTTTAAGGTATATTGAATTGTCACTAGCCTTACGAGAACTGCCACCTGCTGCAGTCTGGTTGGCAGTTCTCGCGAGATTAGAGACAACGGGAAAAACCAATCAGATGGATAAATGTAACGAGAGAGAAGACATTTCTGCCCAAAAAGCTAAGACTTCGTGTAAATATCTAACAAAAAAAAAAAAAAAAAAATGGGAAACCGAATTTACTTTCCTAAATACGGGACTCAGTTACCCGTTCTGAAAGATTTATAACTGCGTTTTTGGTGTCTCTCACGGGGGAAGGACCCATGTCCGTCAGCAGCACCAGCGCTGTATATCAGTCAGTGAAGGCCAGAGAGCCGCATGAGTGAAAATGGCAAATTAAAAAGGAAATGTAAATGTTTCACTTGAAGACAATCAATGTGTATATGAACTGAAAATATTTAAATTAAATAAGTGCTTTAATTCACTTTTGTTTTCATTGAGGCTCCGTTATAGGAATTACACACATAGGAATTAGGAATGTCCACAGCATTTCATTGTCAACAAATGTCGGCTTATGAGGCTATGAGCACATACAGTGGGGCAAAAAAAAGTTTTGCCATTTTTGTCCATCAGTTTCCAACATAAGGTTTTCTGAGTTTTTTTTAATATAAACATTGGGGTAAAGTATTTATTCAGCCACCAATTGTGCAAGTTCTCCCACTTAAAAAGATGAGGCCTGTAATTTTCATCACAGGTATATCTCAACTGAGAGATAAAATAAAAAAAAATTAAAAATCCAGAAAAATCACAGTCTGATTTTTAATGAATTTATTTGCAAATTATGGTGGAAAAAAAGTATTTGGTCAATAACAAAAGTTCATCTCAATGTTTTTCCTTATATACCCTTTTTTGGCAATGACAGATCAAACGTTTTCTGTAAGTCTTCACAATGTTTTCCACACTGTTGCTGGTATTTTGGTCCGTTCCTCCATGCAGATCGCTAGAGCGCTGATGTTTTGGGGCTGTCGCTGGGCAACACAGACTTTCAACTCCCTCCAAAGATTTTCTATGGGGTTGAGATCTGGAGACTGGCTCGGCCACTCAAGGACCTCGAAATGTTTCTTACGAAGCCACTCCTTCGTTGCCGGGGCGATGTGTTTGGATCATTGTCCTGCTGAAAGACCCAGCCACGTTTCATCTTCCCCTGCTGATGATGGAGGTTTTCACTCAAAATCTCACCATACATGGCCCCATTCATTCTTTCCCTACACGGATCATTCGTCCTGGTCCCTTTGCAGAAAAACATCCCCATGATGATGTTTCCACCCCCATGCTTCACAGTAGGTCTGGTGTTCTTTGGATGCAACTCAGCTTTCTTTCTCCTCCAAACACAAGTTGTGTTTCTACCAAAATGTTCTAGTAATGTACTGATGGTACCTTTGTTACTCTGGTCCCAGCTCTCTGCAGGTCCTTCACTAGGTCCCCGTGTGGTTCTGGGATCTTTACTCACCGTTCTTGTGATCATTTTTACCCCACGGGGTGAGATCTTGGTGGAGCCCCAGATGGAGGGAGATTATCAGTGTCTTGTATGTCTTCTATTTTCTAATAATTGCTCCCACAGTTGATTTCTTCACACCAAGCTGCTTACCTATTGCAGATTCAGTCTTCCCGGCTGGTGCAGATCTACAGTTTAGTTTCTCACGTCCTTTGACAGCTCTTTGGTCTTGGCCATAGTGGAGTTTGGAGTGTGACTGTTTGAGATTGTGGACAGGTGTCTTTTATACTGATAACCAGTACCAGGTGCCATTAATACAGGTAACGAGTGGAGGACAGAGGAGCCTCTTAAAGGAGAAGTTACAGCCAGATATCTTGCTTTTCTTGTAGGTGACCAAATACTTATTTTACCGAGGAATTTACCAATTAATTCAGTAAAAATCTTACAATGTGATTTCCTGGATTCTTTTCTTCCATTCTGTCTCTCATAGTTGAAGTGTACCCATCCATCTCATCTTTTTAAGTGGGGGAACTTGCACAATTGGTGGCTGACTAAATACTTATTTGTCCCACTGTAAGTGTAGTTCGTAAGTGGTTGACAGGTAGTTATTTTGGATTTCTCATAAATCTGTCTTAAAATGTAAGATACTGGACCTCGGCCCATATTTTTAAATCCAAAACTTGACAGGTATGATCTAAAATAGTTGTAGGAGCCATTTATTTTTGTTTATTGTTGGCAGTTTATTTAATTTAATGATTGGGTTGTGGTTACATCATTTAGACACTAGGTGGTTGTGATTAGAGTTCAGCATGTATAGAGGGCATAGGTGACAGAAAAGGAGAGGCACGGGAAGGGGAGGGAAAACAGTTCTCACCAGACCGCCCAACAGATCACACAGACAAACAGAACAGAGCTGCACCTGCAACAGAAAACTGCTATGTTAACCGTTTCTTCAACAAACCACCGACAAACTGCAACTGTCACTGCCTGGAAATTAGTCATTTGGGTCTGTGTTGGTTCACTCCTGTCCCACCTGTGAAGCAATGAGAAAAGCTTTGGAAATAGGAAAACTTTTTTTTGAAATTGGAAAAATTGTCATTACAATAGTACAATAGAAACTGTAAAACAGGTTGCATGGTTGGCAATGAACTTATTAATCATTTTATGTATGCCGATGATCTGGCAATTGTGTCACCTAACAGTGCTGGGTTACAAGAGCTTCTCAATATATGTTCTAATTATGGTGTAAAATTTGATGTGAATTATAATGCTAAAAAGAGTTCTGTTCTTATTTGCAAAGTAAAAGGAGATAAGGACCTCACTTTTCCATCCTTGTACCTGTCAGGACAAATGCTTCCTGCTTGCTCTAAAACTAAATACCTGGGACACATCATCACTGATGACATGACAGATGATGAAGATATGAATAGACAGCGTCGTATTTTATATATGCAGGCTAATTTGTTGACCAGAAGATTTTCCTGGTGTTCAGAGAGGGTGAAAGTGGGTCTTTTTAGGGCGTACTGTACCCCTTTTTATACTGCACCCTTATGGATTAAATTTAAGAAGGCCAGCATCCATAAATTACAGGTTGTGTACAACGATTGTCTGCGTATTTTGCTTGGGAAACCAAGATAGTTTAGTGCAAGTGAACTCTTTTGTAAAGTACAAGTTATCACTTTTCATGCTCTTTTGAGGAGATTGATGTTCAAATTCATATGTCGACTTAATAGCTCTTGTAATGCCATTATTATTATGTTAACCAACCCAGTCCTCAGTGCTGTAAGATACCAGTCTGCTATGTGGAAACACTGGTATGACTGTCTTTTTTAAATATTGTTGTATATTTGTTTGTCTTTTTTAATGGACTTGATTCTAAATAAAAAGATTGATTGATTGATTGATATAAAAATTTATTTTAAGTGCATAATTTTTTCTGCTTGTTATTATTTGACATGAGGTGTTGAGTCTGGCAGGTGTGGTTTCGGGTTGGAGCGTGGTCGTTCCCCCGCCTGTCCTGCAGGGGGCGCCGTGTTCATCATTCAAACCAACGGAGGGCGAGAACAAGAGATTCAACCGTTCTGGAGGTTTGTTTACATCTGCAGTAAAACGCTTTGGTCCACAGTCTTATACACATATACACGTATATATCTATGGACAGTCTGGTTTGATTTAGAGTTGTCACACTTTCACCATACATCGTGCTGTTTGTTCAGAAGTTTAACAGGATGAAGCATGAGTTTAGCGGCTTCAGTGAACTTTGTTCCTCCGCACGGACACGTGATCTGCAGCGAGAGATGGAGGAATTCTTCCCTCATTCAGGGACTGAGAGGTTTGTAGTTGATTTATTTATTCACTGCATGGCATATACAGGACTGTCTCAGAAAATTAGAATATTGTGATTTTCTGTAATGCAATTACAAAAACAAAAATGTCATACATTCTGGATTCATTACAAATCAACTGAAATATTGCAAGCCTTTTATTATTTTGATATTGCTGATCATGGCTTACAGCTTAAGAAAACTCAAATATCCTATCTCAAAAAATTAGAATATTCTGGGAATCTTAATCTTAAACTGTAAGCCATAATCAGCAATATTAAAATAATAAAAGGCTTGCAATATTTCAGTTGATTTGTAATGAATCCAGAATGTATGACATTTATTTAATTGCATTACAGAAAATTAAGAACTTTATCACAATATTCTAATTTTCTGAGACAGTCCTGTATTTCTTTCAGGAAGTTTCCATTGTCTGGTTCATGAAGTCTTTCTGTGGTTCCCCTGAGAGCAATATTTCACTCTGCCAGTAACTGTCTGATATCAGGCCACCAATCTGGTCAGGACTTTCTTTCAGCTTCTCTCTGTCTATTGTTTGGTCCTCATCAAGACGAGTTTCAAGCTCCTTCCATGAGGTCATCATGTGTTTCTAATGTTCTGGACTGTTCTCATGAATTTTTAGTATGTCGCTGCAATTTTTCTAGTCATTTAGTCCATCACTGATTTGTTTTCTGTGAAAAAAGCTTGCAACAGAAATGGTATACAATTAATGGAAAGACACCACTGCATCGCTGCGCGTGCTCCTAAAGTCAGGTGTGCCTTGGCGTTGGACACCTGCAGGCTTTGCTGCAGTCCCCCCAGCTCAAATCACCGCTCACTTCCCCATCATTGCTCGCCCACTTCAATCTGCAGAGCCCTATGTTTGTAACCTGCAATGCATCCATCGCCTCACTCGCTGCCTCTCTGTCCCAAATCCAGCACAGGACTGAACGCTTGGTGGCGTTTGTTTCGTGGTCACTTACTTTGACTGAGCAAAAGTACTGGGTGGGGGAGAGGGAGGCGCTGGCCTGCACTTGGGCATTTAAAAAATAATATTTTAACTTCTATCTGCTCTGTGCTGAGCCTGAAAGATATTGGGAAAACACACCCTGTTCACCTCCTTCTAATCTGCCATGACATGCGTTTCACTTTGAAAGGTATTAATCACTGTATGTCCTGTTTAGAGGGGTAAACTATTACGGACAAGGCACCTCAATTTTTTTTGTTAACATTGTAATATTTATTTCTGTGAATAGAATTCCTTTTTTTTTTTTGTTTAATGCTTACATGTCTCTGAGTGGCATCAATTTCTCGTTTTTTTTTGTTGTTTTTTTTTCAAAAAGTTAATATATGATTAACAAATCAAAAACTTTTTGTCGGTTGCAAACTTAAGTGTGCCATAACAAACCGAAATTGAACATCATGAAAGATTTGAATGTTAGTTTAATAAGCAACTCTTGTTCTGCAGGTGGAGGCGTGAAAATCGTCTATGAGAACCAACTGGGAGTTGCTGATTTCCACCTTCCCAACAAAAGCAGCATCCTGTACTTGTCTGAGAGTGATATCGTAGCAGGAAGCAGCTACAAGAGGAAGCTGGTGCGCTACCGAAATGTAAGTTACCGACAAACTTCCGTGTCCCTGCGTGTTGGTACGTCTGACGGAAGCGTGTATCATCTCATTGGAGGCCGGCAGCAGTTTCCAGGAGGCCGTGTTGGTGGAGAGGACTGGACTCAGCGAGCAGTACTTCTCTGGCGTGCAGAAGTTCGTGGTGTTTGATCTGGGTCTGTCTCTGCTGCCCGTCGGCGGGCAGACGGAGGCCTCGCAGCTCATTACTCAGATGGTGAGTATTTTAAATGTATTCGGTTAACATGGAGGTTTACGTGGAGGTTCGCTGAGGCATTGACCCAAGGTGCAGAGTTACTCTGTCAATTTTAGACTAGTTTATTTATAAAGGGATGACAGACATTTGGGGGAATCAAACTATTTCAAAATAAATTCCCTGCTGAAAAACCAAAGCATTTTAAGTCTATAAACGCTTGTCATTGCTTTTAGTTGCGTTTCATTGACTGTTGAAATCTTAGTTTGTGTTATGTTTGTTTTTATTGAAACTGATTTTGCTTGTGATTGTCTCATCTCCGTGGGATGTGCTGTTGCTGCTTCTTGGCCAGGGCTCCCTTGAAAACGAGATCTGTGATCTCAACGTGACCTTCCTGGTAAAAGGGGAGTTAAATAAAAAATAAAATACATTTAAAAAAAGAACTCTTTTCTACCGGCCTTTCTGATACTTGCCCGGTCACTTCCAACTTGTTACAAGTCTTAAATTACTGGATCTTGCAAAAACTACTGTCAAGAAATGCCAGCGGAGGCAAGTTCATGGCTTCTGCTTCCATTTAACTGAGTCAGTACTCAGATGATTGACAGAACAGGCAAATGTCAACGTGGAATAAAGTAAAGGAGCTTCTTCCAACAGCTTCAGTCTGTCTAATCGCCATGGAAACAGGTTTTATTTTGTGTGGCGGACAGCTCTTTGGTGTAACTGCTTATAACAGTTTTCTCCAGATGATTTTGGAGGACATGGTCGTCTGCAGACAGTACAGTAACCTCTCTCTGTGCTGGGATGGGCTACAGTAGACCCCATGACCCTGCACTGGATTAACCATGGATGGATGGATTAAGCATGCATGCATGGAGGATGAATTGTAGAAAGGAAAGTTGAGAAAAGGAAGAAAAGGTTTCTTAAAGAATGTATGCGGCAGGTAGGGCTGGGGATCGATCAAGATTTGATTTGATCCGATTAGATTCCGATATTGATTTGGGTTAGTGTTATTACAACTGTTTTTTGAGCTGTTGCATGAATTATATGACTGTGTAGTTATGCACAATATTACTACTAGTATTATATTGAGATTAAACAGCAAGTATTGCAGCTAATGATGCTGTAAGGACCAATCAGCTCCCAGAATGCTGATAGAACTGCTTTCAGAAACATCGTGGGTCAGAATTACCAAACAGATCCAAGGAGGAAACAGAGACAGAGGAAATCGGTTTTATTTTTTCCCACATTCCGTTTTTACTTGTTCCATTTTCGGTCTATTTGGGTTTTTAATTTTTGAGCATTTGGTTTTTAGCATTTTTTGAAAATGTAACCCCAAGACAGTATATAAAGTAATGAAATATAGACAATTTATGCAATTATAACCTAACACTTTAATGTTTTCATACCTTTAAACATATTTAAAGGCAAAATCATGGCACCAGTTATTCTCATGTCCAACAAAACATTCCTTTTTTGGGGATAAACAAAAAAATAACCAAAAGTTGTAATGTAATGATGGAAAAAAAAATACATAAATAAATAAAAGAAGAAAAAAAAAAAGAACCCCCCCCCCCCCCCCAAAAAAAAAATAAAATTAAATGATTTTTAGGAATTAATATGAGAATCGATTTAGAATTGGGAAATCGATAGCCGCAGGCCAGTGGTGAGAACTGTCTGATACTGATAGATGTTTCACCTCTTCTCTAATTTAAAACAGCCGATTGTTATTAGTTTAATTCTAGAGAGGCTAAGATGAACATTGTTTTTTATTTTATTTTTTTTACATCAGGCACTCGTGTGTAAACTGAAAACACAAATCTCTCTGATTGTCTGCAGGTTAACGGGGAGACCAGGGAGAACCCTTTCAGAAGACGGAGCTCTTGTCGGCTCCTGGACCCGCTGGTCCTGGCCCTGGTCCAGCAGATCCCCGGAGTGGGCCGGGTCAAAGCTTTGGCGCTGCTGCAGAGCTTCCCCAGCATCCAGCAGCTCTGCGCTGCGTCTCCTGCAGAGCTGGAGCGCGTCGTGGGCCAGGCCGGCGCTCAGCAGATTCACAGCTTCTTCCACTGATGTTCTGCTGCTGGAGCCTTTACGCAGCCTGGACCAGCACCGCAACACTGGAAACACTCAGTTGGAATAATACGGAGTAAATACAACTACCTGGCTGTGCGATTTCATGTTTAAAACTTTAAAACAATGATATTTGTCTACTGTAACTCTCTGGGCAGTGACATAACGTGATGTAGGTTTGTGAAACGGATGACTGGCCGAAAATCTGGAAAAAGGACAAACAACACCTCGTAAAGTCGATGTATATTTCATTTACAAGACCATAAACCTCAGTGATTGTGGACAGTGACACCTCATGATGCTTTAGCCTGTGGAAACCACGACTACCTGAAAGTTTTACTACATCTCACACAGCTTCATCACAGAACCTGCAGTCCTGGTTCTGGTGGAGAATTTCCTGCGTCTCTTTCAGAGACAGACCAGCACGTGAAATGGTTCAGGACGCTCAGACGACTACATAAAAACGTACGCCTTTCGGTTCATATTTTTCATTTGTGAACTCATCATAGGGCTGGGCGATTTTGGACAAAAATAAAATCCCGATTTTTTTTTTTTTCTCTGAAAACCCGATTTTCGATTTCGATTTCGATTTTTTTTTTGGTAAAACTACAAAAGACAATGGAATAAATTGTTTCAAATATTTTATCTTTATTTTTAAAGAAAAATGGCAAACAAATTTCCCTATTGGGAAAGTGCAATTGAAAGATACTGTAAATCCTCCTTGAGTTTAGTAAAGTGACAACATTTACAATTTTCTGTAATTTTCTGTATTGTCTGTAATGCAGGCAGCTGCAAAAAAGGAAAATCGATTTTCCGATTTTCCTTTTTTTAACATCGATTGTGATTAATAAATCCGATTTTGATTTAAAATCGATTAATCGCACAGCCCTAACTCATCATCATGCTGCATCTGTCATGAACAAACACCAGACAGCAGTACTCTCAGATCAGTTTGAAAGTGCTGTTCTTT
Organism: Cololabis saira; assembly: GCF_033807715.1. Classification (NCBI taxonomy): domain Eukaryota; kingdom Metazoa; phylum Chordata; class Actinopteri; order Beloniformes; family Belonidae; genus Cololabis; species Cololabis saira. The sequence goes on along the minus strand of NC_084591.1, from coordinate 44,270,024 downwards.
AGTTGTCGCCAGATTCTGTTATTTCCTGATTTCTTACTAGAGCAGATTACATGAAACTATCAGATGTACGTGACATTTTAATTGGTCTCATTTTTTAATTTTTTTTTATTTCACTGTCAAGTCAACACTTTTATGGTTTGTTCTGCTGCAAACGTCTGCCGGCAGCTGAAGGCGGCGAGAGCCAAAAGCATCATACAAACCACAGAAACACCATCTGAAACAGGAAGTTCAGCTGCCAACGTTCACTGGATGCTCAGCAGCGTCTTCAGGGCGGATTTACCGACAGAGCTGTAGCCACAGCTAAAGTTGTTTGACATGCGCGAAGCGTGTTCCAGTAGGTTTCCTGGGCAACGCTGAGCTGCACGGTACAAGTGCCACGAAGCTTTAAAACAAAAACTATCAGGGATGTCATGGATCTTCTGTCCATTCATATTTAGACTTGATATGAAGCTTGTACAGGCACACCAAATCTCAGGTTTTATTTATTTATTTAATATCAGTTTCTTAGTAAGATAAAGCAGCCATGTTGCAACACCAGCTATGGATGAAACTAGACCATAGCTTGCATGTTTAGGAATTAAATTAAATGTAGTGTGCTTCCTAGAGGGATGTCTAGAGGGTCATACTATTTACATTGTTACATCACAACCTGCAGATGAGCCACACCCACACATTTGATTGGTGTGTAATTTGAGGTTGTCCTATCAAAATGATTTAACATCTTCTCATCAGCTTTGATTATAGATGAATTGTACCATTTTTGTGAAAATAGGACAAGCAGCTTCAAACTCATTTGTTTTGTTTTTAACGACAAATGGAAATGAGTGTGGGTCATTCAGTTAGACTGGGCATCTTCCAAGAAATCAGAGGGGAAAAAAGATTTTTAAGAAACTCATACAATGCATTTCTAAAGATATTCAGAATGTAAAAAGGTGTTGTATAGCGCCACCTAGGGGTGTACTGGTATTTTACTTTTCAGAGGTATCAATGCGGGAGAGGTCAGTAATGATCAATGTTTGAGTTTGAGATTTGAAGATTTATTTCAGACATGTGGGAATACATGTGGAGACATACAAGAAGAGAAGCAACATATGATATATACATATATATATATATATATATATATATATATATATATATATATATATATATATATATATTCAATCTCAGAATAGGAGTCGGAAGAAGCTATGCTTATTTAAGTCCTACCCCATGTCCGTTACTCAGCCTTAACCCTTATTTACAGCCTGTAATACACTAATACCCCCATTCCCATCATTATCTGCATATTTGAATATAAATGCACAAATATAAAGGTAAATGAATAATGTAAATAAACTAAACTAAACAAATAAAAAACTGTGACGCCAGCTGTGTCAAAGTTCTCCTTCCTCCCAGTAGCTCATGAAAACCATGTTTTTGTACGGCTTTTTGAATTCATCGTGCTTGAATGTTGCTTGGGCTCCACACAATCTGTTTCACACCGTCACTTCACATACTGAAAGACGGAAAAGTGAAAATGGCGTGTGAAATCTGCCCCATTTAAAATGTAGTCCCTCCCTCCAAGTGGAATCCCCTTTTCTGCTAAAAATATGATTGAATACTTCCAGGGAGTTGGTTATTTCTTGCTCTGCACATGACACCTGCCATGTGAAAATGAACCAGATCAGTGGATTTCACTCATTTTAATTTTAGGAAGAGTGAATTCATGTGATCTCTAACTAGCTTCATGAAGGATCCTTATGGTTTTTTTTTTGTAGTATAGATAGTGATTGTAGTGTACATTTATGTGTGTTGGGCCAAACCTTTGCACAGTCATTTGGATATGGTAAAACCAGTGAACAATATAGAAAGTGCAGTGATTTGCTCAGTATTAAAATGCTTCTCAATATTTGGTTTGTACATGTTTTATGGGAGAGTTTCAGTTTATTTTGTCATCTATTATCACACCAAGAAACGTATTCTCATAAACTCTTTCAATGTCCACACATCTACCTGTATCTGCACACGAGTAACTTTTCCCCATAAGAAAACAACATGAATTTAGTTTTACATAAGTTTAATGACAATTTATTTCTGCTAATCAACTTTTTCAGTTTGCACATTTCACAGCTGATAAGCTCCAGTATCTCCTGTAAATCCACCCCGGAAGAAAAATATTTTTCATCTGCGAATGGGACTAATTTTTACAATTTTGATACTTTCCAAATGTTATTTAAAAACACCTTTGGACTCAATACTGACCCCTGGTGGACGCTACGGGCAATGTCCAAACACAACGATGAATCATGTCCCAACTTCACAAATGGGGCTTTTGTTTTCATCCCATACCAACCCATGCCAATATGTTGTGATTGATTGTGTGAAAAGGCTTTTTTAAGATCTATAAATACTACTATTGAGTACTGTTTGTGATCTATTGCATTTGTAAGCTCCTCTATTGATTTGGTTAATGTCAGTGATGTTGAACTGTTTGATCTGAAACCATATTGAATATCAGAAAATAGTATGTGTTTATCCATGAATCCATCAGTTATTACATTTTTTTTTTCTAGAATCCTTGAGAATTTTGGAAGTTGTGAAACAGGTACAGTATGTTTTTGTGAAGTAGTGTCTATATCAGTTCCTTCTTTTTTGAGCTAGGATTCCTATCAGTAATAACATCACTCCAATCTTCAGACGACATGGGATCAGGTATTCTCCCAGGTTTGGTCCAACATTTACAAAAACGTTGTGAAAACTATCAAGAACTTCCTCCATATTGTCCTTTTTTTACGTTGTTATCAATACAATATTCAGGATGACTGTTGTCTAGAACTGTTTTTAATAATACTGTTTAATATGTCCCATATCCCTTTTATACTGTATTTGTTACGAAAATATTATTTCCTATATATCCCTATAATATTAGTTAATTCAGTTTTTATATTTTTTCCTCTGCTTTCTTAGTTTTTGGTTTTGTGAATTCTTTACAAGCATTTTGCAACCCTGATGCTCTAACCATGTACTTTTGTTTTCTGATGTATTGTTTCATTGAGCAGTTTTTGTCATAGTGATGTGAATATTTGAAAAAAAAGAAAAATGACTACTATCTATGTCATGTTCTTTAAATACCATTTCCCAATTTTGTTTGGTTACAGTTAGGGCTGGGCGATATATCGAGATTTTAATATATATCGATATATTTTCAAACGCAATATGGCACGAGACAATATCGTTTATATCGATTATTTAAAAAAAACAAAAAAAATTATGATTTTGATATAGCTTATTTTTTGACAAATTGACTTGAACGTTTTATTTGAGATTTGCACTAATGTTTTGTTATTTGCACAACTGTCAACCTCAGTGGAAAAGTCTGCCTGTTACTGTCTACATTGTATTAATTGCACAGTGTATTTTAATTTAATTGTTATGCAGGAAAGGGATATTTGTTTTATTTTATTCAAGAAGCATTTTTATTCTATATGTGCAGGCAGTTTATTTTTATTTCATTTGTTTTATACATTTTGATATTGTGCAGACCTCTGTTAATAAAGGTACCTGTGTGACATTTGGCACGAGGCTTTGTATTAAAACTGACTGTTTTTTTAAGGGTTTGCCTCAGAAAAAATGAAGCTAACAGAGAAGCTATGCTATAATGCTTTGGGGGAAACCCCAATTAAGGCACAGAAAAAATATCGATATATATCGAGTATCGCCATTCAGCTAGAAAATATCGAGATATGACTTTTGGTCCATATCGCCCAGCCCTAGTTACAGTAAGTCGTTCTTTAATGCATTCATGGTTTTTAATTCAGCTATAATTATCTTTTTTTATCTGGGTTTTATCTGGAACTGGAATGTTTTGTAGTTTTTGTGATAGACTGTAAAAACTGGGAGGTGGTCACTAATGTTGATTAACAGTTCGATCACTGCATTGTTTCCAATGTCTTTGGTCTGTGGGATGTGATTCTGCTGGGTTTGCTGATTTTTGGATATAGACTCATACTATACATTGTGCTGAGACATTCGTCAGTCATTTAATGCTTATTCAGATTTACCAATATAATATTTATAATCCCCACATATGAAAATCATTTTATAAAGTATTTCAAAACATATTTCCTCCACCATAAACGCTTCAATACTTGAGCCTGGTGCTCTATATGTAAGCTCAATATAAAAGTTTTTCTTTTATTCTTTACAGATTTCAATTGTTATGCATTCTACGAAGTTATTAATTGCCGTTGTCATACTTTCCACCTCCTCATAATTCAAATCTTTGTCCACAGTCCCCCTCCACTCCTGTTGTTTCTGTTTATACAATTAAATTCATAACCATCTGTTTCAAAGCCCGGTCCTTTATCAGCACCAAACCATGTTTCTGAAATGTGCAACTATTTTGAATGGCTTTGTAAATTTATTTGAGTATTCTTTCATACTCTGTTTCCAGTTAAAGTTTAACAGAGTCAAGTTATGACTGATAGGATGTAAAAGACCCATGCACCTTAAAGCTCTGTGCTGGTCACTACCAACTCCTCAGAAACATGTCTTATTCTGAAATTAATCTTAATAAATTACCAATTCATTTATTGATTAATACATTCTTTGTGAGGTTTATTTAAATATCCATCAGCAAAGCTTTCAAAAGTTGTTATGTACCACATTTTCTCCTCAGAAAAAAATACTTTTCAGACTTTACCCATCTTTAACTTGAATGAAACCATTTAGACAAAAACAGACCAGCTGATCTGTCCACAAAGGTCCTTCAGACCTCTACAGTCGCCTCTTAATGATTCTCTTAATAATCTTCTGTTGGACAAGCTGTTGAAATGTTGGAAATGTGAATTTTCTCTGACACTATTGTAGTTTGTCAATAATTCATTTTAATAGCAGAAGTTTTTAGGCAGTTTGGTCCGTGTTTACATGGTTGTACTGTTCATCTGTAGTAGTAGCAGTTGTTGGCGATGTTAGAAATTAAGTTGTTGTAAGGTCCTGCTTCCTGGCTTCGGCCTCCGCTCCCCCTCTTGCCCCCCCTACACGATTCATACGCACATAGGCGAAGGGCGGGGGGTCCGGGTCGTGGGGGGCACCGTCCCGCGTGGCCCGGCACTCCCCGCCTCACGGTTTTAACAGCAAAGTAGACACTGCACATTCAACACTTAATAAATACATTTGACAATGACACGTAGTTCGGGAGGGGGGGGGGTCGGTGTCAAATCGATACTTGGCCCTCCCCCTCCCTGTTTTTATGGCATTAATCACATGCACTCAACACCAGGGGCGGGAGGGGGTCCCACATCACCCGCGTTCCCTCACCGGCCTGGGATAGGTGGGTCGGGATACCCGGGCCTGGCGGGGCTCGCCGTGCAGCCTCGGGTGCCTTCTGGCGGTGCTGGACCCCCCCGGGGAGGGGGAAACGGTGCGTGATTGTGTGTCTGTGTCGGTGAGAATGCGGTGTGGAAGGGTTCTGCTATGGAGGATTTGAGCCTCCATTTGACAATTTTCACCTGTTTCAAGTAAATTTTCACTTGAAATAAGTTGGAAAAATCTGTCAGTGGGACAAGATTTATCTTCTTATTATCCACCAATAAAATCATGTTCCACGTGCAGATTTTTCTACTTATTTTAAGTGAAAATCTACTTGAAACAGGTGAAAATTGTTCAAATATTCTTGTTAAGATTTTGAGTTTTTGCAGTGATTCATTTTACTTATCCTGTGAAGGACAGAGGCATATTGATAAGTTCAGAAAAGTGTTTTTTATTGTTGTGTTTTGATGTATTTGATGTAAGCCCAGTGGATATTTAAAGCTTACAGAAGGCTGCATTTAACTGCTACTATGTCATTCCTGCAGTATTTCTGCAGGTGTTTTGGTCACTGCTATTATTTGTAATATAGTATATTATTTGTAATCAGCACAAATTATCTGTCCACATATGATCAAATCCACCATCCACCCTGATTTTTTTTTTACAACTCGAGTACTGTCCATACCAAATAAAGAAATAATAATAATATTGCCCCGGGTCCTCCCTTTGACCTTGAACGCACCGCGGGCTGCGAGTCCGTGAACGCACCGCGGCTGTTTAACATTCTACCGTGGACAGCGGCGGGTTGTTGCGCAAGCGCAGCCCATTGAGCGTGCATGAATGAGTGAGGAGAGGACAGGACTGGGCGCTCTGGGAGGACTGGTCTGGGGCTGGCTGGGAGCAACTAGCAGGACCGGAGGACCGGACCCGGGCAGGCGGACATGGCTGGACAGAACGGCAGCGGGGGCGTCTGCTCCCGGACGAAGGAGAAGCAGAAAATCCCGGACAGAGTGACCCTGAAGAAGGAGATCGGGCTGCTGAGCGCCTGCACCATCATCATAGGTGAGGAGAGAGAGCAGCCTGCTCTGCATGGAGCCCTAACAACTTCTGACTTCTGAGGAAGCTGAACTATCCCCTGGACCAGTACTCGAGTTGTGAAAAAAAATCAGGGGGGATGGTGGATTTTATCATATGGGGACAGATATTACAGATATTATATTACAAATAATATAATATATTACAAATAATAGCAGTGACCAAAACACCTGCAGAAATACTGCAGGAATGACATAGCAGCAGTTAAATGCAGCCTTCTGTAAGCTTTAAATATCCACTGGGCTTACATCAAATACATCAAAACACAACAATAAAAAACACTTTTCTGAACTTATCAATATGACTCTGTCCTTCACAGGATAAGTAAAATGGATCACTGCAATAACTCTAAATCTTAACAAGAATATTTGTCTTATTTCTAGTTAAAATGTCTAATTTTATTAAAAAAAATCTCATTACACTTAAAAACAAGACTCATCACTGGAAAAAACAACAATTTTCACCGGTTTCAAGTAGATTTTCACTTAAAATAAGTAGAAAAATCTGCCAGTGGAACAAGACTTTTTTGCTTGTAATGAGAAGATAAATCTTGTCCCACTGGCAGATTTTCCTACTTATTTCAAGTGAAAATTGTCAAATAAGTTATTTTTCTGGTGTTATTTTTCTGGTGATGACTCTAAATGTTGAAATAGCAGTAAAACCACATTCATTGATGAAATGACAAAAGGGATGGAAAGGGGGGATGACAGTTTTACAGGGGGGATGATTTGGACCATTTTTATTTCAGAGGGGATGCCATCCCCCCTCACCCCCCCTCAACTCCAGTACTGCCCTGGACTTTATAAATTACTTGGCAGTCTAAAGTCATAGTACACTGATACAAATCAGGGGGTATAAGGGGCACATACTCTGCCCCTTATACATGGAACAAACTTCAAAAGGATCTAAAAATAACAGAACTTATTCCACTGAGTGATTTTATGTCTAGAATGAGTGCACTTGAGACAGCATCTCTGATTTGTAACTGATTTCCATTTTTTGTTTTATTTCCATTTTTTGTTTTATTTGATTTTATTTCATTTTAATATTTCACATCACACCTCTGTAAATTTTAATATCTGAAATCTTGTGCTGCCTCTTGGCCAGGACATCCTTGCAAAATAGATTTTTAATCTCAATGGGTTTCTTTTCCTGGTTAAATAAAGGTTAAAAAAAATATTGTGCTTGATCTACTTAAAAAAAAATGAGTCAACTTTTTGCATAAAATTATTATGTAGATCAAGAAAGACTAGTCTTTGTTTAAACTACTTCATTTTTTGTATGTAAATAATACATTTAGCAAGTACAGTCAACTTAATTGTGTTAAGTTTACTTTATTTATCAAAATTAAGTTTACTTTACTTGCAAAATGAATTTTGTACATACTAAAAATTAAGTAGTTTATACAAAGACTAGTCTTTCTTGATCTACATAAAAATCTCATGCGAAAAAGTTGCCTTCATTTTTTTAAAGTAGATCAAGCAAGATATTTTTTACTGTGGTTTCTACTTAAACAAATAAAGCATGATTCATCTAAATGTTGGTCAATCTGCCCAATAGATTAAAATTGTTAAAGGAAAGGTAAATACAACAAGATCATTGCTTGTTTTTTGTGTGTAAATGAAAAGATTGCCTGGGATTACATAAATACTGCTTGTTTTTTTTTTTGTTTTTTTTAAAGATTTTTTTGGGCTCTAGTGGCCCTTTATTGAGATGCAGACTGGAAAGGGGTAGAGAGAGAGAGAACAGGGGAGACATGCAGCAAAGGTGCGCAGGCTGGATTCGAACCCGCGACCGCTGCAGGAGGAGGAGCCTCAGTATATGAGCCGCCGCTTAACCCACTGCGCCACCGAGCGGCCCATAAATACTGCTTGTTAAGGAAAAAATGCACAATGTCTTGTTTTTTGAACAAATGCAGATTAAGTTCAAAACTAGATGTATTCATGTAAAGCAACAAACTTCATTTTTAATTGCTAATATCACAGATTTAAATATGTTATATTTACATGTGCTTAGATTAATTTTTTTCAGTGTATGTAGCAATAGATCTCAGAAAATAAGGGGGATGTGCAAAGACCTTTGGAGGGGCAGGTGCTGAAATTTAAAAAGGGACACATGGAACACAACTTTAACACTTTCCGACAATAACTTTGTTACATTTGTTACTTTATTACATTACAATAATAATAATACCTGCTCTGAGCTTCTTAAACCTTACCCACGACAAATACCCCATATTATAATAGCAAACTAAAACGAATACTGAAACTAATGGAAAAATACAATAGAGTAAGCATAATAAGTCTGGATACCCACTAATCAAAACTAAAGTAATGACAGAAAAACATTACAGATCTGAATCACAACATAAATATCATACATACAACATAAATAACTGGTACATGTGCTGCCTGCAGGTGATGAGGGCCTGCCACGTGCATGTCAGGGAGGGGGGTGTTCATCATATCATTTTATTAGCTGAATTATTATGAATTGTTAGATGATATTGGTGAATGAATGGCACGATAAAAAAAAAAAAAGATTTCCATTTTCAAGTGTGGATCACACTTGAAAAAAAATTTTTTTTTTTAAAGGCTTTTGAAAAAAAAAAGACCTTTGACAGAAGGACACTTTGGGCATCTGAGCAAAGGGGGCGGGTGCTTGAGTGTCCTCCACCCCCCCCTGCACGTGCACGGGACTCCATGATGTGGGTTGAGCTCAAGGAAAGTTGTGTTTATATAGCTGAAGTATCTGAAGTCCAATCAGAAGACCTGCTGAGGAGGAATGAGCTAAAGACTTGTAAAGACTCCCACAGATAGTGAGTCCCAACTTGATCCAGACCTGAAGGGAAGCTGCACTGAAGGGAAGCCAATCACCTGCAGTTTTCCCTTTTTAATGTGTCATGCCGGGTTCTAGTTTGACCCGATTTTGGTTGAAGGCGTCAATTCTCCCGTTTTACACTAAAGGAGACATTTCTCCAGTCTACCAGCCAACTAGTGATCCGTTGTGAAGGAGGGTTAGAGTCAAAACAAGAAAAGGGGGAAAAAAAATAATCAAAATTGAAATAATTTGCATCTGTATAAAAAATTATCCAACTTGACCCTTAGAAGCACGATGGTATTTAACAAATCTGGAGGTTTTGCGACTCTATGGCGTAACACCAAACATGTAATAGAAGAAAATGCAGCGAGGAGCTGCATTGGTTTGAAAGTCCACAGTCGTCCTTCAGGACCTGTCGGGTGTTTGTGTTAATGGAGACTGTCCTCCCCTTTAAAAAAGGAATAGAAGTTCATTATTGTGCAACTATTTCAGTCCGACTCATTGCCTGATGTAATGATTTCAGGAGGAGATGAGTTGAGGTGGTTAAGGAGCAGCAGGGTCTGTGTAGAGAGCAGGTCCTTCTACATGGATGCTGATTATTGACCTTTAACATACCGTTTGTTTCTCACAGCAAACCGAGGCTCACTGTTTGTTTTCCTAACCAAACCCACCAACTGTCCTATCTTTGACTGGACAGTAAAACGAGTGAAAGGAAAATGACCTGTAGTTGCTGTGGAGGTTGAAAGAGTAAAGTTGCGCCCCAGTAACGGGAGGACAGGCTTACTTCAAACACACTCAGACGGACACCAGGAGGCCGTTTCTCTTTCCTCATTCATTTATATCCTGTTGAAGAGACAATCTCAGGACCAGCGGTTGTTCGTCTGCAGCTTGAATCTGTGCATGACATGACCATGAGTTTGTTTTTATACATTAAAAAAATTCAGAAGCAACCCAATTAAAGCGTCTCCCTTTTTAAAGACATTTAAACAGTGATGAAGATGATGATGAATTTGAAGCTTTTCACATTGGGTCATTCTTGTTTTTGGTGTGTGACAATGCCATGTCAACTTTAATTTTCAGAAGTTTGGTCTTCAGTTTTGGTCTATGTAGGTAGAAAACTTTGAAGCTCCTTGGTAAAATAAGTTTAAAGCTTTCTTAAAGGGGACCTATTATGGCATTTAATGTCTCTAACAGGCCTTGAATGTCTTAAAAACAAGCTTTTGATTGTTTTTTCTATATAAATTAGAAATTCAGCCTCTGGGCCATGTCTTTATCTTTACCGTTTCTAACCTCATTATCTATGCAGGATTCTGAGTGGGCGGGGCTATGATAATGAGGCACTGTTCTGATTGGCTGCCTGAATGACGCGATACATCGCCACGAAAAATGGCGGAAGCTCCGGCCGGCGGAGTTAAGCCGGAATTATGGTTCTGCGTTAAATCAACGTAGACCCTACGCCGTAGGCTCTGCGTTGGTGTAACGCGCAACCATAAATCAGCCATTACACCGTGTCATAACTGCATGCGATGCGAGCGAGCGTCAGCGACAAAATCAATTCCATTGGTTTATTTTCTATTGGACTGTCCTAACTGGCCGCAGCGATGCAGCGCGACGCAGCGCGACGCGACGCAGCGCGACGCGTCGCACCGTTTTGAGTTAAACATTTGTCGGATGCCCTGCTTCTATTTTCTTCCTGTCGTTCGCGTTGAAAGCCGGTTGAAAGCGCTGTAGGAAACAGTCATGATGAGGAACGGCTGATCCAGTTAGTTGAAATGAGAAGTTATCTCTATGATTCCTCCTCATTTCACTACAAAAACCTCAATAAAGTGGCAGCTGCTGGAGGGAGATGGACAGAGAGCGTCCGATGTCACGCAGTGCTACGATAGTCGGACGCTCACATGCAGTTACACGGTTTTATAGTTGTGGGCGTGGTTTGCATTTTGGTTACGTAACGAAAATGCACCGAATCTGAACGGCTCGTAGATCCACATGACACTGGACGGATCATCCGGGCGGCTGTACAGACACTGCAGAATTTGGTTGCTTTCCTCCTTCTCTGAGTTGGCAGGCTGAGGGGAGACCACTTTATATATGTTAAAGCTAGAAAAAACCTGTTTTTCATAATAGGTCCCATTTAAAAGTCTGTTTAACACAGCTATAAATTAACTTCAGTCCTGTTTGTGGTTTACTGAACGTTGCAACGGGCATTTTTGGATACTCCCGTGTGCCTCCTAACACTGTGTACTTCAGGCACTGTCTGGTAGTAGTCGCAAGTATTGGATGAGCGTTCACGGCCCAAAATCAAAGTTCGTTTGTTCTGCTGATCTGGAGGATATGGCGAGTCTATCCTAACATAGTGGTAGTTCAGAGGCGTCGTCACCGCTCGTGCTCAGCTCTTTCTGAGTGAAGCTCTACTTGGGTGACGATAAGTGGGTCTACAGTCGCCAATCCTTCAACAAGGCGTCCAGCGGACAGGACAGCTCCGTCTCTGTGATTGTAATCTGTCTTCCATCAGGACAACTGGGCAGATTGGAAGATTGGAAATGGTTGAGCTCCCACCTCGACCGACAGAGCTCTGTTGACTTCCTGTCCCTGATCCATTCATTTGACCTTAAATCAGTTTCTACTCCACAAGGCTGACACTGGTCCTTCTGGTGATGTCCACTGACATGTCACGTTCGGCCTCTTTTTGGGACAGCCACTTTTCTTCAGCTTTTCTTTCCAGGCACCACCTGTCCTCCATCAATCAACCAGCTTGCCCTAATCCGCTTCATCCATAGCTGACTATGTTCAACCCCATTGACTCTTCAAAAAGCCACCTAAAGGCTCTTTGCTGGGACGTTCTGTCTTTGTGATATCCACCTCCTCGGGCCCTATGATCCATTTATGATCAAGATACTGAACTGAATTGTGTGTTTGTTTGTTTATTAGTTTAAAATACAATGCACATCAATAAACATTTCTGTAAATATGCCAGTTTAGCCAAATTGGCTCATTTTCAACCGTAGTCCCTGGGGGGGCAGGTAACATGAGCAGTAACAGTTAAGAAGCATTGAAAACAGTATTATACCTATTTATAAAAAAACATTGCATACAATAAATTATAACACATACAATAAAATAAAAATACATTACATTCTCAGAGGAGATGGTAACACGTTTGTCACTCTCTCAACCATAATTTTAAATGTATTTTATTTATTTATTTATTTTTTTTACCTTGTCTGCACACATATTAATGATTGATACCATGAAGGTATATATATGTGCATTATTACTATATTTAATATATATACATATATATACGCATACATATGCATACACATACATAAATATACACATACAAACCCAGTGATTTTTTTTTTTTTTTTGGGGGGGGGTGACGACATCCACTGCCAATCCAGGAAGCAGGAACACACGGAAACACACGTCAAGCACTGGAAATCTGCAACAAAAAACCACAAACAAAACACGAAACCGGCACGGAGCCAACCAAAACAATAACAGCAATCGACCTAAATCTTGAGATCTGATCGCAGTCTGAGCTAAGCTATCGCTACCGCTACCTAAACCCAAAAACTAGAGAGCCAGCATGCAGGTGAACAAGCCAGTGTGTATGTCTATGTGTGTGTATGCGTGTATGTATATGATCATGCGTGTGTGTGTGTGTGTGTGTGTGTGTGTGTGTGTGTGTGTGTGTGTGTGTGTGTGTGTGTGTGTGTGTGTGTGTGTGTGTGTGTGTGTGTGTGTGTGTGTGTGTGTGTGTGTGTGTGTGTGTATGCGTACGTGTGTGTGTGTACATGTCTTTGTGGCTATGTGTGTGTGTATGTATATGTTTGTGTGGCTGTGTATGTGTGTGTATATGTTTGTGACTGAGTGTATTTTAAAAGAAGGATAGGTGTCCTGCTCCCGGATGTTCCAGGTGTGAGCAGCTCTTACTGAAAAGCAGTTTTTCTTCTTGGAACTACACAGTCCCCTCTACTCAGACCTGGCATCTGGCTTACAAAAACACCAAGGGGAGCAGGAGCCAAGCTATGCAAGATCTTATAAATCAGATGGGCATCTTTGAATTTAACAAAATGGTCCCATCTCAGTAGTTTCTTATTTGTAATGTTGTGTCAATGATGATGATGAATGTTTGTCTTCCTGTCCAGTACTTTAACAGCTTGATAGTAAACTACCTGTACAGATTTTAGTGTTGTTTTAGTGTTGCCCAGTTGGTCAGACAGTATGATAAATGTATGATGATAATGGCATTAAAGTACAGTACTGCTGCTTTTGTTGTCAGTGAGTTTCTGATGTGACGGAAAGTGAAACTTTGCTGGGTTTACAACTGATTTTATTAGTTTTTTAAATGTTGGATTTGAATCAATTATTACTCCAATATATTTATATTAAGGAACAACTGTCAACTTTTCCCTGGCAACATAGATATCAGGTGTTACAGTATCCATGGACCTCTTAGTAAAAATGGTGCATACCAGTTTTTTTGTATTTAGATGTAGATGTGAGTTATTGAGCCAATCAGCGACCGGGGTCACCACTGCTGCATGGACATAAATGACCGTGTCATCTGCAAACATCTGAATATCAGACTTGTTGCATACAGATGGAAGATCATTATGGAGAGAACTGTACTGATCTTAATCGCCAGGACAAATCTTGGTCTGTCTATCTGACGTGTCCAAAAAAAAACAATGAACCAAACCTCTCTTTCCCCTTTTCCACCAAACCGGTTCCGGGGCTGGTTCTGAGCCAGTGCTGAGTTTGGAACCGCCCAGGCTTTCTGTTCCTACTGACAAAGAACTGGCTCCGGGCCAGAAAAAAACATTCCAAGGTACCAATGCAAACGCAGAGACGTAACTACTGTTTGCAGTGACGTAACGACGTGGTTCCCCTGAGCACATCGAGCTATGAAAAAGCAAACCGGTTTTAAGCTGGTTTGCAAGTTGGAACGATTTGTGAACCAGCACCAACACTGGCCCAGAACCAGCCCTGGAACCAGTTTGGTGTAAAATGGGTATCTAAGTCCTGGGTCCCAACAAAAGCATTTGTTCGATTTAACGGGGAACCATAATTCAGGCTTAATGTGAAGCTGCAACGTTTTCAACCTGATCTCACTAAAATCCGTAAAATGCCCACCTAATGCAGAAACTAACTCAAAAAATTGATTTTATTCACTAAAAAATTAGAAATATCCGCCATGTTTTTTGGTGCCACGGCCAGAATCTTGAAAGTCACGTGACTTGGACGCAAAACGAATAGGCAAAAAAATGTATCAATTCAAGGGCTACTATTATAACCCCTCTACGTTTTTGCACTTTGGACCAACGTAGGCAGGGTACATTTTTATGTGAGACTCGGTTGCAACGTAAAACCCTCCTAACTGTTTACCCACAGCCTCCACGGGTCAATGTGATGTTGCCGTACGGGTCAGAGCCCGCGGGCGGTGGTTTCATTTGAACATTGACTGGATTCTCCGCGCTGCTCTGGCGTCTGCGAGCCTGCCGGCTCGGCCAGCTCGGCCTGCTCGGCCAGCTCGGCCCGCTGTCTGTGAACCGGCCACAGTCCGCGGAGCAGAGCAGACGGTCACTTCTGGGAAGTTTCCAAACCGTTCACCTGCACTTCTGATCAGATCACGCTCATTAACCCGAGTGGCCACTATGAATTTGTTTTAGGTTTTTTCTGCGCCAGGGAGACCCAGACTTATCCCTCCATCTTCACAGCCAATCAGACACACTAACATTATCATATTGATAACCTTGTTTCTAAGCTGAAACTAAAATTAGGTTTCTTTTTTAGGAACAAATCATGTTTTTCATTTTGGGTCCGGAAACATTTGATCACAACAACTTTTTTACCCTTGTTCGACTATGGCGACCTGCTTTTTATGAACGCTCCTGAGCAGTATTTAAAGAATTAGATACAGCGTATAATTGTGCTTTGCGTTTTATCACCGGTTGCAGCTTTCAGGTACATCACTGTTTATTGTTGCTGCTGCCAATTGTCCTTCTTTGCCTCCGTAGACTCTCCCACTGGCTGACTTTTATTTATAAATCCATTTTGGAACGTCTCCTTACATATTTGTGCGTGCACATGTGTAGAAACGTCAGCCATTATGAACCTGCACTCACAGAACTTTATTCAGATGCAGGTCCCGAGAGCCAGAACTGAACTGGGTAAAAAGGCTTTCAGGTTTTCTGCCCCGTCAACCTGGAATGATGCAGAAGGACTTGAAATTGGTTGATCTAGTATCCTTGGGTGAATTCAAATCAATTTTGAAAGACAGAGAAATTAGCTCTCTCGGTTCTTGTGACGGCCCCGTTGTGTAAATTTTACTATTGTTTTACTATTGTTTCCCTGGAATGTGTGACTGACTGTCTGGGTTTGTATGTATTGTTGTATTGTTTTTATGCTGCCATTTTGGCCAGGTCACTCTTGGAAAAGAGGTTTTAATCTCAATGAGTTTTTTACCTGGTTAAATAAAGGATATAACAGAGTAGGGCGGTATCAGTCATAGTGTCACAGTAATGAGTAGTGTGAATTTCATTAATAATCTCACACAAAAAAAAGGAGAAAAAAAAATCTCACAGTTGCTCTAATAAAGAAATACTGTAACTCATAACAGCACTACTTTTATTGTTTTTTTTTTAAATGCAGTTAATAAAACAAGCCAGGACCTTCTGTAATGTGAAGATTGCAGAGTTGGGCGCATAAACTTGAAATACTCATGAAATGAGTAATAATAGAAATGTTGGATCTAATAAGTGAGTCAGTGAGTGATTTACAGAAAGTTTATATAACCTCCTCTTTCAAAGCTTCTTAATTGAATGATTTTAGTATTTGATTAATTACTGCAGGTTGTTCTGTTGTGCAGTTGCAGTTATGGAGTTGCAGTTTTTGATTGCACTTTAATTCTTGTGGTGAATGGTTTTCAGGCGTGTGTGTCACTCACCACCGGCAGTGATGCGAACCCCCCATACCTCTTTACGTCGGACACAACTGTCCTCTGTCCCCCTCACTTCTTAAACATGGTCCTTTTTTATGTAGGATTGATAAAGACAAAGCTTTTTAGAAGTTTTCATTCTCGTTTTGATGTTCATGTTTGATATTCTTGTAACTATTTTTTCCTTTACCTTGAATTCAGTTTACTTTCTTCACTGTACTGAGCTTAAGTCCTGCTTTACTTTGGAGACCTTACTTTTTTTGTGTTTTGTGTTCTTCTCATCATGTGTCACACCAGGTTTTTCCTCCTACTACTGCTGTCATTTAGCAGACTTCTTTACTGATTGCTGCACATCTGTGCATTCTTGTTATTTATATATACTACCAGGTCTGGTCCTAGTCCATCTTTGTTTGTTGGTGTGTTAGTTACTTCCATGTCATTGTTTATATTCATATGCAGCTCCTTAGTTTCTTTATTTGACCTCAGCCTGCCCTCCTGACCTGTTTCACTCCTTCACCTCCTCTCATTTTGTTCTGTCTCACTATGAATTACTGGCAGGATGCTGGTGACTGCTTAAAAAGCATTGCACCCACTAAAACATTGTGTCTTGTCGACTATTGTCCGCAAAAAAAAAAAAAAAAATCAACAGAGTGAGGCATCTACTTTCCTTTCCCATCTCTCCTGAGAATTGCACTTGCACAATAAACTACAGCGCCAGGTAAACACTATAGCGGCTAGTGCACTACCACAGCAACCAGCACCAATGTTTATTAAAAAATGTATTTTTGAATTAAGTTTACATCTTTCCCGTCTTTTATTTTTAATAAGCACATAATTTAAACATCCTCATGCAAAATGTAAAAGATGAGAACTAAATAATAGCCATTTAATAATTATGAAATTCATAAAACGATGAGTTGACTAATCGTTTCAATCATCGATGACTTATCGACTATCAGAATAGTCATTAGTTGCAGCTGCAGTTCCTCTCCCGACCACTAGGGCCTGGATCAAGCGACCTCCACGTTAAAAATGTCTAACTGACTAATAAATACAGGACAGGAAAATTAGAATATTGTGATAAAGTTCTTTATTTTCTGTAGTGCAATTAAAAGACACTAAGGGCCCGATTTACTAAAGGTTTGCGTGTGTTAAAACCTGTGCAAACTTGACAGCACCCGCAAACCAAAGTGCCAGCTGATCTACTAACAGCGTGCAAAGAGGACTGCGTCTCTGAAATGCGCTAAATTGCACACGCAATTCAGTTAGTACTTTTGCCCTGATGAATAATCAATATGGGGCGTAACCGCCAGAGAGCGCTAAATACTGGGAGGGGAAGATGCAAATTGCTCCATTTACCACGCGCAATGAGATTTACCAAGCCTGAAAGTAATTGCGCGTATTGTGATTGCGTCTGTATTTAATACGTTTGAAAGGAAGGTGCTAATCTGCTGCTGCTGTTATTGTGGCAAGGAGGCGACATCCAAAATCAAAGAATACGCAGAGAGATAGTCTTTATTCTGCTGCATGCTATTTTAAAAATGGTTGCACAAGTTTTATTAAAGGCCACTTTTTCTTTAGTTCTTCGCCTTATATCTTGCCACCTTCTCTTATTGTGCCCCCCTCCACTCGCCCACAAGCAGGCCAAGCCTTTGTGCCAAAACTTTGTATTTTATTGATTACTTATCTTATTGAACGTGAAATCATCCTTCGTAAATTACATTTAATTAAAACCCGTGCTTATTAATCACAAAACATCATGACCAAATCCGCTCCGACCCGCTGTGTCAGGATCAGCGCAGACAGACTGCAGCTTCGCCTGAATTATGGTACTGCGTTAAATCGACGGCCATATGATGGTCCCGTCTGTCACACAT
This sequence comes from Cololabis saira, assembly GCF_033807715.1. NCBI lineage: Eukaryota > Metazoa > Chordata > Actinopteri > Beloniformes > Belonidae > Cololabis > Cololabis saira. Next base: position 44,251,994 of record NC_084591.1, on the reverse strand, counting down.
TTACTGTCAGTGTTTGCTATATAATATATAATATTTGCAATATACTGTGGACATCTGAATAAAAACTTAACTCATAAATAGATTGAATCAAAGCGCTCTCCAGCTCTGTGTCTGATGTCTTTTTCTCCTCAGATCATGCCGAGCACCGCCGGGTCACGCCCGTTTTTCTATTTCGTATTTTTGATCTGTGCCTAAAATTGAAATATGAAAAACCAGACGTTTTTCCGTTTTTTGTGTTACCAACTGCATTTATTCTATCGCAGGTTTTCTCCAATATTGCGTTTCTTTTGGTAATGTTTAAATTTCTTTGCTGTATTCATGAATGTGTTTATTTGCCTCTTCCACTAATATCTCTAACTCCAACTCGTCAAATTTCATTTTGCGCTTGTGACTTGTGACTGTGCATTCCATCCACTCTCCATGGCGCAGATCTGCGCTCGCAAACCTTAAGACACGCAACACCTCATTTAAATACTGCTGTTTGCACCTGTTATCAATTGCGCACGCAATCTTAGTTGATCACCCGCAAACCACGCAACAACAGCACGCGCAAACTTTTTCAGTGCACACGCAATTTAGTACTCTTTATTTAGGATCTTAGTAAATCGGGCCCTAAATGTCATACATTCTGGATTCATTACAAATCAACTGAAATATTGCAAGCCTTTTATTATTTTAATATTGCTGATTATGGTTTACAGTTTAAGATTAAGATTCCCAGAATATTCAAATTTTTTGAGATAGGATATTTGAGTTTTCTTAAGCTGTAAGCCATGATCGACAATATTAAAATAATAAAAGGCTTGCAATATTTCAGTTGATTTGTAATGAATCCAGTATGACATTTTTGTTTTTGTAAATGCTTTACAGAAAATCACAATATTCTAATTTTCTGAATCAGTCCTGTAAACACATTTACAGCCTTGTTCAAAGGACGGTTTTGCCTCCATAGTTACAGTTCACAATCACACCTAACTGTATAACTGTATAAGGGTTCATTTTTATATTCCATGCCAGAAGTCTGGGAGTGGTTCTGGACTCAAACCTGAATTTTTTCAGCCACATTAAGACAGTAGTGAAGTCAGGCTGTTATCACCTAAATAATATATCGAGGATTAAAGGACTGATGTCTCAGCAGGACAGAAACTTGCTTTTACCTTCAGTAAACTGGACTACTGTAACACTGTTCTCATGGGTTTCCCTAAAAAATCCATCCAACAGCTGCAGTTAGTCCTCACTGAGACCAGAAAAGTGGGCCGTGTACAGTAACTCCAGTTCTTAGATCTTTACACTGGCTTCCTGTCTGTTACAGAATACATTTTAAATTCCTGCTGTTGGTCTGAATGCTGTTGGTTTATACATTTCTGAATGGTCTTAGGTCAAAATACATCTCTGATCTCCTGGTCCATCATGAACCAGCCAGAACCCTCAGGTCGTCATGGTCACGCCTACTTTCTGTACCCAGAGTTAGAACCAAACATGGTGGGGCAGCATTCAACTTTTATGCTCTTCACCTGTGGAATAAACTCCCAGAATGCATCAGGGCTAGTGGATCTCCCAGTTGTTTTAAGTCAAGGTTTCAAACCTTTTTATTTACTTAATAAAATATGAATTTATTTTATTTCAGAAATCCATCATAATGCATTGCAACATTTATTTCTTGCATCTCATTTGTTTTATTCTTTTAATTTATGTCTGCCTAATTTTAATTCTATGTTTAAACTCTTTTACTTAATAAAAGCATTTTTGAAAAGGTTTTTATGTGCTTTTGAATTGTCTTGAACCTGAAATGTGCTATAAAAATAAACTTGCCTTGCCTAGGGCTGATTGGGTAAAGTGATGTATGAATAATTGAGGCGTGGTCTCTTGAGTGACAGCTGGCTATGGTTAATGCCTACTGCCAAGACCCAGCTGTAACAAAGCCACTGGAAATATTTTCAAACGCTCTTTGGTAGGAAAATCAGAAATGATGATGATGAAGTATTGGAGCTTTGCCAGTCCTCATTTCAGGTCCGGTTGTATTCGTTTCAGATGTAATTTTGGTAACATCTAAACTAATGATGGACGGACATGGTTAACTTTGTTCTATATGATGAAGGTACAGAAGTACATTCTCACACCTACACTAGAGCAAATGTCTGTTTTTGATGCAGTTCTTGGAGAACTGGGCCTCATTCACAGTTTGCATTTCTGTCTTTATGGATATTTTTGCAGAAAGAAGTCCTAGAAAAAAAAAAAAAAGATGTTCTACCCTTGCTAATATGAAACAGATCTGGTTCTGGACCTAAATCCCAGCTATTTTATTCCCTGAGAGTCAGTGTCGGGATGCTGCATGAATGAACTAATCCAGAAGGTGAGGCAGTCACTTCCCCCTCTCCTCACTGGAGTGGATAATTTATGTCTGGTTATGTAATGGCTGTGTGTGTGTGTGTGTGTGTGTGTGTGTGTGTGTGTGTGTGTGTGTCACTTGGCTTCCTCCTCCCATGCTCCTGGCAGCGCTGCTGCCTGAATGTGTTGGACCTGTTGGTACTCCACACTGCATACTGAAAATGTGGCCAAGAGGGTTTGCCTCTGTCCTGACGGATAGCCTTTACATTCTTCTGTTCCTGCTACACAGCCATTTGTGTTTTAATGTCCTCCGTATAAACTCAGAAGAGAGGCTGGAACATGAGAACACCCTGCCAGACAAGTGACATGGGAAAAGGATGTATGATGCTGGTCCAGCCGTGTCCAACAAACATGGTGGTCTGTGTTCTGCAAGTAACAAACATCCATGAGGAACAATCAGGCTCCAGCTGACGTCCATCCATCTCTGCAAGATCTTAGTAAACTATTGAATAAACTACTTTGTCTTTCAGATTGGCTTGATGTTTATGATTTTATGCGGATAAATACCATCATTTCTAGAAAATCTGCCCTATTTAAATAATAAAATGACCCTCATTGGTAGGGATGGGCGGTATGGACTAAAAAATGTATCACGATAATTTCTGGCATTTATCCCGATAACGATAAAAATTACGATAAAAAATACCAATTCAACTCCACCTTTTTAACTATAAATCTATCACCACATTCAGTCTTTGGAGCCCCCAAAACACTGCTCTAAAAGATACTAAATGCTACTAAACTACACCAATTAAATTGAATTAATAAAAAACAATTAAATTAGTCCACCTGTACTGCAAAACTGTATTGACTCAAATGAAACAAGTTTGAAATGTAAGAACAGATTCAACATTTATTCAAACTGCATGGCTTAAACATGGGATAACAGTGAAACATCTAAAGTACCATTATCCTTCAAGTTTTCTTAGCTTATAAAATCACAAAGTAGAAAAAAATACAACCTGATAAATAAAGAAACAGAACAAATAAATAAAAGTTCACTGAAAATAAAATCCAATCAGTGATGACCTCTTCTAATATAAATAAAATGTGCAAATTAACCTGTGGTTGGAACATGCCACAAATTAGATACTATTGCAATATCTTTGTCGTAATAGTCAAACGTTATATCAAAATGTAACAACCATTTCCTTCTGTTTTTGCAGACTTTGCACATAATAGATGATGTTTGCTCCTCGTCTCTCTTTAAATCCAAACCAGTTCCGGAGCTGAACCTCGTTTAACAACGATCTCCTCGCTTTCAGATCCGCTTTCCGCCATGTTTGTTTCACAAAACCGTCATTAACGGGAATTTATCGTTTTTACCGTGAATTTACAAATTCTTACCGTGGGGGAATTTTTTTTTACGGTATATCGTGAACGGTAAAATATCGCCCATTCCTACTCATTGGCAGACAATGAGTTTCCCATGGATATTAGAACAAGTAGGAAAATAAAAGCACAACACGTTTCAGTTCAAACAACTTTTAGAAGAGCAACACCATACACACTTATTCATTATTTAAAAGTTAACTTAGTTAACCACAATGGAGGAAGTGTCTGTAAACTCTCGCTGTTTCCATGGAAACGGAAGTGCTGCTGGTTGATTAACTGATGATCAGTAAGTAAGTGTGTTTCTAAAAGCAGATGTTGTGGCTCTGGAGCAGCCACGTGTGTTTAAATGCCACCCCTACGTGTGAAAACACACCTGACTGGTCTCGTGTGACAAACCTACCGCTCATCTTCCCCAGCATCACACACCTAGGATTTCAAAATGATGAAAAATAAACGATTAAATACTTCAGCACAATCATTGAACCAAATTAGATGTTTTTTTTGTTTTTTTTTTAATTCTCTTTTTATTTTGAGCAGCAGGATTCCATCTTACACGTTTTTACATTCAATCTTTAACTTAAATGATTTTGTCCCTACTGTCCTCCAGGTGTTTTTTATGAACAGTAATCAGAAACAATAACAGAAAAATAAAAAAAAACCGAACCAGGGAGCGCACCCATGTTTACAATCATTACATCACATAAAAAATAGTTCACATGAAGTCAGATGTGATTGGTTTTACATGCTCAGTCCATTTGGACCAGATCCTATAAAAGTTTTCTTTCTCAACCTTGAGGGAGGAAGAGATCTTCTCCATAACATACATCTCGTAGATCGCATATGTCAAAGTCAAGGCCCGTTGACTTTGGCACGTCAAAACAGTGCCATAATTCGCCATAATTCGTTGTTGTAAAAAAAGTTTGTAGCTTTTGAAAAAAAGTTTGTAGCTTTTGTAAAAAAGTCTGTAACTTTGTAAAAAAGTCTGTAGCTTTGTAAAAAGTTTGTAGCTTTTGTAAAAAGTTTGTAGCTTTTGTAAAAAATTTGTAGTACAAATATTTTTTTCACACGCACAAAATATTTCTACAAGTACAAATATTTTTTGCAAGTACAAATATTTTTTGCACACGCACAAAATATTTCTACAAGTACAAAGTTTATTTACAGATACAAAATATTTATGGCATTAATTTGAGCCCATAATAGAGCAGCATAATATTGCATTTTCAGTTTATAATGCATGCAGTTTCATTTATGCATTTACCGGTATCTTAATATAAGGAACATATTTTGTTTTTGAAATAAAATAGCTTTTTTGCTGTTTGCCTGTTGAAAATGTTTTCTCTTACTGACGGAGCCATAAGAAAATATTACTTTATTCATTGAATGTACGGGACATGTGATTTTTCTTTGAAGGCAGTTTGTTCTTGTCTGTGTGCCTGCTGAAAGTGTTTTCCCGATTATTCATTTAATCATTAAATAATACACTGTATTAGGTCTTGGTTCAATAGGCTACGTGCAATCATTTCAATATATTTTAATAAACTTTGAACCAGTCCGGCTCTCGGCTTATAGACAATTAGTTTTTTTGGCCCTCTGTGTATTTGACTTTGACATCCCTGTCGTAGATGATCCCAATCCAGTGGTCGATAGTGGGGGGTTCTACTTTTAACCATTTCCTTGTAACACATTTCTTACTGGCTGCCAACAGTATAGTCAGCAGTTTTTTATCTTTTACATTCCATGTTTCGAACATTATGTCTCCCAAAAATAACGTTTCACAATTCAATGGCATGGTCACATTAAATATATTTCCCACATGCATCTGTATCTGCTTCCAAAAAGGTCTTATTGCTTGGCAGTCCCAAAAAATATGAAAGTGGTTAGCACCTTAGATGTGTTATTTTTGATGCATTTTAGTTTTATGAACCGATAATAACAGGTGACATCTTAAGTTCATTGTCATTCATACTTCCTGGCGTAGACGTGACCTTGCAGCACATTCACCCCTGGCATCAACAAGCTTCCTAACTCTCGTCCCACTGTCCAGGGAACATCATCGGCTCCGGGATCTTCATCTCTCCCAAGGGCGTGCTGGAGCACTCGGGCTCGGTGGGGCTGGCGCTGGTGGTCTGGGTGCTGGGAGGATGCATCTCTGCTCTGGGCTCCCTGTGCTACGCTGAACTGGGCGTCACCATTCCCAAATCTGGAGGAGACTATTCCTACGTGACGGAAATATTTGGTGGACTGATGGGGTGAGTGAAACCTCCTCTGTCCCTGCGGAGCATTCAAGCAGGGTGGAGTGTATTTCTGTGCAGGAATATGTCATGTGGTAAATGTAAAAACCTAGAAGGAGCCATCTGAAGACTTTTCTGTCAGAGGTGGGTAGAGTAGCCAAAAATTGTACTCAACTCAAAATGTTATTTGACAATTTTCACCCGTTTCAAGTAGATTTTCACTTAAAATAAGTAGAAAAATCTGCCAGTGGAACAAGATTTTTTTTTAAGTAAGTAAAAGTACTGTTACTTCAGAATAATATGACTCAAGTATAAGTAAAAAGTAGTCATCCAAATAATTACTTGAGTAAAAGTAAAAAAGTACTTGGTGAAAAAACTACTCAAGTACTGAGTAATGTTTTTTTTAACACAACCATTTAAAACAGACAAAAGTACAAAATAATCATCTTCAGGCAAATTATATCAATAAAATAATAAAATAAATTAAAATGAATAAAAAATAGCTTAAATTAAAAAGTAAATTCAAGTACTTTAATAAATAATAAATAAAATAATAGCAGAATAAAAAAATAAATTAAGCACAAGTAGCACAAAATTTCAAGCCTTGGTACTTTTCTTTTTTAACCAGGCAGAACTAGAACAAACATGAACTCATAGAAACTCTGTGTGTGTTTGAGTCTGTGTAAATGTGACAAAACATGCAAAAACATTTTTCCCAAAGAATCACCCAGTGATGTCATGAGATTGACCCGTACGTGGATAAAAGGGATAAAAGAAAAGTAACAGCTCAACGTAGCCTAATGTAGCGGAGGAAGAGGAACAGTTTCTTCTTCACAAATCTACTCAAGTAAAAGTAAAAAGTATAGTGATTCAAAACTACTCCTAAAAGCAACATTTCCCAAAACGTACTCAAGTAAATGTAAGGGAGTAAATGTAACTCGTTACTACCCACCTCTGTTTTCACACTCTTGTGTTGGGTTGATTTAGTTCTGCAGGAATGATTGCACGCAAAGAAAGGATCGGACATTCAGACAGATAATAATTATTTCAAAATCCACTACATTTGTGGTATAACAGTGCGACCCAAAAAGGAGGTTCAGGTTTATCCTCCAGAAATTAGATGTGCTGGATGGAGTTACACAAAAAAACAGATTTAGCAGAGAAGGTATGCAGACCGTGTTTCTGTCAGGCTGACTAACAGATCCTGTATCTATCTCTCCCAGGTTCCTCCTGCTGTGGAGCGCTTTCCTCATCATGTACCCCACCACGCTGGCAGTGATCGCCCTCACCTTCTCCAACTACATCCTGCAGCCCGTTTTCCCCAACTGTGTCCCTCCATACATGGCCACACGACTTCTGTCTGGGACTTGCCTACGTAAGTGTCTTTCCCAACATTTTTAAGAGCCACCTGCTCGAGATAAGAGTGTGGTAAATGACGGAGAAGCACCGTCCTAGCGCAGCGTTGATGGATCAGATAGTAAGATGTTAATCAGACGTTGATGCATATTTCTTCTGACTTCTCGGCACAACGCTTGCTTGCTTTTGGTGGATCCTCATTCCTCATCCGTGCCTCTTGTTACTGAAGATGTGGTCATGTGATCTGTGTCTCTTTGAAACACGTAGCTGAAGTCTTTTAATACACTTGTGATTAAATATGCATTCTGTCGCTGGACGAGTGTGGGGTTCAGTTCTGTAAAGCAAAGAAGACCTGAAACTGCTCAGCTGAAATCTCTTACACAGTCAAACATTATTCTTTTTTAAATTAACGATTGATATATATCATAAAACACAAAATCCAGTTTTTGTTTTTATTTGTAGCATTTATTATCTATTGAAATTAAAAACACCACCAATTCTGTTTTTAGCGGTTTATAAATCATCCTTTTTGTATCATTATGAATATATTGGTCTTTAGTATTTATTTAATTTTTATTATGATGCAGAGGTCTCAGAAATTCATGTATGAAAGATGATACATCCATCATTATAAGTTTAATTTATTTCACAGTATAAGAAAGAAAAACCATAAAAATGCTTCATTATTTGTAATCAGCTAAGGTTTAAACACATTTTAAAAGTTTGTTGGGGCCATGTTCTGAGTGGACCGCAGCTACAACGGCAGTGCAACTTTGTTCCTCTATAACGTCCTGTTTCACGTACGTTTGAGAGGAAACATCTTCTATAAAGCAGATGGTTTTCAGCTAATCTGAGTCTTTCTCCGGAGAGTTGTACACATGTTGCTGCTCACTTTTGACATCTCCTTCAAAGCTGTTCATGGTGGTAAACCTGGCTGTGCACAGACGATGAGAAAAGAGGTGGTGTGGAGAAATAGGGAGGTGGAGAAAGGTGCCAGAAAGGTCTCGGCTGTTCTCCTAAAAGGCAGTTACCGCTGGCATCCTGTCCTGGTGGCCTGATTTGCTCTTCCGAGCCACGACTTCAGCAGAGGAGCCGTCAACCTGAGCGGAAACTAAAATGTGAAGTTTGAAAAAGTGACAAAAGGTGAAGCAAGCAGACGAGGTTTAAAAACTGAGGACAGTTAGGGTCAATCCCAATGTTCACCCTACTTTCTACCACCAGCCCTCACCCACTACCACTTCACCCTCAAAATGAAGCCACTTGGGTAGGGCTTTGTAATGTTCCCTAGGGATTGGGACACCACTTGCTACGTCACTGCGTGGTTTACGTTCGGGTACGTAAGCGACTGCGTAGTTACGTTTGCACATACGTCACACCATATCAGGAAGCCCAGAGCTAAAAGCTGTTTTAATTTCCGCTGTAGCGCTGTTAATATGCCACTTTATTAAGTTTTAATATTTCTTCCAGGCGTAAAAGTAACCGTTAAGATCCCCAACCTGGGCTCAGTTTATCCAAATAACGCCTGTTAAGAAATTTGACCCGATGTTTTCGGGGGATGAGAAGAGACGCCGGCTCGGGAGCAGATCGACGCATAGGCTCTGCGTTGGTGTAACGCGGAACCATAAATCAGCCTTTATTCTGGCGAGATCTGAAAAAACAACGCAACAACGACCAAACGAGTGATTATGCACATTCACTGAGTGAATATTATGAAAGTAAAATATATATTTCTCGCTAGAAATGTAATCAAAACCATTTTTATGCAGAAACTAACTAAAAATATTGATTTTATTCACTAAAAAATAAGAAATGTCTGCCATGTTTTTTTGTTTGATTCAGTCTGCAAATGATGACGTAAAGCATTCTGGGAAATTTTCTCTAGCCCTCCGTCGCGAAGTCAGTATCTGAAATCCCTAGCTGTGAAGGGCCAGATTCATACACACTAGCCCTCGATATTAGTGATGCACCGAAATGAAAATTTGTGGCCGAAACCGAAACCGAAAATAATAATAAACACTTGGCCCGAATACCGAACAATACCGAACATGGTTCTTCAGCAGTTTTTCATTTATTTTGCCAATTTTTTCACCATTGCATAAATCAAATACATTTTATTAAGGCATGCTTTTCAAAGAAAAAAAATCTTTTACAAAATTACAAGGTAGAAAATATTTATTGAACATAAAAAAAAATGAAGATTTTTGAATTTCCCAGCATTATGTTGTTTTGGTTCCACCTCCTGGTGAATGTTAGGTAAAATTCTTATGGGGTTAGTTTTTGGTTGGCCGATTTATTACGGGAGCGGCCAGTCTATAAGGTAAAATTCTTATGGGGTTAGTTTTTGGTTGGCCAACGATTTATGTAGTGCGCAACGTTACGGGACGGAGCGGCCAGTCTATTTCCTTATTTTACAACGCCGTTATTAATTGTTCGTTTTTTTTCCCCACTTATTCCACCGAACACCGAAAGTGTTTTTTTGCCATTTTCGGCCGAACAATTTCGGTTACCGAACAATCGGTGCATCACTACTCATTATGTCCACTCCCCCTACATGCAAAGAGGAATTGGGACACCACTACCCTCACGGGAACGTGCAAAATTTAGGGGTAGGGATGAAAAGTAGGACTAGGGGGGGATTGGGACTGGCCTTAACTCTGGTGTTTGTCTCCGGACACATGTGGTGTAGCATGGGGGGGGTGGGAGGGGGGATGTTGTGATTGTTTTATGACTTTGAAAAGTCGTCTTGTCTTAACTTGGACTGATGTTTTGGAATATTGTTTGTGCATCATCATGTCCATATTGGTGGTTCCCAGAAATATTGTGTGAGCTCCAGTCGTGTTCACGCTACTCAGTCTTTTCTTGGGTGTGAACTCTTCCTGATGGCTGTAAATCTGTTTCTTTAGAGATTTTAACATGGTCGCCAGGGGAGACTGACTCAGTTTAGGGTTCTGCTTCTTGTGGTCTTTCAAGGAACTGTTTATTTTCCAATTTCCGCATTCGCTTTAAAAAACAAAACTGGATGTCTTCCCTTTTTTATGCTGCTGTAGGCCAAGCCTGCTACTGTAGGTGATATCCCACGATGCACCAGGCACCTCTCTTTGCCCTTCTTCTCCACTTGTACGTCCGTAGAAAGTATTCCCCGCCTGGTGCTGTTGTGTTCCTGTCTCGGTTTTATTCTCTTGTCAAACCACTGCAGGCACAATATCCGTTTCTGGCTGTCTCCCCGTGTTTTTGCCTCTTTCACGTTACTCACAGCAGCTTTTAGGATCAGCTGAAGGCTTCACAAAGGTGGAAGGTGGTTATCCTAGAAACTTAGTTATAGTTTGATTTAAACAATGAATGAATACGATGAAAAAGAAAAGTAATTCAAAGATTCCTCTGAGTTACTTTATGATACCAAACCACTCCAAGGGTTTAGTAAAGCTGTCTAGACTTAAAGCGGCACTATGTAACTTTTCCACCTTAATCTAATATTTCCAGAGTCATTGTGATGGTACATCAACTTCCAACAGGTTTAATGAACCTCTGTCATGGTCTGAGGGGTCTGTATCGCCTTCACTGGCACTATGTAACTTTGAGGTGCATGGTAGGAACCCTGCCACACTAAAAAACTACAAATCTTTACGGCTTTGACTGCTTTACGGCATACGCCACTTCCCCCTCCTTCCCGATTCGTAGTCCAGACGAAAATGGGCGGGGCGTGGAGCGCAGAGCTCAGCAGAAGCTGGTAACCCGTTGCTGTGTTGTGGCTGCAGCAGCTCCACATAACAGACGTGGGGAAAAGATCCTAATGGTTTAACTTTTCACTGCTTTCCTGCTCGGAGGCAGAACCACGGAGGCTGTCCAATTATCTGAGATAGGAAATTAAAAGAGTAAAAGAGTTGTCGGCTCGGTTGGATCGCGGCTGTAACGAGTCCGACCAAACATAATGTTCCTCAGTAAACAAACACGGACACAGACGGGCGTCGGATCAAAACACGGGTTTATTAAACCACAAACAAACACTCACAGACCGGGGTCGGATCATTCAAACGGGTTTTATTCCCCACTTCTCCAGCTAAACGCAGTTGTTGGCCAGCTCTCTGCGGTGCGATTAATTTTGTTGAGGAAAAAATATTAACTATTTGATTTGTAGCTGCAGAGAAAAAAAATAATCTCACGAGGAAAAAAAAATATTGCTCACGCCTCGGAGCCTCTTCAAAGCAGTCAAAAAAAAGAAAAGAAAAGTAAGAGTAATACAAAACATGTACTGTATGTTGTACTATTATACTCATTTAGTGAAACACATGGCGAGTCAAACATTTACCAAAGCAGCTGCCAAACACTCCTAAACAAGGTAGCCGGAGACGGTGGTTCTGCAGAACTGCGGCAGTAAATCCTTCTAAAGAGTGGCGCTCCGACGAGGAGCTTCATTCTTTAGTAGGGATTTCATATGGATCCGTTAATAATCATTATTTTCTCCATATAGCGCTCCCTGGCTTCCTTGTTTAAGGTATCCCGGTAAATTCCAGTTCCTTTCCAGCAGTTTAACATCTTTTTTTTTTGCGTTCCGTCTGTTCACTTGGTGAAACAGAAAAGCGTCCCGTCTTCTCTCAAAACAAATGCAGCGACGGGACAGGAGTTTTCCGGCAGTACGCGCTGGTGCTAATGGGAAACGTAGTGTTCTTTCTGGTAAAGCACTACCGCTTGTCCAAAAGATGCCGCCAAACTCAGAAAAGCTGAAAGTTACGTTGTGCTGCTTTAAGGACGACGTGGTCCTTTTCTGGAATACAAACTCAGTGTTATCTGAGTTTATTTGCAGTATATTGACAGTCGTCCAGGTCTTTAAGTCATAGAGATTAGAAGTGTTTGCAATCCAGCTTTTTATTGGTTTTAGCAACGTTGACGTATGTGCTGAGTAAAATTGTGTTAAATTGAACAGAATTGAATTGAAATTAAATGGATGAATTGGGTTTAATTAGATAATTATTACACTGAATTTGATCATGACTGGATTAAATGAATCGTGCCGTATTTAATGGGACTTGAATTTAACTTGTGTAGTTTCTTTCTTAAATTTCCATAGATTACTTCTGTTATTCATGATTTTTATATGAAAGCATTTAATTAGATTTAATTGAACTGAACAGTGGTTGTTGTCATTTGTCATAATAGATGTTGTGGTGATGTTGATCCAGATGTAAATGATTGAGACTCTCAGAGTAGGGAGAAAGATTGACTTCAGGAGGAGCAGTGCAGCCTTTTTGTCCTACAGGCAGTAACTTACCGACGGGTATCCTTACTGCCAGTAAGGAACCATTTCTTCACTCTTTGTGGAGACTGTGTGGGAGTTTAACCAACTTGGCTTTATGTGTTGATGGACTTGGAGAAGACTTATTACCCTGCTCCTTTCCATGTCCAGTGGGAGGAACAGTTGGAGTGTAGGTTACTGAGCACACTCGGTCCCTGTACACTCAGAGAAATTTCAATTAGTGCTGCATACCCTGAGGAGGAGAGCAATTACACCATGATAGCTTAGTTGCAACTGGCTTTCTCCTGTGAGTCGGAAACATCTGTAATATCTGTATGCTGGTGTGTACGAGAACTCGTAATGACTTCTGATACGTTGCTAATTTAAGGAGCTGAGATGATGGATCATCTATGAAACACAATGAGAACTCCCTCCTTCAACGGTGGCTGTTTCTCCACAGTGTTGTTGTTGGGAAAGGTTGGGAAACGTTCTTGGAGGATGTTTGCAAGGTTTCCAGGCTGCTTATATGATCGTTTTGAGGCTGTTCATTGCAGGAGTTGGCCATAGTGGAGAGGAGGAGAGGAGGAGTAGTGATGTGGAAGAGGGTTTGGTGCATTATTTGATTAGCTACCGAGTCAAATTACCCTTTTTTTTTAAAAATTGTAAATATTCAGGATTACATATTTGGTTATTAACAAGCTTAAAGCTGTCCTAAATAAGTCGAAATTGGTGCCTGATACTAAAACTGATAACAGATTCCTGATTTGGGCAATCAAAAACTAAAACAAGCCCTTTCAGAGCCGGTGCCATGCAGTGGAAAACACCAGGATGTCATTTATCAGGTCAGAGCACCAAAATCAGGAGCACTTTATTATTAGGACCCGAGCACTTGCGAAGGCCCTATTGTATCTGAAGGATTTTTTTTTCTCGTTTTTATTTTTCCGACGAAATGAGGGCCTTTTTGCCCCCCTAAACGTGCCTCAAAAGTCACCAAATTTTGCACCAAGTCAGGCCTGGTGAAAAATGTGATATTTAATGGTTTGCATTAATGGGCGTGGCCTAATGGCTCAACAGCGCCCCCTAGAAAACTTTGTGCCTCAAGCCCCACAATACGGTTTGACGTACATGCACGAAAATCAGTACACACCTGTATCATGTCACAACTTAAAGAAAAGTCTCTTAGCGTCATGGCCGGAACCCAACAGGAAGTCGGCCATTTTGAATTAATCGTGTAATTTTGGCACAATTTATGTAATTTCTTCGGCCGCTTCTTCGCCCGAACCGTAAAGTGCACCCAGGTGTGTTATACATCAAAATGTGCATCTAGATCCTGCGACAATGCACATTACTTTTATCAGTCAAAAGCGTTACCTTGGAGACGATAGACGCCAAAAAGCACGCTCCCCCCCCTTCTTCTGATTGGTCCATATTTGATAGTTCCTACTTTCTGCCATAACTTTTGAATGGATTGACATAGAGACTCGTGGGTGGTGTCATCTGACTCTGTATTGAGTCCTTGAGCTTCATTGGCCTTAATTAGCCCCGCCCCTTCTTATGATTGGTCAATATCTGATAGTTCCTACTTTCTGCCATAACTTTTGAATGGTTTGATAAAGAGAGTCGTGGCTGGTGTCATCCGCTAAATGTCCAGTGTAGCACGGCGAGTGCTACGGGGCCCGACCGACAGGATAGAGGACGCGGAGTTTAGTGCAGAACCCTTTTATTGAACCTCACACCCAGGACACACGTGCACAAGCACCACGACCAGCAGCAGCTTCCCAGTCCTCCTTGCAGCTTCTCTGTCTCTCCCTTATAAGGCTGGCAGGGTGGAGAGGCTGACGGGCCACACCTGTGTCCCGTCAGCCTGAGTGGCTGCAGCTCCTCCACCCTGCCACACTGGCCTTTCTCAGCTAACCCCTTGAAGGAAAGTCCTTCATTTCAAGCCTCTTAACTGAAGTAGCTGCTCTCTCTACAGCATGATCACTTTAGATAAATTACGCAAAATAGAAATGATTCTACTGATATTCCTGGAGCAGATTATCTTTCTTCCACGGCAATCACATCACCTGAGCTAATACCATGCAGCTCCACTTTGCAACGACTTGTTTGATAAGCTGTGGCATCTTACTCCAGTTGCAGATTATTTGCTTGCAAATGGTCCAAGTTCTGGACTGTTTTGTACTACAGCAATTATACTATCAATTGTTGGCTCCCATTTATTTCCGCCTATAGCAGCAGTTTATCCCCCTCACCGCTCATGTTCCAGAGATTCACTTACTTCTCTTTCTCAGAATGTTGCATCCATCCTGCTCCAGTCCAGCCATGATCAGCAGGCCATTTTGTGAAGGTGTGGGGTTTCTGCTCGGCTGTAGAGGGAGATGTGGGGCAGTAGTTCAGGGAACGGTGCCAGGAGGGACTAATTATCACAGCTGCTGCAGATCACTAATTAGTTTTCTCCTCCTGTTTATTTGGTAGCATGCTGGGACCCTAGTAAGACAAAAGACCTGCAACTGCCCGTCCTGTGCCAACGTAAATGCTGAGTCTTCCTCTTCCAAAAGAGTACAACAAAAGCTCAGTTTGGTTGTACTTGATGAGTGTGTGTGGACTTTAGTGGGAGTGTTGTGTGTGTGCTGCTGTGTGTTAGGAGAGAACTGTCAGAAGCAGGAGGTACGCTACACATTTTAACTAGATTCATAGTTGGCCCTCTCGGATGCTTCACAAGAAGTGCCCTCAACAGTGTTTCACTACGAACGCCCTCCGCTACCAGACTGGCTGTAGCTCTTCAAACACTTTTCACTCCACTTACAATATGCTCTTTTCTTTGCTAGATACTATGTTCGGTCTGGTCTTAAAATACACTCCATCAACCACATTTACCTGTTGGCTACGAAACCCTTTTCTTTTTTCTTTTTTTTTTAAATTGTACTGGCAGCTAGGAATGGGTGATATTTTACCGTTCATGATATACCATCAAAAGAACTCCCCACGGTAAGAATTTGTCATCTCGTGGTAAAAAGGATAAATTCCCCTTGATGACGTTTTTGTGTAACAAACATGGCGGAAGGCGGATCTGAGAGCGAGGAGCTCGTTGTTAAACGAGGCTCCAGCTCCGTTATCTGGAACTGGTTTGGATTTAAAAAGAGAGACGAGGAGCAAACATCATCTATTATATGCAGAGTCTGCAAAAACAGAAGGAAATGGTTGTTACATTTTGATATTGATTGAACGTTTGACTATTACGAAAAAAAATTGCAATAGTATCTCATTTGTGGCATGTTCCAACCACAGGTTAATTTGCACATTTTATTTATATTAGAAGAGGTCATCACTGATAGGATTTTATTTTCAGTGAACTTTTATTTATTTGTCCTGTTTCATTATTTATCAGGTTGTATTTTTTTCTACTTTGTGATTTTATAAGCTAGGAAAACTTGAAGGACAATGGTACTTTTGCTGTTTGCACTGTTATCCCACTGTTTAAGCCATACAGTTTGAATAAATGTTGAATCTGTTCTTACATTTCAAACTTGTTTCATTTGAGTCATTACAGTTTTGCAGTACAGGTGCACTAATTTAATTGGTTGTTATTATTTCAATTTAATTGGTGTAGTTTAGTAGCATTTAGTATTATTTTAGAGCAGTGATTTGGGGGCTCCAAAGACATAGAGTGATAGATTTATAGTTACAAAGGTGGAGTTGAATTGGTATTTTTTTTAATTGTCATTTTTATCATTATTGGGATAAATGACATTTTTTAGTCCATACGGCCCATCCCTTCTGGCAGCTACAGTCCCCTTATCTCTGACTGACATGTGTTGCTTCCCAGTTACCTTTTTTTTGAAAAACGGTTCAGACCTGGTTTGCTTTTCCACACCCACAGAGACAGAATAGAGCCACGCCATAACATCAGTAGGCTACATCTCATCCATGGTTGAATCCAGAGTTTCTTTCAGAGAACCCGGTTCACAAACAATAACTGTGTTTGAATTAGGGCTGGGATGATACGGGTAACTCACGATTCAATACTGTGGCGATATGTGGCCCACGATAACGATAATATCATGATACGTGATATCTACGATATTGTAAGAAATTTCATCAACGATATATCACGATATATGTGACTGACAAAGAAAAAATACCCATAAAAAGGAAAACGTCTGTAGTTATTTTGAGTTTGAGTTTGAGTTTATTTTATTTATAACAGGGACAATACATATTAATGAACATATACATGTAAATATGCAAGATTATAGCCAACGGCTAATTTTCATCTTTAGTCCCTTAGGCAGGTTAATGTCAACAACATAAAATACAGGGGTGGAA
Source organism: Cololabis saira (assembly GCF_033807715.1). NCBI lineage: Eukaryota > Metazoa > Chordata > Actinopteri > Beloniformes > Belonidae > Cololabis > Cololabis saira. The sequence continues at coordinate 44,235,125 of NC_084591.1, read as the reverse complement.
AGTAACTAATTACATTTACCCACGTTACTGTAATTGAGTACTTTTTATGAGTAATTTGTAATTTTCTAAGTAGTTTTTGAAATATGTAATTTGTACTTTTACTCGAGTACATTTTGACCCAAGTATTTTACTTCGCTACATTTGAACCCCCTCACGTTACTGAGTACAAAATTTATGGTGAAAAAATTAAATGCGGGCGGAAACCCCTGTGTCCCGGAAGTGAACGTGAAAGTGCGCCTTGATGCGTCGAAACTGCCGGAAACACAAAAGAAGAAGAAGAAGAAAAAGTGCGCCTTGCCTTCTGCACGCCCTTTTGGATCCACGCGTTTGAAGATGGATATTGCTGATATGGCACGACGAAGATAGAAATTCTGGAGCGGAAAGCCACAAAAACCCTTGGCCAAGTGTGGATGTGTACTTTAATATGCCTCGAAGTTGATTAAAACAACTTGTGCTGGATTTGATTCGTGACTCATCCTTTTTTTGCATTAAATAACTGAAAGTAACTTTTACTAAAATTACATTTTAAATGAAGTACTTTTGTACTTTTACTCGAGTAAATTTTTAGATGAGTACTTTTACTTTTACTTTGAGTAGGATTTAAGCAAAGTAAAGATACTTTTACTCAATTACAATTTTTCAGTACTTTTTCCACCTCTGATAAAATAATAAAATCAATAAAACAACAGTAACGACAAGTAGAACAGTTAGCAGGAGGAGCAATTACAAGTGTCCTTAAAAACACAATAGGACAGAAAAGGAAAACAAAAGCAACAACAATGAAATGCCTTTATTCAATGCCAAAACTTCATACAGTGTACAAAGAAAGTACATTTGTATATTTGGCTCACTGCCTCCTAGGTTTGTAAAAGTAAAGACTGTACAGCTGGACAAATTAACGTGCATGAACATTAATAACATGTTTTAGATAAACTAGGACAGTGCACTGCTTTGTTTCTGATACTGAAAAGTCAGTAAGCAACTTAATTTTGGATATTTGCTCACTGTCTCCTAGTCTTGTAAATGTAAACACTGTACAGTCTGTACAGTGGTTGGACAAATTAAAGTGCATGAACAATAGTGCGGTGACAACCGCGTAAATCCATTATGTGTGTTGTAATAAAATATCCATATTTGCCGTCAGTTTATCGATTATTTATTGCGACAGAGAGCGGAACAATATATTGCAATATATCGATTTTTTTCCCCACCACTAGTTTGAATTCTACGACGGAGATTAGGGTCAAACAAAAAAACAAAAAAAGGAAATTACGAGAATACAGTCATAATGTAATGAGAATAAAGTCGTAAAATTATGAGAATAAAGTCATAATATTACGAGAATAAAGTCGTAATATTACGAGAATAAAGTTGTAATATATTATGAATATATAAATATAACTTCACAAGATGCTCAATATTCTTCATTTTAACACAGGGAGAAGACTGCTCTTCCTGTTAGAGTTCTCATAAATTACCACTTTATTTTCATAATATTATGACTTTATTCTCATAAATTACCACTTTGTTCATTACGACTTTATTCTCGTAATGTCACAACTTTATTCTCGGAATTTTACGACTTTATTCTCGGAATTTTACGACTTTATTCTCATAATATTACGACTTTATTCTATTACGACTTTATTCTCGCAACATTACGACTTTATTCTCGTAATGTTACGACTTTATTCTCGTAATTTTACGACTTTATTCTCGTAATATTACGACTTTATTCTCATAATATTACGACTTTATTCTATTACGACTTTATTCTCACAACATTACGACTTTATTCTCGTAATTTTACGACTTTATTCTCATTATATTATGACTTTATTCTCGTAATTTCCAATTTTTTTTTTGTCTTAGTTTGGCCCTAATACTCCGTCGTAGAATTCAGGAAAAAAAAGAAAAGAAAAAAAAAGAAAAAGAAAAAGTGAATCCGATAACCTGCGGTGGTTGGCTTTATTTTCCTCTGGAGGGTGACTGACGATTGAAAAAGATGAAAAGCTGGTCTTGTTGAGGGAGACAGTCTCTCCTGCTGGGCTCTGGCTCCGGCTGGACCTGGCGTTACTCTGTTCCTGTTAGCTTTCTTGGGCTGCCATCAATGCTCTAAATTTACTTCAGCAACAGGTTCTTAAAGTCATTCTTTCCATCCGGGGCCTATTTACATCTTTGCCTTGAATGTTTTCTTTCACCTTTATAAGCCTCCAGCTAAATATACCCATCATTTACAAACACCTTTCTTCCAAATCAATTTCTTGTTGCAGAAACTGGCAGACCGAACACGAGGAAATTTTCATTGAGTGATTCAATTGTCTGACACTTCTCAACAGTGCTTTTCACTCCATTTCTTCTGCACTGGAGCTGCTTCCCCAGCATCCGAGCAGACTTCCTGTGCTCCACAGTTGTAAATCGTCATTGTCAGCCTGTCAGGCTGCCTAATTTCTTGATTTTTATTGCCTCCCCAGATTATCTGCTACAAGTAATTCACACAGCCACTCAAGTCAGATCAGTGAGTAAGTGAAGCGAGCTCTGAAATCTGCTCCATGAGGTGAGACAACGGGACCTTTAGCATGTGACTCGTTGCCTCTGACATCATTCATTGTTGTTTTTGGGACTGGATCCTGAAATGCGAGCTCTGCCCGGCCTCCTTGAAGGGTGGTGGGAGGACCCTGCGGTTTGTTCGTCCCTTGCAACGGAAGTGGCTTGTTTTATGGGACTGACAGCTCGTCTTTGTGCCGGAGAGTGAGGCCACCATGAGAGAGAGCAGGGCAAAGCTAGTGACAGTGATGGACGAGGTGAAACAATCATGGCCTCCCTTTGCTCGGCCGTTTCCCACATTCCTGCCTCCCACGGCAACTGACTGCTGCCACCCACACCCCCTCCGTGCACAGATATAACCATGTCCGGCTTCTGCTAGCTCTACAGACACTCTTGAACCATTTATTAGTCTTTGTTAGGGACCTCTGTGTTGTCCAGTATTGTTAGATATTTAAAAAAAAAAACAACTTTATAGATACCCTAAGGGAAATGAGTCGCTGCACACTGCAAAAACTCAAAATCTTCACAAGAATATTTGTCTTATTTCTAGTTAAAATGTCTCATTTTTAGTCAAAAAAAATGTCATTACACTTAAAAAAAAGACAATTTTCACCTGTTTCAAGTAGATTTTCACTTAAAATAAGTAGAAAAATCAGTGGAACAAGATTTCTTTGTTTGTAATGAGAAGATAAATCTTGTCCCACTGGCAGATTTTTCTTCTTATTTCAAGTGAAAATTTACTTGAAACAAGTTATTTTTCTGGTAATGACTCTTGTTTTAAGTATAATGAGATTTTTTGACTAAAAATGAGACATTTTAACTAGAAATAAGACAAATATTCCTGGTAAGATTTTGAGTTTTTGCAGTGTGCCGTCTTTATTGCTGTGGCCAGGAAAGATCTTCTATAGACTTACTAATATAGATATAAAGCAATTCCAGTTTAATGTAGCTATTAAAAACCATACTTTTTAAAAATGTAGTATTACCTTTATTATTTCTTGACATAATTACTATCTCCTTTTTATCTTAATTCAAAAAAATGAAACTAGAAAACGACTTCTACTACTACTGTCAGTTAGCAGACGCTTTTATCTAAAGGGACTTACATCTGAATTTAATATATATATATATATATATATATATATATATATATAGCATCATTTGATCTGTCCAGGGTGAACCGCTGCCTCTTGCCCAAAGAGTTGTGATAGACTCCAGCAGACCCCTGACCCTTGTTATATAGATTGATGGATGGATGGATGGATGGATGAATGGATGGATGAATGGATGAATGAATGGATGAATGGATGGATGAATGGATGGATGGATGCATCTATTGCCCCTTTTTCGATTATACAGTTTTCAACTCGACTTGATTGACTCGACTCGGTCTCAGTTGTTCTCCATTACAGTTCAGTACTACCTTAAAGGAGACCTATTATGGCATCTAATGTCTATTTTAAACAGGCCTTGAATGTCTTAAAAACAAGCTTGTTTTTTCTATATAAATTAGAAATTCAGCCTCTGAGCCATGTCTTTATCTTTACCGTTTCTAACCTCATTATCTATGAGGGATTCTGAGTGGGCGGGGCTATGATAATGAGGCTCTGTGCTGATTGGCTGCCTGAATGACGCGATACACCGCTACGGAAAAATGGCGGAAGCTCCGGCCGGCGGAGTTAAGCCTGAATTATGGTTCTGCGTTAAACCGGTGTAACGCGAAACCCTAAATCAGCCTTTACACCGTTTCCTAACAGCATGCGATGTAAATGAGCTTCAGTGACAAAATCAATTCCATTGCTTTATTTTCTATTGGACTGTCCTAACTGGCCGCAGCGCTGCGTTTTGAGCTGAACATTTGTCGGACGTCCTGCTTCTATTTTCTTCCTGTCGCTCGCGTTGAAAGCCGGTTGAAAGCGCTGTAGGAAACAGTCATGGATGAGGAACGGCTGATCCAGTTAGTTGAAATGAGAAGTTATCTCTATGATTCCTCCTCATTTCACTACAAAAACCTCAATAAAGTGGCAGCTGCTGGAGGTAGATGGACAGAGAGTGTCCGATGTCACGCAGTGCTACGATAGTCGGACGCTCTCATGCAGTTACATGGTTCTATAGTTGTGGGCGTGGTTTGGATTTTGGTTACGTAACGAAAATGAGCAGAATCTTATTGGCTCGTAGATCCACATCACACTGGACGGCTCATCCGGGCGGCTGTACAGACACTGCAGAATTTGGTTGCTTTCCTCCTTCTCTGAGTTGGCAGGCTGAGGGGAGACCACTTTATACATGTTAAAGCAAGAAAAAACCTGGTTTTCATAATAGGTCCCCTTTAATAAAGAAAATAGAGTTACAGGATTCAAACCTGAGTGTCTCTCTCTTGGTCTTGTGTTTGCAGTGTTGCTGACCTGGGTGAACTGCTCCAGTGTCCGTATGGCCACCAGGATCCAGGACATCTTCACCGTGGGGAAACTCATGGCCCTGGGCCTGATTATCGTGGTTGGACTGGTGCAGATCTGCAATGGTAAACCTCTCCTTCTTTCTCCTTCGGTTGCATCCACATCACTTAAAAACAAAAGGAAACCAACAACCCCAAATGTCTTATTTCATGCCAGGGAACTACGAGGCGTTGACCCCTCAGGTGGCTTTCTCACTGGACAGGACCCCGTCGGTGGGACAGATCGCTCTGGCCTTCCTGCAGGCGTCCTTCGCCTTCAGCGGCTGGAACTTCCTCAATTATGTCACTGAAGAGGTGGTTGAACCTAGACGGTAAGTATTTACTCTTCTCATCACCTTTGAATATGTCCGATTGTTTTTCTGTGTTTCTTGCTGATTGTTTGTGCTATATCAGACTTTTAGTCATTTTTCTGTCAAAATTAAACGTTCACGGTATGGTTTACAGTTGGTGGTAATATTTCCCAATGATGGTACTAGTTAGTTGTCTATGCTGTTGATAAGACTCTGATTTAGTAAATGGTTAGCTAATTTGTGTAACCCATGAAAACAACGGTTTGTTTTTTTTAACGTGAGGGAAACACAACCTCCGAAGAAACATAAGATATATCCAGTACTCGAGTTGTAAAAATAAATCAGGGGGGGTGGTGGATTTTATCATATGGGGACAGATAATTTGTGCTGATTACAAATAATATAATATATTACAAATAATAGCAGTGACCAAAACACCTGCAGAAATACTGCAGGAATGACATAGCAGCAGTTAAATGCAGCCTTCTGTAAGCTTTAAATATCCACTGGGCTTACATCAAATACATCAAAACACAACAATAAAAAACACTTTTCTGAACTTATTAATATGACTCTGTCCTTCACAGGATAAGTAAAATGAATCACTGCAAAAACTCATAAGAATATTTGTCCTATTTCTGGTTAAAATGTCTAATTTTAGTAAAACATCTTATTACACTTAAAACAAGACTCATCACTGGAAAAAACAACAATTTTCACCTGTTTCAAGTAGGTTTTCACTTGAAATAAGTAGAAAAATCTGCCAGAGGAACAAGATTTTTTTGCTTGGGACAAGCTAAAAATCTTGTTCCACTGGCAGATTTTCCTACTTATTTCAAGTGAAAATTGACTTGAAACAGGTGAAAATTGTCAAATAAATTATTTTTCTGATGATGACTCTAAATGTTGAAATAGCAGTAAAACCACATTCATTGATGAAATGACATAAGGGATGGAAAGGGCGGATGGCAGTTTTACAGGGGGGGGGGTGCCATCCCCCCTCATCCCCCCTCAACTCCAGTACTGGATATAACGTATTAATCATCATTATATGTTTAACAAATACTTAGACAGAATGCCGAAGCAATGCGTGACAAACTATGTTGACTCCATGATTCAACAGCATCAATAACTGTTATATGTTTGACATTATCAGTGTATGATAATAACCTTTCCTGGCAATGTTGCTTCAGTTCATAAACGTTTGCAAATGTTCTTTCATGCACCGCTCTCTGAAGACCATTCTATTGTAGATATGCTGGTGTGCATGAGATTATAGTCCGTTTGACATGAAGCAAAAAGTGAGTCTAAGGAAGGCCGGAAGGATTTGTGCTGACTGGCAATAGATTGAGCTGGGTAGGATGTGCAGCAGGTTAGGGTGGTTAAGGATAGAGAATGAAATGTGAGTAATTGTGTACTGGTTCTGATTTTGACAATGATGATAAAGAAGTACGGGCAAGGTTAGGAAGAGTTGCAATGTCTCTTTTTATATTTAGAAAAATGTGTACAAGAGCTGAGGAGGAAGTGTGGTTTTGCAGGAAGTCTGGCGTTGGGAAGAAAAAGGATGTTAGTTATACGGTTTCTGTATGATTGCAGCATGACAGCAGTGAGTTGTGAAGTAGGAATAACAGCTGGATTTCAGGTGAAAGTGGGACTGCATCAAGGATAGGCTGACAGACAAAATCACACAGGAGTGTCCATGAAACCATTTGTAGAGGTCATTCTGATCTGAATTGAGAGAATGGAGCAGGTGGAAGAAAATCTGGAGGGGTGGATATAGACGCTAGAGTAAAAGAGGGATGACAGTCAGTTGAAGCAAGATGGGATTCATGTACAAAAAGAAGCAGGTGGAATGTGAGAATGCATGGAGGAGAGATGAAGAAGCTGTAGATCAGCATAAAATATGGAAAAGAGTCCTCTGTAATAGATCAGTTGCAGAAAAAGTAAAGGACAATGTTTCTAGACGGTAGAAAGCAGCTCTACTCCATGGTTCAGAGACGGCAGAGCTGGAGGTGGCAGAGATGCAGATGTTGAGAGTGACAAGGATGGATACAATTAAGAGAGAGCATCAGAGAGGCAGCTAGCAGTGCAAACCTTGAAGGTAAAGTAAAAGAGGTTAGAATAGGATTTTGTGGACACATAAAAAAGAGGGACGGGTAAAGCATTGGAAGGAGGATGCTGGAATTGAGGCTATAGATTTAGTTGGTTAGCATTGACAGAAAAAAGATGCAAAGCACAGGCTAAGATGGAAACAATCGATTTGTGTTGAAAAAAAAGGATGAAAAGTAGAATAGGAGAAAGAGGCAGCTTGGGATCGTTGTCCTGTTGCATGATCTGATTTTTGACCTTGACGTGATCTTTGGATGGCCAGTCCCGAAAAGCTCGAATATTCATTTGAATGTTTTTCATATGTAAATGATAATTTTCACTTTTAGCTGGTCAACTTCAGATCCTTATATGCTCTTATTACCCTCCATTTGTTTTATAAACAGCACTGGGTGCTTCTCTGTAAACAGTGCAGATCTCAATCCACCTCAATGCTTTAGAGCAGGGGTATTCAACTAGATTCGGCCGGGGGCCACATCTGCAAAAGGACTGTATGGAGAGGGCCGCACAATTTGAAAATGTGGGGGTTTTCAAAATGTATTTTGCACTCAAAGACGAAGACTTATGTATATATAATACATTTGTATTATACATTTGAATATATCTAGTTTACATATGAATTATGTATTAATTGTCTCCAGATTTAGTCATTGTGAATGTTAAATATAATATTCAGATAAAGAAATATTATTTTAAATGCAAGTTCATTTTGAAACCATGCATTGTGCAAACTTAATGAAATTGATATTGACCTACTTTTAATAAAACACGCCATAATGACAAAGCACCACTTTCCACCAAGATTTCCTTATTTTAATATTATATTAAGCATTGAGCACAAGCATTTCAGTCCATAGTAGCCAGTTTGTTGTTATAAATAAGCAACTAAAATATTAACCATAAGCTCCTTTATTAATGAAACATCTGTGCATTTTATCAGCAAAACAAAACAATCACGAATTATAGGAGGCTTAGAAGTTCCATCTGAAATGCAAAGTCCTCACTTATTCAAATGATGGTTTTTTTTTGCTATTTTCGCCCGAACATTCGATGCATCACTATTGTTTAAAAAAAAAAAAAAAAAAAAAAATTCAACAAACAACCCCTTTTTTGAAATATGACCAGGGGCCACATAAAAGCTCCTGGCGGGCCGCATGTGGCCCGCGGGCCGCCAATTGAATACCCCTGCTTAAGAGCGTCAGGTTTTATAGAGGTGTTTACACAGAAGCTCCCAGCTGTTACTTACCCCGTCCTTCCAGGGACGGCTGAAACGGCGTACATAGTTAATTAACGCTCATTGGTAACTAAATAATGATGATGTGTAATTCTTGATTGTTCAATTTTAAGACTTTGGAAAACCTGATTGATTCTTAAATGTTGTATTGACAGTAAATCCTTATAATTCAAACAGGGTTTCTTTCCCTTTCTTCCAGGAGAGTTTCAGAGTTTCCTGGCAACTGCTCAAAACTAATCTACATACAGTTGAGAGCAGGAAATGTTTCTTTTACACAGATTAACCAAAGAAAATGATGTTGAATAGTTTCTGGTACATCCTTCGTTCTTCGGGCTGATTATAAGTGAGCAGTTCTTTTCAGGGTTTATTTTTTAAAGCAGTTTACCATTATCATTTTAAAACCCCTATCATTTGTTCACCCCATTTTCCCCTCTAGCTTTCTGGTGTCAGCGAGTGTACGCTCGTATGACACTTGTTGCACGCTACCAAGAGTGACCTTCTATGTTGTTTTTGGACCATTTCATATTGCCTGTGATCAACTTTAGTGCATGTTTCATGTATCTTGGGAATTGATTGTATTATGTGTGCATGATGTTTGCCCTCGGTTAGGAATCTACCCCGTGCCATCTACATCTCCATCCCATTGGTGACGTTTGTGTACACGCTCACCAACATCGCCTACTTCTCCTCCATGTCACCCGAGGAGCTTCTGTCATCCAATGCTGTGGCTGTAGTGAGTAATGTTGAAGCAAAAGCCTTTTGTCACATTTATGCTTTTATCAAAGTCATTCATTGGAGAATTAAAAAAATGTATCTGGCACTGAATGAGTTTGGTAAAAGGCTACGGAATAGATTCCTTTTATAATAGAACAATGAAGCCCCTTGGGATGGTTTGTGGTTCATCACAAGTACTTTGTCATGTTCAATCTGGGTTACTGTGATCAAAGTGAGAGTAGAGTATAGATCACAGTAGATTGTAGTTGCCCCTTTACTGCTAGTCTGATAAATGTTTATGTCAGCATGGCTTCTGGCGCTTTTCCACTAGTACGGGGGTCGGCAACCCGCGGCTCTAGAGCTCTTTAGTGCCGCCCTAGTGGCTCCCTGGAGCTTTTTCAAAAATGTTTGAAAATGGAAATACTGTAGTTGGGGGAAGGAAATATATTTTTGGTTTTAATATGGTTTCTGTAGGAGGACAAACATGACTCAAACATTCTTAATGTTTTCCAGTGCTGTAAAATGTGTAGAAATTACATTTACACTTTTTTCTCAACATTTTGACATTTTTCTCGACATTTTGACTTTTTTCTCAACATTTACACTTTTTTTCTCGACATTTTTACTTTTTTCTTGACATTTCGACTTTTTTCTCAACATTTCAACATTTTTCTCGAAATTGTACTTCAACAGTAATCTCGACATTTTGACTTTTTTCTCAACATTTCAACTTTTTTCTCGACATTTTGACTTTTTTCTCAACATTTCGACTTTTTTCTCAACATTTCAACTTTTTTCTCGACATTTTGACTTTTTTCTCGACATTTCAACTTTTTTCTCAACATTTTGACTTTTTTCTCAACATTTTGACTTTTTTCTCGACATTTTGACTTTTTTCTCGACATTTTGACTTTTTTCTCAACATTTCAACTTTTTTCTCAACATTTCGACTTTTTTCTCGACATTTTGACTTTTTTCTCGACATTTTGACTTTTTTCTCAACATTTCAACTTTTTTCTCAACATTTCAACATTTTTCTCGACATTTTGACTTTTTTCTCAACATTTCAACTTTTTTCTCAACATTTCGACTTTTTTCTCGACATTTTGACTTTTTTCTCGAAGTGCATAATGAAAAAAAAATCTTCCTCTAAAATATTATTTGGATTTTTCGGCCCTGATACTCTTCCATAGATTCGCGTAACAAAAAGAGTCATGTGGAAAGACATTAACATGCTACATTTTTTCAATTTCAATTTCAATTTTCAATTTTATTTATATAGCGTCTAATACAACAGATGTTGTCTCTAGACGCTTTCCAGAGATCCAGAACATGAACATAAACATAAACATAAACATAAACATAAACATAAACCCCTGAGCAATTATTACATAAACAATGGCAGGTAAAAACTCCCATAGTGGGAGAAAAACCTTAAGCCAAACAGTGGCAAGAAAAACTCCCCTTTAGGAGGGAAGAAACCTGGACCAGGACCAGGATCATAAGGGGGGACCCTCCTGCCGAAGACCAGACTGGGGGAGTCAGGGACGTCAGCAGCACACAGCGGGCAGGTGGAAGCAGCAGCAGGATGACCAGAGGGGGGGGGGGTGCAGGCAGGTGGAAGCAGCAACAGCAGACATCCACGTAGGCAGGTGGAAGCAGCAACGGGATGACCGGGGATGGGGGGGGGGGGGCCGGGAACACAGGCCAGAACGCAGCTCCCGAGGCTCCAGCCTGCAAACACTGCTGCATTTGCAGCCGAGGACCCAGTTATAACTAATATAGATACTTGCAGCATGTGTTGGCTTCATTCTAAGGCTTATACAAGACTTTTCATTTTTTGCAGCTCCAGACACATTTGTTTTTTGTGTTTTTGGTCCAATATGGCTCTTTAACAGTTTGGGTTGCCGACCCCTGCACTAGTACCTACTCGGCTTGGCTCGACCCGGCTCACTTCCACTTGGTTTGGCACTTTTCCACTAGGGGTTTAACCGTGCTGAGTAGATACTTTTCTGTATCTACTCTCGAGGTTCTAAGCTGCTGAGTCGGCTGTATCTGACGTCATCACACTACAGACCACCGATTGGTCGGGGGGGTTGGAGTCAGACGTCTGAGTCAGGATGTGACATCAGTGAAAGAGAGACTCTGACGGAGATTCTTGGTCATTTTAGTCATTTTTACAACAAGCAATGGCAGCACAAAAGTCTGTTTCATGATCCAACTGTGAGGTGCAGATGTTCATAAACCTGGTGCTGAGGAGACAATTAAAAAGGGATCTATCTGGGCGATAAGGAACAAAAAGATCTACCCGGAGTTTTGTCAGCCAAGCCAGTTCATGACTACCAAAGGACTTTTCAGCAGCGCCGAGACAAGGAAAAACAAATTAAAAAGCCTTGTCCGTTGAAGCCTTCCATCACCCTGTTTTTTAACTTTATATTGAACACAACCCACAGACTCAGCAGCACATCTATCATCTCCTCCAGGTTCTACATCTTTGGTGTTGTTTTCTTCTTCGTTTGTGTCACACAGTCAAAATAAGTCACAGCAGCTTCACTCCAACCTCCTACTCCTGCTCCGGGTACTGGATTGTAATGGACAGAAACTGGGCCAAGTTGAATCGAGCTGAGTAGAGCTGAGTAGAGCCGAGTAGGTACAAGTGGAAAAGCGCCATTGATGCATTTATTCCAACATTGGGCAGAATTTCAGTTTAAGATCTTTATAGATACAAGTGTTTTGTTCACAGCAGGATGAACGTTTGACCTGAGCGATCAGATCATGAATGGACACTTCTGATCAGGATGCAATGAAGACACTGAAATATGTTGTAGGTTGTTTATGCTGCACATGACCACATTCTTCTAGTAGTTTTAATGCAGCAGTCTGACTTACCTTCTGCCAACGAGAAACAAAACATCAGTAAAGATCAGGAACATGATAGTGACTCACAACTATCTTTAAGGTACTCAACAGATTTGCTTATATTAACCTTGCTGGGTTAACTCAAGTCCTTTTCAAGCTTGCACAGCAATGGTGTTCCCAAGGGGCAGAAAATATTTCCCAACATTTGAGCCTCACTTGCTTCGGCCACTTATGTAGAAAGAAGTCCAAAAGTTCAGTGAGTGTGGCCATGTCACCTACAGAAACTGAGTGTTTCAGTCTTTTTATAAAGTCTCTTATATCCACCCAGTGTCCTCGGTGATGCATTTAGTTAAGTTGGTCTTCTTTATGTGATAAATTGGAACTAAATTTCAGATTGATCCATATCCATGTTTCATGTGGAGGTTTTACTTGTCCTTGACATCATTTCTATGAAGACGACATTCAGAATTTAATTTTCAGTGAATCAGACCTATCGGAGAAATAAGAAATAAGATGATGATAATAATAATAATAATAATAATAATAATAATAATAATAATAATAATAATAATAATAATAATAATAATAATAATAATAATAATAATAATAATAATAATAATAATAATTAAAAATCATCAAATGCACATTTGTCTACGTACTTGTGAATCCTCGTGTCATCAAGAGACAGTTTAGTGCAGCTTATGTTTCCGTAGAGTAATAAGGCTGAAGAAGAATGTCTTTATTATAGTAATGTTAAATTTAATTTAATTTGATGGAGCTGCATGAAGTCATTCACTACAACTTCAGATTCAGATTCAGGGGTTCAGAGTGGTTTGGATTGCTTGTCAGGCTGGGCAATTTTCATTAGGAATATTCAAATAGTCCCTTAAAACACACATCATCCCTCTTTATCCACATTGAACAGTTACCTCAGGTCTGCAGTTTAACCATTTTCCTTCTTGCTCTGTGTTTCAGACGTTTGGTGAAAAGCTACTTGGAGTCTTTTCTGTCATCATGCCAATCTCAGTGGCTCTGTCCACCTTTGGAGGAATCAACGGATACCTGTTCACCTCTTCCAGGTGAGCCTGACCAGCCTCAAGAGTTTCCATTAGTGGGGATTCAGGGTGAACCCGCCAGACAGGAACCTCTAACAGGGCCAACCGCCAGCGGTTCTCCATTACACTGTAGACTGTGTTACACAAGAACCATTGACTGGAAAAATAAATGCTGCGGACCATGTGATGGCAGTAATGTGCCTTTCCTGCTGTTTGTAAACGGCCATCAGCATGAAAAGCAGACAAAAAAGAAGAATGCAGCAAAAGAAACTCGAAGAGCATAGACATATATAAAGGTTAGATGACTCGTCCGCGCTGCTGCCAATGCAGAGCGACGTCTCACACGGCGGCCATCTTGCCACAGGAGACTCGCTCACTCATAACATTGTGTTTAATGGTGCATGTACTGCAAAACAACCTTAACTTGCTCAATTCTCAACAGATTTTCAAACAGTTTGGTTTGTCATGAACGTCAGAGATGTAGTTATGACACTGCATACTTGTGAATAATTATAAACATTGAAAAACGTACTTTTGTATGAAAATAACAAGAAACAGATAGCTATGACATGGTATTTATATTAAATCAATATTTCTATAGTATTCTTAGTCATATTTATATTTACATTATAACATATATACATATATATATTATTACCTTATAACATGTATATATATATTATTACATTATAAAATGTATTTATATTATGAGATAACATGTTTATATATTACATTATGATGTATTTATATTATGACATTATAACATGTATTTATATTATTACATTATTACATGTATGTATATATATATTACATTATAACGCATATATATATATACATATATTACAACATATTATTACATGTTTATATATATTAAGTCGTTTTTCAAATAGAAAAGATACAATTTCAACATGTCCAAGCATCTCGAATCATACCCACGTTAATGATGTTTATAATAAACCAAACCGTTTGTAAATCCGTCAAGATTTCAGCAAGTTATGAGTATTTTTGTCTGTACAGACCACTCACCCTCCAACAACAACAACGATAGCGCACCAAAGAGTGTCCTGTGGTAAGATGGCCGCCGGTGAACGACGCTGGAGACTCCGCCTTGAGTCATCTAGCCTTTATATATATCTATGGGCCTGAGCACATGATTTATGTTTACTGTAGAGGGCTGAATGTAATTTCCTGATAGTATAATGCCCATGCAGCAGAGACCCCGCCCCAAGTAGTTACTCTAGGCCAATCTATGTACCTCTGCTACCGTAGCAACATTTTAAAGCTGCATAAGTTCCTGGAGACCTCTACCGTTCCTGGTGATGCAGACACATGTCAACAATATGGGCCTTGAAAAACTACCCGGAACCCCCGCTAATGGAAACACACCTCTTCTTTCTATAATCTAGCAGTTTCTGCACCAGAATGCGAGCCACTGATGGTGTGTTGGTGTCTCTGCAGGCTGTGTTTCTCAGGAGCCAGAGAAGGCCATCTCCCCAGCCTGCTGGCCATGATCCACTATAAGAACTGTACACCCATCCCGGCCTTGCTGGCTTGTGTATGTACAATATCATACTAATATCACTGTCACTGGATTGTATATCAAGGTACAAAGATATTATGTTACATTATAGATTTCATGTTTATGTTTTCATTACATTTTGCTGTTCTGGGTTTGTGTCGTTGGGGGAAGCCTAACCTAGACACCCAGACCTTTGTCTTCCTGGCCTCCACGTCCAGCTCTTCCTGGAGGTTACCGAGGTGTTCCCAGGCCAACCAGGACATGTAATCTCCCAGTGTGTCCTGGTTCTGCCTCTGGCTCTGGACACACTGGGATAAATGGCAGTTCAGACATTTAGCAGTCTGATGGCTTGTTGGTAGAAACTGTCCTTGAAGCTGCTTGTTTTAGTGTGGATGCTCCCGAGCCGCCTGCCAGACAGCAGGAGCAGCAGCAGTGTGTGGCCGGGCCGGCCGGGGTCAGAGACGATCCTCTTCCTGCTGCAGCGTTGGCTGGAGATGTCCTGCAGGGCTGGCAGCTCTGACTCGCTGATGCGCTGGGCTGATTTTACTCGCCTCTCCAGGGCAGTGCAGCTGCCATACCCGGCATTGATGCTTCCAGCCAGGATACTCGGTGGTGCATCTTATAGTTTGACAGTATCCTGGAGTTCACGCCAAATCTCCTCACACGCAGGAAGTCTGTGTGGCGTGTCCAGCTGAGGTGGGAGTTGATGGTGATCCACCAGAAACCTAAAGCAGCTGACTGTCCACTGGTGCTCCCTCGATGTAGATGGGGACACGTCCTCTTCCTTGAAGCCTCCTGCAGTCCACAATCATTTCCTTGGTTTTGCACAGACTGGAGCAGGGGAAGGTTGAAAATGTCTGTAAAGATATTTTCAATTCTGTTTAATGCTTCGATTCTTAATGAATGCCCTTATCAATTCTCATTTGGGGAAAAAAAGGACAACAATGAGGCAAATGGCACTAATATGATAGAAGCATACTATATAGAAGCACAATAAGCAAACAAAGAAGAATGTACACATGCATGAGATGAAATGACAACCTAAATTGGTTTTGTCGGTTTCTTTAGCATCTTTGTTATTATTATTATTATTATTATTACTATTATTATTATTACTATTATTATTATTACTATTATTATTATTTTGTGTAGTCTCATGATACTTCATTTGTTCCTTTTGTATATTCTATTCTGTTAAAAGGTGGGCAAGATCAGCTTTTTGCTTCAAGCCCAGACCTTTTAGGTCAAAATAATCACAATGTTTGACCAGGGGAAAACCTGTGTTATCTTGTTTGTTGATTTTTATGCTTGTGATTGACTGAAATAAATATTAACTAACTAAATGATAGACAGTGTTTGTTAGTTAATTAGTTACCTACAGAATTATTAGGACATGGACATGCTAACGTTTCTGCTGCTGGGTTGAGAATTACTGGCGTTGGTCCGGATCGAAAACGCGACATTCATTGATCGTTATAGCATGCGGTGTGTGCAAATGCTTTTGTATGTTGGTAGTATTTCCTGTCTTTGAGGAGATATCCACTTGGCAAGTATAGCAAGTTTAGCTGTTGTCGTCTTTTTTACTGAAATGTAACCAGACCTTCGAGCGTTTGTGTCGCTTGGGCACCGTGTTTACTATTGACTGCTGGCTTACGCACGCAATTGGTGCAAACGATTCCAAGGAATTGAAACACTGGGAAACACTGGTAACGAGTTCTGAACAAGAACCGGTTCTCCATTCCCATCCCAAATAAGGGTTGTTCTTTTTTGTTTGTTTGTTTTACAATTTTTTATATTTTGTGCCTAAAACAGCTAAACAAGCAAGCTGAAGTCATTTTTTTCCTGTTTCCTTTTTCCATTAGGTTCTGAAACAGATCAAAGAAAGAACAATACATGAAATCCTAACAAAACCAGAAGAACGATAAAGCCTCAATCCATGCAACAGCACTTTACTAGGTGGCAGTAAATGTAATCAGTATTTTGTAAACATAGTTCATCATTTTGATGAGAAACAGATTTCCCTGACGTATACAGGACCGTCTCAGAAAATTAGAATATTGTGATTTTCTGTAATGCAATTACAAGAAAACTCAAATATCCTATCTCAAAAAATTAGAATATTCTGGGAATCTTAATCTTAAACTGTAAACCATAATCAGCAATATTAAAATAATAAAAGGCTTGCAATATTTCAGTTGATTTGTAATGAATCCAGAATGTATGACATTTTTGTTTTTTTAATTGCATTACAGAAAATAAAGAACTTTATCACAATATTCAAATTTTCTGAGACAGTCCTGTATAATAAACTGAATCCATTAAACTCAGGTGGCATCACAAGGACATTATTGGTTCATTTTTTTCAGTCTTAAGAACTGTCTAAAAATCCACAGAATTCAACGTTGTGCATGGCTAATATTTACAACATTGTCATGGCTTGTTGTGTCTTGCAGTGCACTGCCACTATCGTTATCCTGTGCATCGGAGAAACGCACAACCTCATCAACTACGTGTCCTTCATCAACTACCTGTCGTACGGCGTTACCATCGCGGGTCTGCTGTTCTACCGCTGGAAGAAACCCAACCTGTACCGCCCTATCAAGGTACCAGCAGGGCACTAAACCCCTCGTTGTGATCTGGTTGTATCTGCAGACACTTGTGTCTTCTTCTCCGCCAGGTGAACCTGCTGGTACCGGTGTGCTACCTGATGTTCTGGGCCGTGCTGCTGGGGTTCAGTCTGTACTCAGAGCCCGTGGTTTGTGGCGTCGGGCTCGTCATCATGCTCACCGGCGTACCTGTGTACTTCCTCGGGGTCCATTGGAAAGACAAACCAAAGTGCATCTACACCTTCATCGGTGAGTTTGTGAACAGTGTTCAGGTGGAATAAACTGCGTTGACCCATAACCAGTACTGGAGTTGAGGGGGGATGAGGGGGGATGAGGGGGGGATGAGGGGGGATGGCATCCCCCCCTGAAATAAAAACAGTAAAAATCACCCCCCCTGTAAAACTGCCATCCCTCCTTTCCATCCCTTATGTCATTTCATCAATGAATGTGGTTTTACTGCTATTTCAACATTTAGAGTCATCACCAGAAAAATAACTTATTTGACAATTTTCACCTGTTTCAAGTAAATTTCCACTTGAAATAAGTAGGAAAATCTGCCAGTGGCACAAGATTTATCTTCTTATTACAAGCAAAAAAATCTTGTTCCACTGGCAGATTTTTCTACTTATTTTAAGTGAAAATCTACTTGAAACAGGTGAAAATTGTTGTTTTTTCCAGTGATGTGTCTTGTTTTAAGTGTAATGAGATTTTTTTTTACAAAAATTAGACATTTTAACTAGAAAAAGACAAATATTCTTGTTAAAATTTTGAGTTTTTGCAGTGATCCATTTTACTTATCCTGTGAAGGACAGAGTCATATTGATAAGTTCAGAAAAGTGTTTTTTATTGTTGTGTTTTGATGTATTTGATGTAAGCCCAGTGGATATTTAAAGCTTACAGAAGGCTGCATTTAACTGCTGCTATGTCATTCCTGCAGTATTTCTGCAGGTGTTTTGGTCAGTGCAATTATTTGTAATATATTATATTATTTGTAATCAGCACAAATTATCTGTAACCATATGATTAAATCCACCATCCCCCCTGGTTTTTTTTTTACAATTGGAGTACTGCGTACATGTAACGGCTGACTTGTCTTCCTGCAGAGACTGCGACATGCGTGGGCCAGCGGCTGTGTTATGTGGTCTTTCCTCAAGTTGATCCAACTGAAATAGTTAGTGCCTCAGAATGGACCGACCACCCGTCAGCCAGGAGTAGTTTCTCTGCCAATTCTTAAAAACTTTTGAATATGTGAAGATCTTAGTGTTTTCTCCACATGCTACCTGGCCCGGCATTCACTGCTGCCATGGGAGCCCGTGCTCTGATCTTTGATCCGTAAAAAGACAGTTTTTTTTTCTCACAGTCAAGTGGAAATGCCTGCTGCTCCGTGTGGGCTGCATCAACCTTTTATATACATCTCTTGTGTGTTAAGTCTTCAAGAACAACCGCCTAGTTCCCACAATGCACCCTGTGAACATGACTTTTATTACTTTTATTCCTGTTGTGGACCCGTTTGTTCCTTCCTCCCGTAGCATCACCCAACTTGATTGACAGCCGTTCTAAATGTTGCTAGTATATCACTGTGCCTTTGTGATTTCTCACTCAGATTAGTTGCCAGATGACACAAATGATGTCTGTTGATAATTATTTCAGAAACCTGAATAACAGGTGTATTGGGCATAAACTTCACAGCCCTCATGGATTTTTGTTTTTCTTTCTTGTACCAGACTCCTTTAATCTCCTTTAATCTCTGGTGTTTTACATTTGACCCTGTTTGATGTGATAGACCTTTTGGATACAAATCTTGAGATATATTTCTAATGTTCACCCAATATGCTGAAACTGTGATCTCTGTTGGCGGTTAATAATGTAAACCATTAACTTCCCAGGCAATAACAGCTGTTAAACTGGTATCTGAGGATGTGCCGGCATCATGACTGGAGGAATGGCTATGTTAATCTTTTTCTCTGTTGTTTCACAACTTTTTTTTCCCCCATCAGTGGAGTTGTTAAAACAAATGGGACTGTTTTTGCCTTGAAGCTTCTCTGTTAGAACTACGGCCTCTCTTCCTCTCAGACAACTATTCTAGTTCTTCTGGACGTAACTGTGATTTCCAGGGGCGTTACCAGCAGATGCAGAAAAAACTAGTGTCAACATCCAACATGGCTGCAGGGAAGTAGGAGCACTGTTGACGGTTTTAACTGGTTGATCCCAGGTGTTATTAGCACTTTCAAACAGTTTCAAAGTTTATTTAGACGGGACAATGCATATTAATGCACACTACATTAGCACTTGTGCAGCCGTCTCGGTTGTTTGAGTCACTCTTGTGTGAATCATTACATAAAGTCCACCCCCGTCCTGTTGTGATTGGCTTGGTACATTCTGTACCGGTGGAGACGGCTGTGAGTGCGAGGGGTTCAGTTCAACCTCATTTATAATGTGAGGGACAAATGTCATCTCAAGGCGCTTCAACAACACAATTTAATTCATTTCAAATTAGGCCAATTAATACAAAGCCAATAATATAATAATTATTAGTGCTTTGCGTGGGGAAACCTACCGATCGCTTTGACACTTTTCTTGGATACAGTCCCCCGTCCTGAGCAATCATGCAATGACTGTGGAAAGAAAAACTTCCCTTAAGAAGAAAAAAACCTCAGGAAGGACGATCCGTTGGAGGTTGAGAGATGAGAAACACCAGAAGTAATTTTTCCACAAAGTGAATCAGTGTATCTGGCCAGGTTAGTTCAGTTCTATTGACTGCTCATCCAGTGACTTCACTCAGCATTTACACAATAAAATGACCACAGGGTTGAAATCTGCAGTTTGGTACGAGATCTTTTGGACTACGACAAGATCTTTTACATTCGCATCCACTTCACAATGAATCCTATTAATTTTATATTCTTGTAAGATTTCATGTAACTTGTCCAATCATTTCAATTTACTTTCACAAACTTAAAGGTAATTGATAAATGTTAACGTGCTAAACAAACACTAACAGAGGACACATCCTGCTGTTGTGGAAAAGAGCTTTCTCTTTTTCTGAAACTCTAATTATTATTCTGCGTGAAGCAAACAAAACAACCAAGGAGGCTAATTGAATTTATCTGGAAGGTATCTACAAAAAAAAAAACTTGGTTTAAACAGTAATAATGAGAGTATTTTTAGATGCAGCCTTTAAAAGTAGCTCAAGGACAGGCGACTAAACAGACGTGTGTCGTTCCTGAGGTCATGTGATCTGATGTGTCCAGATTTACTCTGGGTTTATTCTGGATGCTGAATTCAGGCTCCAAAGGAACATCACCTTCACACAGTTCAGAGCCTAACCCCACTGAGAATATTTGAAATGTGCTGGAGAAGACTTTGGGTTCATTCCTCTCCAGACTAAACATAAAGATTGTGAAGCTGGATACGTTCGTTGAGGAAACTGCATAAAGAATCTGAGCAACAGTATTTTCTTTTAGCTGGCAGTATTAATTGTGTATTTATATTTAGTCATTTGAACTCCCAGCCAGGGCCGCCGCAAGGGGTGTGCGAACCGTGCGACCGCACAGGGCCTCGCGCCCCAAGGGGCCTCGCGCTATGGGCCGTTTTTTTTTTTTTCTTTCAAATTTTTTTTTTTTTTTTCCCTTATAAATATCAACAGTCACGTTCCATTACAGACCTAAATGTGTACTAGTCTGTGCATATCAATAAATATATGTGCAATGATGCGCGTGTCTGTTGTTCAATACAACTGATCAGACCAAGCGCAGACACAAGCTGCTCTGATCCAGACGGTGGAGTTGGAACAAACTGTCACACAATGTCGAGAGAACGAGACAGAATCAGGAAATTTCGATCAGGGGATGAAAAAAGAAAAAAAACTAAAGAAAATGGAAGAGTTTGATAAATTTGTTAGAAAAATCACCGATCCGACCGGGTCTCAAGCAGCCGCGGGGCCCGCGTCGAGGCAAGAGATGATGATGAGGCAGGGGAAGGTATCCAGTATTTTGCTAATTGGAGAGTTAAAATTGCGCATAAAGACACCCGATCCGACCCGAAAAACCCCAAAAATTTCGCGCGCACTCGCTACGCTCACGCGCGAGGGCCCCCCCAGCCATTTCGCACAGGGCCTCGCAAATCTCCCAGGCGGCTCTGCTCCCAGCATCATCATTTCCAGGGATGTAGAACAGACAGGATGGAAGTTTATGTACATAATATAACCCAAGCAAGTGCTGACAACGTTGGACAAGCACAAAAGCTCCTGCAGATGTGAGACAGGAAAGAGCAGTCTAGTTATCATCAATTTTAAACATCGGTGTACACATTACAGCTCAGTTTGATACATTAATTGTGGAGCACTTTATTGTTTTATCGGTTAGCTCCAACTGTCCACTGAAAGAAACCCTCAGTTATCCTACAATAATTGAGGTTTATTATCTGGACGAGTCTTCTCTTCACCACATGTTACTCATATCAATCATTTTCTCTGGATTTAAAAAAAAAACTGTCAGTTATGAAACCTTCAGGACATGGATTACTACCTGCTGGATCTCTGTCAGTAGTCACAACCTCATCCGTTTCTTCACTATATTCTTACTTCTTGAAACAAAGCATTTAGAAAGTTTTGTAAAATATAATGTACAGTTTCAGCGTTGTCTCTAATTTATCAGAGAACTACAAAAAGGCAGCAGGTGTTTCTTGTTATTGATGACTGTCTTTAAATGTTTTATTAAGCATTATTATGTTACTTTTTAAGCAAGTAATTAAGCCTCATATTAACGTATTAACTGTGAATAAAGGGAAATAATAAATGATGCCACACCAGACAGACGGCAGAGAAACTGAAGTAAATAGTGTGTGAGAAACATCGTAAAAATGTTGATATTTTTAGAACAGTAAACTATTTACAAAATTGTACATTTTAAACATGGTGTAAAAAGGTCTTCATGGTAAATATATATTCAGATGTGGTTTATTAACTTAGTCACTTTATTACTATTTGATATATTTTGAGTGTTTTGTCTGCAATTATTTGAGAAGCACTTTGGTTTTCTCTTTGTTCCATAAATAAATGATCTGCCACATAAAACACCAGCGTCTCCAGGAGACCAGAGGCATGATGGGTAATGTCCAGCCAGCTCTCAGCCTGCAGCTTCATCACATGAATTATTGATCTTTACAGCTACTTGGACCCTTCTTTTAAAAACCTTTGTTTTACAAAGTAAGAGATAAATAAATGTTGTTGTTTATTAGTAAGTCGTTCTAATACAAGATGTAAATGAAACAAGAGAATTTTTTACAAACATCCACGAGCACATCTGCATGTTCTTGTAACAAACTTCATGTCTTTTACAAACCCAAATTAAAAAAATGTTTAAAAAGATGGTATTCTTCTTCTTCTTTTATGGTCTCTAGTTTCATAGTTAAAGCAGCAAGTATTCAATCACTTTTTCAAACTTGAACTTTCAGAGTTTCAGAAAGAATTTGTATGTTAAAAGGAATTTAAATTTAAATAAATATTGATCAGTCACTTCTTGTGATTATTTGTTGTTTAAGCCTCCAGCTACTGTATGTCCCCTTTCTGTTTTACAAAACAATACATGCAGCCACTGATGTTAATAAATCAGCGTATCGGCGACGACACGAACATATCAAACACCCAACTCTTTATAGTGAAATGTAAACGTTTTTTTGGGGCACATCAGTCTGAAAATCTACACAAGACCTCAACTTCATCAAGCTTTTGAGTTTTGCGATAATTACAGGTGAAACAGAATTGTCGCTGATTTAACCCTTGTGCTGTCTTCAGGACAAGGAAGCAGGAAGGGAAGAAGGGAGGAAAGAAGGATGGAAGGAAGGAAGGGAGGATGGGAGAAAAGGAAGGGAGGAAAGAAGGAAGGAAGGGAGAAAAGAAGGAAGGAAGGGAGGAAGGAAGGGAGAAAAGAGGAAGGAAAGAAGGAAGGAAGGAAGGAAGGGAGAAGGAAGGGAGAAAAGAGGAAGAGAGAAGCAAGGAGAGAGCAGGAGGAAAGAAGGAAGGAAGGGAAAAAAGAAGGAAGAAAGGAAGGGAAAAAAGAAGGATAGAAGGAAGGAAGGGAGGATGGGAGAAAAGGAAGGGAGGGAAGAAGGAAGGAAGGGAGAAAAGAAGGAAGGAAGGGAGAAAACAAGGAAAGAAGGAAGGAAGGGAGAAAAGAGGAAGGAAAGAAGGGAGTAAAGAAGGAAGGAAGGAAGGAAGGGAGGGAGGGAGAAGGAAGGGAGAAAAGAAGAAGAGAGAAGCAATGAGAGAGCAGGAGGAAAGAAGAAAGGAAGGGAGAAAAGAGGAAGGAAGAAGGAAGGAGAGAGCAGGAGGAAAGAAGGATAGGAGAATTAGGTCATTTTGACCCAAAGACAGTACCAGGGTTAAAGTAGGCCAGTTTAATTTCTTCATGCACAAAATAGTAATGGTTTTTAAATATATTTCATCCTTTCTCTTCATGTCTTGCATGAATTTAAAACCTTCCTTGATGCAAAACCTCGGTCTACAGCTGGGATTTTAACACCAACCCAAATGTAGCTTCTCAAAGGACACGTTGATGTCTGTGTGATACTGACCGGCTTGTATCACACTTTTCCACTAAGAGTGACTTTGTTATTTAAACTGTTCAAACCACTCTTTTATAACCTTCTGTGTATCCATCTTCTTTGCTTCGTATTCCTGGAGGAATAAAACAGTAAAAGAGCAGACCGAACCACCGCAGCACAGATGCTGCAGATGCTGCAGATGCTTTCTTCATCTCCTTCAGTTTTCTGTATCGTGTTGTTTTTCCAACACGATCATGCATGGATTGTTTCTATAGGATTATGATTTAGTGGTCTTGAATGAATAAATAACTATAGTGGAAAAATACATTTATTGGAACTGCACTTATTGTCTTGTGTGTGTACGCAGAGCTGAGTATTTATTTTCTTTACAGAAACTATGAAGCCAAGACAATGAATGTATTTATTTTCATCATCTTCACTTTATTTATCAATGTACATCCAAATATTTTCTTTCAGGTCAGCAACACGTTTCAAAAATATCGGTAACAGCGGTAAGAGGTAACAAAAAAACAAGGATATTATTTCAACCGGATGACTATAAAGATGATTTTGGTACAAAAGCAGCATCTATGAAAGGTTGAGTCTCTGATGAAAATGAAATGTGTAAAGCTAACATCAAGATATCACCCTTGATATCATCTGGATCCACTGTACAAACCTGTCACTACACGCAGTGGAGGAAACGGGTGTGTTGTGAGATTAATCAATGTTCCACATCTTTTTTTGTGGGAAAGTGACACTGTGTCCTCCAGACTGAAGACAGTAAAGTCTGTGAACTAGAACAAGTTCAGACGGCAGGCCCTGTGATGGTCTGGGGATGTGTCTGCGTTCTTGTGGCAATCCTTTACACGTGAGGCATGGCAGCATATCATTCAGGGAAGTGTACAAAGATTTCAGAGCAAAACTTGAAAAAAAGATGTTAACTGACAAATGCAAAAGCAGAAATGCTGAGGCTTAACGATAAAAACTAAACATCCATCAACTCCATCTGCTTATTCCATGGCAGGTTCACGGGGACCAGCTGGAGTCTATCTACAAAAATAAATAAACTACACATATTATTAAAACACACCCAAAACACTGAGACATGGTAAAAGTATATAAGTTTGAAGAATATCAAAATAAGGTAAAAATTAGTCTTGATATTATCTAAGGAAGGTGGGTGCAGCAGGAGCTGGAATGGCACATGCAGGAAGAGTGACTTCAGTGAGGTCTGTGTAGCATCCAGCTCTGAGAAAACCGTGCCTGTTAAAAAAGAAATGTAAGCATTAAAAATGTATGAAAGTGTTCTCATACAAATGATGTGAGCACCGCATGTGGGCCACCAGAAACGCTGTCCTCTGCTCCTGCTAGAAACCCTTCAGCCTACATTAATAAACTACGGTACATAAAAGTACCACAGGGGTCAAAGACGTATAAGGCCTTTGAGTAGCCCATTTTTAAAATACTTAAAATAAAGATATTTTTGGCCATTTTCCAAACATTTGAAATGTAGTGTACACATACATGTATGTGAAAACTTCAAACAAAGGTATTTTAGTGTTTTTAAACCTTTAAACCGTCATTTGGGGCGACCATTTATCTCAAAATTAATAGATTTCCATAACAAAATTTATATTTAAATAATATAAGTATCAGTAATTAAATTAACTGTCCAAGAAAGATAGACACATTTTTCCTTTCATTTTTTGAAAACCATTTTTAAATAAATTCTATCCATAATGACAGTGTCACCCTCTTACTTACTCCAAAATTCATAAAACTGATTTCAAATGTGTACAATGTGTATCCACTTATGCATACTATACCAATAATTTATATTTGAACCAAAACTGATAGACATTCAATTTTGAATTTGATACAGAATTGCCATTTGTTGGTTACCCCACATGACAGGTGGTCACCCCACATGATGCTTTCAAGTTTAATCAAATATAACAGGCTAACAGTTAGCTATATGAACTAAGCTAGCTACTTCTCACCACATATCACTAACCAATTTACCTTCAAAATATAGATTTGCAAATAAAACGAATTATTTACAGTTTTAGGGTGGTCACCCCACATGATATCCAAATGTGACGTATACACTGCAGCAGTTAGAAAGAGGATTTATTTGTAAAGGAGAGAGAGACTACTGACCTGCAGGTTGTCTCTCTGGGACCCTCATGGAGTAACTGGCTGATGCAACATCCTCTTTGAGATGATTGTCAATATAAAAGTCCCCAATTGTATTTTTTTCATGGTCACCCCAGATGATAATTCAGACAATGAACATATTCGGACAAGATTAGTTTGCGTATTATGATTGAAATGTGTGTACAAATGTTCCATAACTTTGTCAATAAATCTAAAACAAGTTTGAAAGTATGCCCAATAGGGCAAGCATTATTTTTAAATTGTTTTAATGTGATTTAAAACCAGTTGTCCAAACAGAAGTCAAGGCCGGACGGTCACCCCACATGATGTTTTCACACTTCAGATGGCAGAAAATGACCAATAACCAACATGTTTAAATAAAATAAGAGTGGGCACATGTAGAAGGAACGTATTAGACATACATGTTATATTTTTTATTCATTTTTATGTTTATTATTAGGTAAAAAGTTCCATCGGACAGAAAAAGTAAGCGTCACGTCTTTGACCCACAGTCTGTCTGCAAACAGTGGGAACTATAAAGCAGATGTTTGGAGCATCTACAAGGTGATGAGAAAGGAGCAGAAAGTTGTTTAACCATTTTTCCCATCCATCTGACCCCGACCTCCATCTCTTCCACCCTCACGCTTACTAGCTGCATGTTCTCTATCACCACATACATAAACCTCCCCCTTGGTCTTCCTCTTTGCTTTGTCTGCCTGGTAGCTCCATCATCAGCATCTTTCTACCATCTATCTGTCTATTGTCTCTCCTCAGCACATGTCCAAACATCTTAGTCTGGCCTCTCTAAGTCAGTCTCCAAAACAGCTGACCTGAGCTGTCCTGCTGATGTGCTCATTCCTAATCCTGTCCATCCTAAAGAGACGCTGGGTTCTTCTATGTCCAGCTCTGCCTCCTGTCTCTAAACCCTATAACAAAGCTGGTCTCACCACCGTCTCCTAACCCTTCACTTTGACTCTTGCTGCTCTTGTCACTATCACTCCTGACACTTTTCTCCAGCCACTCCACACTGCCTGCCCTCTCCCTTTTCACTCCTGCACTTCCCTTTCATTAACACAGGTACTCCATCTTGATGCGACTGCATTTCACACACCCCCGAGCCCCCAGAGGATACCTCCACCACCAGATTCTCCTTCCCCTATTCCCCCTTTTTGCCACAGATCACTGTCATCTGCAAACAGCATAGTCCAAGGGGATTTCTGCATACCTGTCAAGTCTCCCGTTTTGGCCGGCAAACTACCGTATTTTACCCCTCAACTCCACCGGCCGTAGCTTCTGCCATTTTTTCATAGTGGTGTATCGCGTCATTCAGGCAGCCAATCAGCACAGAGCCTCATTATCATAGCCCCGCCCACTCAGAATCCCGCGTAGATAATGAGGTTAGAAACGGTAAAGATAAAGACATGGCCCAGAGGCTGAATTGCTAATTTATATAGAAAAAACAACCAAAAGCTTGTTTTTAAGACATTCAAGGCCTGTTTAAAATAGACATTTAATGTCTATTTTAAACATTAAAATATAATAGGTCTCCTTTAAGGCACTCCAGTCCTACTTTGCACCACTTTTCCACGTGTATGTTGTGTGACGTAACTCCCTACGTGCCCTGCGTGATGACGTAGCGGTCTAACCAGGAAGTCCGGCAGCAGCTGCGTGGTTCTCCCTCTCCACATGATGATTGATCACCGGTGATCACAGCTGCTGGGATCGATTCAAGGCAGCATACATGCGGGTGAGCTTGTTTGAATCAAGGCTTTGCCCTGTACGTGTATAAACCGGTGGGTTATGTCGTTGTTTACCGATGAGATAGGTAAATTACTGACGGAGCAACTCGTGTTAGCGTCGACATGTACCGAGATTGTCTTCATCTCTAAAACTTTTACTTTTTTTGCGTTTGTTTGTTTTAAAAGTCAAAAATCGTTTTTAGTCAGGGCCTTTAGAAGCAGGGTTTGAGCTGCTTTCTGTCGCTACAACCGCAGCAAAATGAAATCAGCTGATCTTCGATGTGAGTTTGATGATCTCGGGCAGGAAAAAGCGATTCGTCGCATCGAAACAGACAGAGCAGCTGATTACAAATAATATAATATATTACAAATAATAGCAGTGACCAAAACACCTGCAGAAATACTGCAGGAATGACATAGCAGCAGTTAAATGCAGCCTTCTGTAAGCTTTAAATATCCACTGGGCTTACATCAAATACATCAAAACACAACAATAAAAAACACTTTTCTGAACTTATCAATATGACTGTCCTTCACAGGATAAGTAAAATGGATCACTGCAAAAACTTAACAAGAATATTTGTCTTATATCTAGTTAAAATGTCTCATTTTAGTAAAAAAATCTCATTACACTTAAAACAAGACTCATCACTGGAAAAAACAACAATTTTCACCTGTTTCAAGTAGATTTTCACTTAAAATAAGTATAAAAATCTGCCAGTGGAACATGATTTTTTTGCTTGTAATGAGAAGATAAATCTTGTCCCACTGGCAGATTTTTCTACTTATTTCAAGTGAAAATTTACCGGAAACAGGTGAAAATTGTTATTTTTCTGGTAATGACTCTTGTTTTAAGTGTGATGAGATTTTTTGACTAAAAATGAGCCATTTTAACTAGAAATAAGGCAAATATTCCTGGTAAGATTTTGAGTTTTTGCAGTGTAAGGCAGTGGGATGGAGACGCACTGGTCTTCACATTCACACTTACTGTTAATGAGCTCCTTTTGTTTGTAATTGTATCCAAAAAGGTCAGAAAACAAATGACTGCAGACTCTGCAGAGAAAACTAACCTTTAAATGTGTGATAGCTTGGTGAAAATTGTCAAATAAGTTATTTTTCTGGTGATGACTCTAAATGTTGAAATAGCAGTAAAACCACATTCATTGATGAAATGACATAAGGGATGGAAAGGAGGGATGATTTTGACCGTTTTTATTTCAGGGGGGATGATTTTGACCGTTTTTATTTCAGGGGGGATGATTTTGACCGTTTTTATTTCAGGGGGGATGCCATCCCCCCTCAACTCCAGTACTGGTTTCCTGGTCCTAACTGTCGGCGTCTGCAGGGCTGCTGATCCTGGTTTCAGGTCCTAACTGTCGGTGTCTGCAGGGCTGCTGATCCTGTGCTGCTGACGGATGACTGAGCCTCCGTGATGGCAGCAGGCAGCTTGAGTTTCAGTCACGTCTGCGCCCTGGCCCCCATGGTCCGGGTGGGAACCCTGCCCATGAGGCTGCTGGCCCTGGACTACGGAGCCGACCTGGTGTACTGCGAGGTGAGGAAACCCAGGGTTTACTGTGAGGAAACCCAGGTTTACTGTGAGGAAACCCAGGTTTACTGTGAGGAAACCCAGGTTTACTGTGAGGAAACCCCGGGGTTTACTGTGAGGAAACCCCCGGGGTTTTACTGTGAGGAAACCCCGGGGGTTTACTGTGAGGAAACCCCGGGGGTTTACTGTGAGGAAACCCCGGGGGTTTACTGTGAGGAAACCCCGGGGGTTTACTGTGAGGAAACCCCGGGGGTTTACTGTGAGGAAACCCCGGGGGTTTACTGTGAGGAAACCCCGGGGGTTTACTGTGAGGAAACCCCGGGGGTTTACTGTGAGGAAACCCCGGGGGTTTACTGTGAGGAGGAAACCCCGGGGGGTTTACTGTGAGGAGGGGACACCCGAAGGGTTTTCCGTGAGGTGGAGAGACTCACGTTTACTGTGAAGGGGGATGACAGGACGGGGTTTACTCTGAAGTGGGGAGGCCCGGGTTTACTGTGAGGAAACCCAGGTTTACTGTGAGGAAACCCTGGGGTTTACTGTGAGGAAACCCTGGGGTTTACTGTGAGGAAACCCCAGGGGTTTACTGTGAGGAAACCCAGGTTTACTGTGAGGAAACCCTGGGGTTTACTGTGAGGAAACCCCAGGGGTTTACTGTGAGGAAACCCAGGGGTTTACTGTGAGGAAACCCCGGGGTTTACTGTGAGGAAACCCCGGGGTTTACTGTGAGGAAACCCCGGGGTTTACTGTGAGGAGGGGACACCCGAAGGGTTTGCTGTGAGGTGGAGAGACTCACGTTTACTGTGAAGGGGGATGACAGGACGGGGTTTACTCTGAAGTGGGGAGGCCCGGGTTTACTGTGAGGGCGTACCCTGGTGCTTCAGGGATGCATGCTGATGTCTGAGCATCAAAGCATTATTCAGGGTTCATACGTTTAAAAAAAACCTGGAAAAGTCATGGAATTTGAATATGTAATTTTCAAGGCCTGGAGAAGTTTTGGAAGTTCACCTCAAAAGTTTTGGAAAAGTCATGGAATTTATTTTTCTCACTTAATGATAACATTTAGCAATAACAGCCGGTAGATTTAAAATTGATCAATAAATATTTTGTATAGAAAAGTCTTGCACGTTCTCACATGTGACGTGTCTAGCATCTTGCGCATCATGCAGATCAGTTATTAGTTATTACAGTTATATTGGATGACTATACAACATATACTACAACATAGTGCTGGTATATCAGTGTTAGTTTAAACAATAAATAAATAAATAAAGTTTAAATGTTTATTTTGTATAAAACCATAATTGTCATAAGATCTCCACTGTAGTGACTTTTTATTGTTTTATTCCTATATTTAATTCATACATTGATGTTTTAGAGGTCATGTAAAGCCATGGAAACTTGCTGCCAAGTTATGGGAAAGTCATGAAAATTTGTTGGTTAAAACGTGTGTGAACCCTGATTATTGACCTCCTTCATCTCCTCCAGGAGCTGATCGACATCAAGATGGCCCAGTGTCGGAGGGTAGAGAACGGTGAGAACGTTTTATTGTCAGCACGATGAGCAAACAATGAAACCTTAGTTTTGATGTTTTAGTTTTCAACTTTTAGTTTAGTTTTAGTTCTTATATTTATTTTGACCTCTATTTATTTGCCAAATATATGAACTAAAAAGGTTTGTGTCTATTATCATTAGATTAATTTCAGCAAAAGTTGGTCCAGGGTTGGTTTAGAGCTAGTTTGGAGATGAAATGTGAAAAATAAGGTTAATCAATACGGTTCAAACAAATGATAAGATAAACTGGTACAGAAGCAGCATCCATCAGACTGAAGGTCAATATGGAGCTCAGAGCTTCACAGAAAAACTGATCAGTGGAGCTTAGTTCCTCTTCTGGGTTTGAGTTTAGTTTATTTGTGGTACAAACTCAACATAAATCATGTCTGGTTCTGTTTTAAGAAGCACATGAAATCATCGAGGTAAAAACTTCTGAGACAACTTCTTTAACTTGTGGTCCGTCCTCCCATCCAGTGGAGCGCCTCAGGGCTTTGTTTTGGGTCCAATTTGATTTATAAATGTTCTTGGTGAAACTATAAGTCCGTTCCAGGGCATAACTTATCACATGTACGCTGATGACATCCAGCTCCTGCAGTGTTTCTCACCTCCAGTCCTCTGTGTGTGTTGTGGGTGTCAGAGGTTCTGCAGACGGTGGATTTCGTAGCTCCAGATGACCGTGTGATGTTCAGGACGTGTGAGAAGGAGCTGGGCAGAGTCGTCTTCCAGATGGTGAGAGCAGACTCTCTTTCTGCTGCGACTCTGTTTGCCGAGGGTGGAGTTTCAGGTCTGAGTGGGTTGTTTTTCTGGTTTCAGGGGACCGCCGACCCGGACAGGGCGCTGACGGTGGCTCGTCTTGTGTGAGTTCACGTCCTCTTTGTCCCGGAGGCTTTAAAACTCTCCATAAGCATGACTGTTTTTACCAGGCCTTCCAGGATGTCCTCTCGTCTGGTCTCTTTCTCTGTCCCTCTGATGTTCTCTTCCTCTGTTCTGCTGCATCATGATGTTCTCTGGAGCTCCATGATATCTTCATCCACCAACTGTGCTTGATCTTTTCATGTGTAGTGTGGGGCTGTGGAGAGGTACCAGGACAGGAGTCACAAGTTAATGTACAGGACTGTCTCAGAAAATTAGAATATTGTGATTTTCTGTAATGCAATTACAAAAACAAAAATGTCATACATTCTGGATTCATTACAAATCAACTGAAATATTGCAAGCCTTTTATTATTTTAATATTGCTGATCATGGTTTACAGCTTAAGAAAACTCAAATATCCTATCTCAAAAAATTTGAATATTCTGGGAATCTTAATCTTAAACTGTAAACCATAATCAGCAATATTAAAATAATAAAAGGCTTGCAATATTTCAGTTGATTTGTAAAGAATCCAGAATGTATGACATTTTAGTTTTTTTTAATTGCATTACAGAAAATAAAGAACTTATATTCTAATTTTCTGAGACAGTCCTGTAAGCTGTTTTTTTTTTTCTTTCCACAAGACCACGAGAATGATGCTCAAAGTGAAAACAATCAAATATTCTTTCAAATGATTCTAAAAAAGGTTTTAAATTTTGCACCAAACACAACTTGGGCATAATAGAAGAAGATCCTCTCAGAAAATGTTGGGAAATACAAATAAACGGATGAGGAAGTTCTCAAATTTACTTGTAATTCTTCCCACATGGTATGAATCTGGGATAGTTCACTCTTTTACCCAACGACTTCATGTCATTTGTCAAAGATTTATTTTTGCATTTAACGTCTCCAGTACGTAGAATAATTAGCGACTTTGACGTGTATCGCAGTGGTCCAAATGCCACAGGTGGGTACCGTGATGAGAAGATGTTATGAATATGAACGTGAAGTGATCAGCCAGCTCTTCAGTGTCCCGTCTGTTGGCTTGTTCAGGGAGAAGGACGTGGCTGCCATCGACGTGAACATGGGCTGTCCAAAGGAGTACTCCACCAAGGTGAGTTCCCACACCGACCTGCTCAGGTCTGACCTCTGACCTCTGACCCCCCGGCTGATCCGTCTGTACCGTCCTGCAGGGCGGGATGGGAGCTGCTCTTCTGTCGGATCCTGACAAGATCGAAGCTGTGAGCATGAACGGACGTCGTTACGTTGAACAGCATTTTAATTTATCTTCTGAAGACTGCTGACTTTGATTTCACTGTCCCTTTTTCTTGAGTTTAGATTCTGAGGAAGCTGGTGACGGGTGTCTCTGTACCAGTGACGTGTAAAATCCGAATTCTTCCTTCGGTAAGACGTCACATGCAGCCGGCTTACTTCTTTACCTCCAGTTGCTCGTCATATTAGTCTCTCATACATTTATTTCATTTGTTTTGTGTTTATTTATTTAAATGTAATTGTATCAGCATTTGTCTCGTTAATAGTTTGATGCCTACGCCTCACACAAGAGTGCTGCTGTTCCACTAGATCAGGGGTCGGCAACCCGCCGCTCTAGAGCCGCATGCAGCTCTTTACCGCCACCCTAGTGGCTCCTGGAGCTTTAACAAAAATGTTCAACCTTTTTTTTCCTTTTTTCTTCATTTTTTTCTTGTTTTCCTTTTCTTTTTTTGTTTCTTTTTTCTTTTCTTTTTTCCCTTCTTTTTTCCCTTTCTCTTTTTTTCTTTTTTCCTTTTTAAATCTCGACATTTTGACTTTTTTCTCGACATTTTGACTTTTTTCTCGAGATTGTACCTCAACTTTAATGTCGACATTTCGACTTTTTTTTTCGAACTTTAGACTTTTTTCTCAACGTTTTGACTTTTTTCTCGACATTTTGACTTTTTTCTCAACATTTTGACTTTTTTCTCGATATTTCGACTTTTTTCTCGACATTTTGACTTTTTTCTCGACATTGTACCTCAACTTTAATCTCGACATTTCGACTTTTTTTTCAAACTTTTGACTTTTTTCTCGACATTTTTACTTTTTTCTCGACATTTTGATTTTTTTCTCGACATTTCGACTTTTTTCTCAAGATTGTACTTCAACATTAATCTCGAAATTTTGACTTTTTTCTCGAAATTTTGACTTTTTTCTCGAAATTTGGACTATTTCCTCAACATTTCGACTTTTTTCTCGACATTTCGACTTTTTTCTCGACATTTCGGCTTTTTTTCTCAACATTTCGACTTTTTTCTCAAGATTGTACTTCAACATTAATCTCGAAATTTTGACTTTTTTCTCGAAATTTTGACTTTTTTCTCGAAATTTT
The DNA here is from genome assembly GCF_033807715.1 of Cololabis saira. NCBI lineage: Eukaryota > Metazoa > Chordata > Actinopteri > Beloniformes > Belonidae > Cololabis > Cololabis saira. The sequence continues at coordinate 44,200,981 of NC_084591.1, read as the reverse complement.
GACTTTTTTCTCGAAATTTTGACTTTTTTCTCGAAATTTTGACTTTTCTCGACATTTCGACTTTTTTTCTCAACATTTCGACTTTTTTCTCAAGATTGTACTTCAACATTAATCTTTTTCTCGAAGTGCATAATGAAAAAAAAAAATCTTCCCTCAACTATAACTAATACATGCAGCATGTGTTGCCTTCATTCTAAGGCTTATACAAGACTTTTCAGTTTTTGCGGCTCCAGACATATTTGTTTTCTGTGTTTTTGGCTCTTTCAACATTTTGTGTTGCCGACCCCTGCACTAGTTGAATAATGTATACCAGGATCTCGCTGCTTCGCTCCAGACTGCTCAGTCTCGGGTGAAGGCTGGACGTTTCTTACCGCCTCATGAATCCTGCGCGTTTTATTTCGTTTCTTCCCATCTTTAGTGTTAAGGGAAAGATGAATATACAGAGAAAATGTTAGTAAATTAAATCATGTAAGAATAAATCCTGACAAGACAAGAAGACGAAAGAGCAGGATGTTGAAATGAGAGCGATGTTGTAAAATAGAAAAGGTAATAAGGCTAAAATGGCTTCTGCTATCATTTAAAAACCTCAGAACTGAAATGCATGAAGCTGTTGGGTAACTTTGTCTCTGCTTGGTTGCGTCTTTCAGCTGGAAGAAACCATCAGTCTGGTCCAGAGGATCGAGAGGACCGGCGTCGCCGCCATCGCCGTTCACGGCAGGTGGGTGGACTGGGATTTGGTTTCCCCCAGCAGACGCACCCATGTGTTGTCTTTACAAGCATGGGACCTGTCTATTTAGCCTTTTAAGCACCGTATAATTTCTTCATGGAGGCGTAAATGAAATCACGGATCATGTGCTGGACGGCTCACTCTGACAGTATTGAAGAACGATGACTTTGGCGTCTAGCCTCCTTAATTTCATCGTCCTCGAGACACACGCACACCTTTCTAATCTGATGTTTGCAAAAATAACACGACTAGTTTTCCACAATGTCAAGTGCAACTGACTAAACCCCCAAAACAAAAGCAGCAGCACGAGAAAATCCCCCTTCCAAATATCTGGTGTTTTTCTGTGACAGCGGTGACAGAGCTGAACCTTGGTGTGTGTTTCAGGTTTAAGGAGGAGCGGCCTCGACATCCCGTCCACTGTGATTACATCCAGGCCGTCGCTGGGGCCGTCTCCGTGCCCATCATTGCAAAGTAAGTAGACGGCAACATCTGCTGATGTTCCTCCAGTTTAAACTTCTTTTCATCCGCAGCAACACTGTACTTGTACTTAAGGGAGTTTTTTCCTCATTGACTATAATGTTAGAACATCATGAAACCGTGGGAAATAACTTGTTTTTGGTCTTTTCTAAACGTATTCTTGATTAAGTGAAAAGTTTTCTGGTTTTTTTTTAAGTGAATTTGGGTGCTTTTTTGTGAAAATGGTTTTCAGTTATTAAGTCCTGGATATTTCAGTGTCGACAAATTTTCAGGCAGTTAATGGTGATTGCTTTGACCGGACCAAAAAAACAAGCAAGTAAGAGAGAAGATCTGTGCAAGGACTTTAGTTTAATTTATTTTGCACATAAAACAGAACAGTAAAAACAAAAGTCAAACGAAGCATTGTGCAGGTGAGGTGCAAGCCAAAAAGGCTTATGAAAATGCCTTCCCCTTTATAAAACAAACATAATTGCATGAAAAAAAGAGAAGTGTTTCTGATCTTAACTAAAAAAAGATTTTTTCAAGTGTTTTTTGAACAAGGCCAGTTGATTTTAGTGATGTAGGTAAATTGTTCCATAGGGATGGTCCTCTGTATTTTAAAGTGCGTTGATTGTGTGAAGTCCTGCATAAAGGCAGGTAAAAGTCGTTTGACTTTAAAGTAACGGCTTGGTCCTGCAGCGGGGGCTCTCTGGACCTGGTGAAGAGCAACGCTGACGTGAAGGAGTTCATGCGGGCGACGGGCACCTCGTCCGTCATGCTGGCTCGCGCTGCCATGTGGAATCCATCCGTGTTCTGCAATGATGGGCTGCTTCCTGTGGAGAAGGTCATGGAGGAATACTTGAAATACGTGAGTTACTTTATCTTTTCACAGCCTGGCTTTAAACCACACCTGGTGGTCTTTTTTGTTTTTATATATATATATATATATATATATATATATGTATATGTTGATGGTTTCACCTGCTTTTGTCAGAGTATAGTTACACATTACAGCAGCCTTCTCAACCTGACTTTCCTGCTCCGTTAAGCGGACGTGGCAGCTGTGGTTAAACATTAACAACAACCCCCCCAGAAAAGAGGCCTCTTCCAATCATTTTAAAGGCAGTTTTTTTGTTGTACAGTGTGCATGTGAGGTGCAGCGAGCAGATGGGAAGCCACGTTTAGGAAATAGAATCACTTACCCTTTTAAATTGGATGGATTCAGCATCTTAACTCCTCCACGTCTCTCTTTTGTGGTTGTATGTCTAATTAGAAGTTGGTGTCAAAGCTCTGCAGCCTCCTGTTCTGAAATACAGAACGTGTGAAGATGCGACGTTGGGAAGACATTCCTGCTCTGATCTTTGACGTACCGTAATCTGTAAATCTGAACTCCACAAAGGCAGTTAGGAACATGTCAGACCTTTAGGGGGGTATTCTGTCCAGACAGGTGGGTTTTTGTGTCCTCTTTAATAGAAACAAACCCAAAATGACAGCCAGAGCATATCTGAGGGTCTCGTTTCGTCTGACCAACAAATGCAGATTAAACCAACTGGACAAGAAGTCTCCTTTTGGAAAAGGTGGAATTGAAGGTTTTGCATTTTGTCTTGATTATTGACTGATGATGCAATGCTGCTGCAGTCTATATGTTTGGTTTTTTTTATCAGCTATTGATGAGTGATGGTACTGAGTTGTTAACAGGTGTCTGCGTTGGGTATGGAAAAGGAAATATTCAAAACTCTGTAACCATTCTTTAATTAACATTTTTGGGGTTGGGGGCAGCAGCCTAAGCAGGGGGGCCGGGCTTCCCTCTCCCCAGCCTTCTCCAGCTTCTCTGGGGGAGGCGTTCCCAGGCCAGCCAAGACGTATGATCTCTCCAGCATGTCCCTGGTCTTCCACGGGCCTCCTCCCGGGTGGACGTGCCCGAAACACCTCCTGAGGAAAGAGACCAGGGGGCAAACTCACCAGACGCCTGGACCATCTAGACCAGGGGTTGGCAACTCGCGGCTCTAGAGCCGCATATGGCTCTTTAGCCCCGCCCTAGTGGCTCCTGGAGCTTTTTCATAAATGTTTGACCTTTTTTTTTTTCTTCCATTTTTTCTTCTTTTTTTGTTTGTTTTTTCCTTTTTTTCTCTTTTCTTTTTTTCTCTTTTTTCCTTTCCTTTTTAATCTCGACATTTTGACTTTTTTTTACGAAATTCTGACTATTTCCTCAACATTTCGACTTTTTTCTCGACATTTCGACTTTTTTCTCGAGATTGTACTTCAACATTAATCTCGCTATTTCAAATGTTTTTCTCGAAATTTTGACTTTATTCTCGACATGGACTTTTTTCTCATCATTCTGATTTTTTTTTTTCGAAATTTCGACTTTTTTCTCGACATTTCAACTTTTTTCTCGACATTTCGCCTTTCGCCATTTGGCTTCATTCTAAGGTTTATACAAGACATATCATTTTTTGTGGCTCCAGACATATGTTTTTTGTGTTTTTGGTCCAATACGGCTCTTTCAACAGTTTGGGTTGCAGACCCCTGATCTAGACCGTCTCTTCAATGTGGAGGAGAGGAGACTCTACTCCGAGTTCCTCCCGGATGACTGAGCTTCTCACCCTGTCTCTATGGAGGAAACTCATTTCAGCCGCTTGTATCCACAGTCTCATTCGTGTGCTCATTACCCACAGTTCATGACCATGGGGGACGGTAGGAACGTGGATTGACCGGTAGACAGAAAGACTCACCTTTTTCCACTCAACTCTCCCTTCACCACAACAGAGCGGCCAGATGTGCAGAAGCTGCACCGATCCGCCTGCCAATCTACTTCAACTCAATTCTTTTTTTTTTCTTTTTTTCTTTTTCTTCTCCTTTTTTTTTTTTCCTTTTTTAATCTCGACATTTCGACTTTTTTTTATAAAATTTTGACTTTTTTCTCGACATTTTGACTTTTTTCTCAAAATTTTGACTTTTTTCACGAAATTTTGACTGTTTCCTCCACATTTCGACTTTTCTCGACATTTCAACTTTTTTCTCGACATAGACTTTTTTTCTCGACATTTCGACTTCTTTCTCGACATTTCGACTTTTTTCACCAAATTTTGACCATTTCCTCCACATTTCGACTTTTCTCGACATTTCGACTTTTTTCTCGAAGTGCATAATGAAAAAAAAAAATCTTCCCCCAGTAATAACTAATATAGAAACATGCAGCATGTGTTTCTTCATTCTAAGGCTTATAAAAGACTTTTCATTTTTTGCGGCTGCAGTCATATTTTGTTTTTTGTGTTTTTGGTCCAATATGGCTCTTTCAACATTTATTATTACTATACTTCAACTCCTCCGCCAGGGGGCAGGACCGTGTCACTACCCGGAGAGGCAATTCCACACTTTTCCAACTGAGACCCATGGTCCCAGATTTGGGGGTGCTGATTCTCGTCCCTGCTATTTCACACTATTTCACACCACTCCAAGGAACGCTGAAGATTGTGGTTTCATGAAGCGAAAAGGACCCCCATCATCTGCAAAAAGAAGACTCCAAATTAAAAAAAAAAATAATTTGTTTTACCAAACCAGACTCCCTCCATCCCATGAAGGGCGGCTCTGACGGAGTCCAACTTTCAGAAAACCAATCCCACTTATGCCAACCAGACTATCGCTCTGTTTGTACAGGGACCAAGTACTCCGTACTCTCGGAGCACCATTCAGGGAATTGCATTACTGTTGCATGTAATATGGCAGAAATGGGATTGGCTGCTTCATGCCTGCAAGTTAAAGTAAATGTAATCACCACTTTTTTAAATTATATTGGCATTTTACCTTTCATCATCTGTCTTTTCCTGACGTGGAGATGTTTGGAGAAGATGGTTTGAAGCAGAAGCAGTAATTCTGCTTCCACTTGGAACACACTTTGTTTGTTCAACGCTGTCATTTCCCACAGGCGATCCGGTACGACAACAATCCCTTCAACACCAAGTACTGCTTGTGTCAGATGCTGAGGGATAAGGTGGAGTCTCCTCTGGGGAAGCTGGTGCAGGCGGCTCAGACCAGCGGGGAGATGAGGTGCAGGACTGTTTTTAACCGTATCCCGGTGCTGCAGATTGTCCTTGCGTGCTCGTGTAAAGCAGCGTGTTGTGATTGTGCTGCTGCAGCGAGGCGTACGGGCTGCAGGAGTTCTACCAGCAGACGCAGGAGCAGCTGCAGGCCCGGAGGGACGCCCTGCAGAGCAGCAGCCAGCCCGACAGGCCCGTCACGGAGGGGGACGTCACCACCATGGCCGTCAAGTTTGAACGGTCAGTTTGTGCTCTGAGTCTCTGAGGTTTCCCCGACCACAGACCCTCGTCTCACTCTTTACTCCAGGGTTTGAGGCCTGGAGCACCCTATAATGTAATAATTTCCCCCTATAATGTAATAATTTCACCCTATAATGTAATAATTTCCCCCTATAATGTAATAATTTCACCCTATAATGTAATAATTTCACCCTATAATGTAATAATTTCACCCTATAATGTAATAATTTCACCCTATAATGTAATAATTTCACCCTATAATGTAATAATTTCACCCTATAATGTAATAATTTCACCTTATAATGTAATAATTTCACCCTATAATGTAATAATTTCACCTTATAATGTAATAATTTCACCCTATAATGTAATAATTTCACCTTATAATGTAATAATTTCAACCTATAATGTAATAATTTCACCCTATAATGTAATCATTTCATGAAAATGTAATAAAATTTGCACTTAACTCAATCAAAAATGTAATAAAATCCGATAATGTAATAACTTCACCAATAATGTAATAATAAAATATCCTGACTGATATTGTAATAACATTTTTACCGATAATGTAATACCTTATTACATTATTGGGAATTTATTACGGTACATTTTCAGGTGGGTCTTTTTTTTTTTTTCCAAAACTGATAATGTAAAACTTGACAAATAATGTAATATATATGTTCATTTTCATTCCAGAGTTCTACATTTTGTGTTTTAAGTATCTAAGAATGTTATATACACTATTGGGTTAAATTTCAGACTTTGAGTACCATGTAATAAATTCCCAATAAGGTATTACATTATCGATAAAAATTTTATTACAATATCAGTCAGGATATTTTATTCCATTATTGGGTTTTATTACATTTTCGATTGAGTTAAGTGCAAATTTTATTACATTTTCAGGCGGTATTACATTTTCAGGAAATGATTACATTATAGGGTGAAATGATTACATTATAGGGTGAAATGATTACATTATAGGGTGAAATGATGACATTATAGGTGCTACAAGGCCCCTGACATGGACGATCAAAAGATTCAAGTACGAGTCTGAGATGAAAGCTGCCGCTCACTTACATCTGCAAAAACTCATCTGAAAATGCGAAGGAAACATGTCAAGTGTCAGTGAACGCAGATGCTTTATTCTTTTTATTTCAGTTCATCCATGTTCAGTTTACTGAACTCTGAAAATGGGATGGAACAATGACATTTCATAATAATATTCCCATTCCTCACCTCAACAAGACCATGAAAATGTGTGAAGTTAAGTTTTAACTGAAAAAAGCCTCAAAATAAAGAGCCCTCTCTTCAATTTTCTATAAAAATCTGCTTTAACCCATTAAGGGCCCTTTTCTCAGTACACACCATCAGGCAGTTTTCTTTTTTTTTTTTTTTTTTTCAAAAAAATGACAACAATTGAACAAAAATGTAAATTTTCTATAACAATGATGAAACTGCTCCATCAGTCTGTGCTGTGCAGTTGAAATCTGCAATGTTCTTGTATGTTTTTTTTTTTTGTTGTTTTATTTGGTCCTCTGTTTGTGAAAGCTTGATTTGTTTGTTTCATGACCTGAAAGAGGTCTCGCCACATTACTTCCACCTGCAGGAGCAGTTTTAAGGCCCCCCCCCCCCCCCCCGTCTGAATCATGACTTGAAATGAGCAGTTTGACAGAGTATCTGCTCAGGAACGACTATCAGCTCCTCTATCAATATTCATATTGGGTAAAGTTTGTCAATAACATAATTAAACTTGAATGAGTTGGATGATCAGATTTTGTACTAATATTTAGCCTTCTGGTCTGTTAGGCTTCGGGTGTTTTCACTTGGAATTTCTATTTCCAGGGTTTGAAAGTTTATTTGAACATAAGGAAAATAGAATTAACTAGAACAGATAATAAAACCAAGGAAAATGGGAAAGAAAGACAATGTCCTTGTTCAAAAGGAGTGGAAAGAAGCCTATGCTTATTTACCCCAACCCCTTTGCCATATCCTTATATACACACATCATTTTATGCTTACTAGATACAGTATGATCTTATATATAACTTTAAGAAACTGTCCAAAACATAGAGTGGGCTGGAAATATTTAAGATATGCGCGAATCATGTATCTCATCTGATAAATGTTGTCCTCTGGGATCATTCATTAATGTATTATTTATTTCCATTTGCAGGAGGAACTACCCCCCTCATATCACCCCGAAGATGTTCCTGCTGGAGTGGAGCCGCAAGGAGAAACTGGAGCAGCCGCTCTACAAAACCGTAAGAACTGTTTTCATCTGATGCTGAAAAAAAAGACCATTTTCAATTTTTTCGTGCTCAATCTTTGGTCACATGAATAGAATAGACCTTAACTTTTATTAAAGATTTTCTACTGATGTATCCATAACTGGCTCAGTTTTTGTTCATAGGAAAACCTGAACACAAAGAAGTATTGAGAAAAATAAAAAAAACTTTTGTGTCCACTTTTTTGAGGAGCCATCGCTCTGTTTTTTTTTTTTTTGACAAATAACCCTTATTGGTCAAAGTGCAACAGGGCGAAGTAGCTTTTATATTTTGCTTCCTTTTGTTGCAGATTTTTATTCTTAAATTAGAGGAAATTCTGTTTTAATTAGCCCATCTATACATGTGACCAAAGTGAAAATGTGGTTGTTTTTTGTTGTTGTTTTTTTTGCACAAAAACAATATAGAACAAAACTATCTTATACAAGAAAGAAAATATCTGAGACAAGGAAAGAAAAAAAAATATATATAAAATTTAAATATTTCAAATATCCAAATATTTATACATTTATACAGGTTTTAAGAAAATACACACAAATGAATATACACATATACAACACCTCAAGTCAGGGCCCACAAGTGTAATTTAAGTCAAGAACAACCCGAAAGGTTCTAACCATTCAAATAACCTTCAACCAAGCGCCATCTCCGCCTAAAAAGGTCCGTCTTCAGTTGCAATACCACAGTCATTCTATCCATCATGTAAACTCGTTTCAGTCTTTGCTTCCATTCTGTCAGAGTTGGTGAGTTGACACTGCTCCAATTCACTGTTACAATCGTCTTAGCAATCAGTACCAAAACATGCTAAATATATCTCTGCTCTGCATTAAAATCACAGACTGGTATCACTCCCAGTAAGTAGAACAAACTATTTGAAGGCACTTCTCTTTTTACAATTTTTTTAATCTCTTCTTTGGAATTTTTCCAATATGCAATTATGTTTCATAATTTGTGTATGATCACTTATTTTACCACAGTTTTTTCCAGCATAAAGCTGTTGATGAGTTCTTGACAAAATGAGATATAACCAAGGGAGTATGAAAAAATCTGGTTTTGAATTTCCAATCAAATTCCCTCCACTGCTGACTATTGATGCCTTTATGACTAATATTACATCATTTGTCCCACACTTCCTCTTCTATTACAGTATTTGACTTCAGTTCCCATTTTTCATTTAGAATATTTTGAAAAATGTCTGATGAAAATCTTTATTAGAGATGAGAGAAATCTGGAAAACTGGAAATCCTTACTCTGAGATTGGGAAAATCTGTTTTAATATAGTAAATTTAACAAAATTCCACAATGAAATTATTCAAACACTTGTTGAACAAAGTTTACAGAAGTCCATAACGGTGCGTATGATGTAGAAACGTCTTCAGATCCTCCATGATGGAAACTGTAGTGGCACTTTTTTTTTTTTTTCCACATTTCTTAACCTTCAAGCGTCACCAGGGACATGGTACAATTATAATTCCTCTTTTAGCAGATGTTTTTATCCAAAGGCACCTCACAAGTGAGGAGCAACAATCCAGCAACAGTACAGTACCCACTAAGTGCCAAGTCAATTAAATAAATACAAAAAGAAAAACATGCAAGTGCCCAAAAAAACAATAAAACTAAGTGCAAGGTAGACCTGTAGAGAAGTGAATCTAGAAAAGTGCAGTATATAGAAATATAATATAGAAAAGGAATGGCCCGCTCTGAATGAGCAACTGGTGGAACCATAATGAGCCTGGATTGCCTCGTGTGACGGAGTAGCAGCGTCAGACAATGTTCCATAGAGGAACGTAATGATCGGGCAGGATTGGAAGTCTTAGGGATAGAGTTGAAATCACTTTGTAGGTATTAGTGACTTGGCCTTTTATATGGGCAACCGAGGGGAGCCAGTAGAATTCAGTGAGCAATGGTATGACGTGAACCCTTGTTGGTTGGTTAAACAGCAGATATGCTGCTGTATTCTGGACCATCTGTAGATGTTTAACCTAGCTTGCTAGAAGACCTGCAAGAAAGATCATTACAGTAATCAAGGCAAGGGAGAATCATTGCCTTATGTTATACGATGCATAGTTAGACGTTTTAGAGACAGGTGCCACAAAGACAACTCCTCATCAGTCATGACAACACAGGTTTCACTCAACCTCGGCAAGACGGAAGGATAAAGAGGTGGCGTTGTTGTTGTTCTGGATAGACTGGCTGGTTGGGATCTCCAGCAGTTCAGTCTAAAAGTTTAACTGAAAAGAAACAGAGATTTGTGCAGAGACCGTGTAGTCATTAGGTAGAAATGACAGACATAGCTGGGTATCATCTGCGTAGTAGTAATAAGGTGATAACCGGGTCCAGAAATGAGACATGTACAGTAAAGAGGAGTAGCCCCAGCACCAAGCCTTGGGTCACCCCTGTGGAAAAGTGATTTCAATTTCAATGTATTCATTCGTTAACAGGGAGTGTACATGTTGATAAACACAGGTGTAAACATGCATGGTTATACCCATAGGCTAATTTCCAGCAAATCAATGCCAAACATAAAACATCGGACACCAGCAAACAAGGAAGACAAGATATAGCAACGAAACACAACATTTAAAGACTGAGCTAGATAAAATCAATAAGAAATAAAAACATGTTACAATTGATACCAGTAAGTGACCGTCATGTTTAAAGTGCTAAGTACTTAAGTGCAAGAGATTTAAAGTGTTAATGCAGATTACACATCGTCCCATTATTTCTTTAAAGTGCTCCAATGTTCAGATGTATAAAGTGCTAATGCATATTGCACATTGATTTCTTGCATTTTTTTTTTTTTGCATTTTAATTGCTTTTAGTGCTCAAAGTTGTAAAGTACTGATGCATATTGCGTTTTCCCTATTGCACTTATTGAACGTCTCTCTTCAGGCTGGAGAATGTGCTCGGTTGACCCGACTCAGCAGCACCTCGTCAATGAGGATTTGATTGTAGAGTGACCTAGAGCAGGGGTCGGGAACCCAAAATGTTGAAAGATCCATATTGGACCAAAAACACAAAAAACAAATATGTCTGGAGCCGCAAAAAATGAAAAGTCTTGTATAAGCCTTAGAATGAAGGCAAATGGCGAAACGCGAAATGTCGAGAAAAAAGTTGAAATGTCGAGAAAAAAGTCGAAATTTCGAGGAAAAAAATCAGAATGATGAGAAAAAAGTCAATGTCGAGAATAAAGTCAACATTTTGAGAAAAAAGTTGAAATGTTGAGATTAATGTTGAAGTACAATTTCGAGAAAAAAGTCGAAATATCGAGATTAAAAAGTAAAGGAAAAAGGAAGAAAAAAAAGGTCAAACATTTTTGAAAAAGCTCCAGGAGCCACTATGGCGGCGCTAAAGAGCCGCATGCGGCTCTGGAGCCGCGGGTTGCCGACCCCTGGACTAGACAAAAGCCTTGCTGGAGTAAAAAGTTTAGACCAACTTAAGAGACTCCAAGAACACAAGAAAAATGAATTTGGTCGCATAAGAACAGAAAATATTTTTCCCTCTGGTTAGATCTATTAAAGCATGGTGGTGGCAGCATCATCATATGGAGGTGCTGCTTGGTCACTGGAACAGTGGTCAGACATTAGCAATGATTACTGCTGAACAGAGGTCCTTGAAGGACAGATTAGTCAACACATGAAGCTAAAGCTCAACAGGGACGTTAACAATGACGGACCTTGTCGTGAACTGTCCAGATCTAGGGGTACAAAGTTTGAGATTTGGTCGCATGAGACTTCAGTTTGTTACTGCTGTCATGGGGCAAAGTACAAAACTAGGGATCTGTTACTGCACCTGTTACATATTGGCACCTTCATGTTTGCTGTCTTTTTTTTCTTCTTTAAACTCGTCAATATTTGTGAAGCACAGACTTTTGGGTAAAAATGTCAAAAGAGGAAAATTAAGAATAGTTTTCCTGCATAGATATGTGTGTGTCGTAAACTGTAGCGGTCAGATTTCTGCGTGGAAGCTGGAAACAGATGATGTTTGTGTTGCGGCTGCTTCGGTGTCTCTGAGAGTTTGTGTTGTTTCCAGGTGCAGCGCGATCAGGATCGAGGCTTTCAGTCCACGGTGACGGCGGCCAAGCAGAAATACAGATCCTCACTCTGGTCAGTACACATGGAAACACCCCTGCTTTACTATACAACCACTGATTTTTAGAAAGAGACTATTTTAAAACATAGGAGCAACATTCAAGCTCAAGTTCAGCACGAAACGCTGTTTCCTGACCACACTGGTTTCTCTACTTCATGGAGGTTATTTCAGAACCCTCACACCCTGTTGCTCTGTGTCCTGTAAAAGTATATAATATTATGAAGAACATTTCCACCTCATTCCACCTTTACTACACCCAGCCGTGACCAGGTAAGTTGAAGAAGAGAAAATGTTTGGTGTTCCTGCAGTGGTCAGGCAAACAAAAGGAGCTCATTAACAGTAAGTGTGAATGTGAAGACCAGTGCGTCTCCATCCCACTGCCTTACACTGCAAAAACTCAAAATCTTACCAGGAATATTTGTCTTATTTCTAGTTAAAATGCCTCATTTTTAGTCAAAAAATCTCATTACACTTAAAACAAGAGTCATTACCAGAAAAATAACTTATTTGACAATTTTCACCTGTTTCAAGTAAATTTTCACTCGAAATAAGTAGAAAAATCTTCCAGTGGAACAAGATTTATCTTCTTATTACAAGCAACAAAATCTTGTTCCACTGGCAGATTTTTCTACTTATTTTAAGTGAAAATCTACTTGAAACCGGTGAAAATTGTTGTTTTTTCCAGTGATGAGTCTTGTTTTAAGTGTAATGAGATTTTTTTTGACAAAAAATTCGAGATTTTAACTAGAAATAAGACAAAAATTCTTAAGATTTTGAGTTTTTGCAGTGTACAGCAAGTAATTTTAGATATTTTATCTGTCTGCAGAAATGGAAATTATTCTGTTTAAATGGTTCCCGACATAGAACACTGTTGTTCTTGGAAGAACCAGTACTCGAGTTGAGGTTGTTGAGGGGGGATGAGGGGGGATGGCATCCCCCCCTGAAATAAAAATGGTCCAAATCATCCCCCCTGTAAAACTGCCATCCCCCCTTTCCATCCCTTATGTCATTTCATCAATGAATGTGGTTTTACTGCTGTTTCAACATTTAGAGTCATCACCAGAAAAATACTGGCAGATTTTTCTACTTATTTCAAGTGAAAATCTACTTGAAGCTTGTTTTTTTTTTCCAGTGATGAGTCTTGTTTTAAGTGTAATAAGATGTTTTACTAAAATGAGACATTTTAACTAGAAATAAGACAAATATTCTTGTTAAGATTGTGAGTTTTTGCAGTGATCCATTTGACTTATCCTGTGAAGGACAGAGTCATATTGATAAGTTCAGAAAAGTGTTTTTTATTGTTGTGTTTTGATGTATTTGATGTAAGCCCAGTGGATATTTAAAGCTTACAGAAGGCTGCATTTAACTGCTGCTATGTCATTCCTGCAGTATTTCTGCAGGTGTTTTGGTCACCTATCACGAGAAGAAAAGACAACTTTTCAAAACTATCACTTTATGTTTTTCAGCCAAACTAAACTGTCTTGTGCCCGTGTGATTGTTCATTTGCAGGGAGAAGTCAAAGAAGTTTGCAGAGCAAGCGGCTGCCATCGTCTGCCTGCGAGTTCTGGGAGTCCCAGAGGGCCGTATCGGCGAGGAAGACTCGGGCCTCGTCTGCAAGAGGAAGAGGGAGGGGAAGATGAACGGCAGTGCAGAGGAAGACACGAGAAAGAAGCTACACGTAGCTGACACCGTACAGGAAACGGAAACTGCAAAGGCCCCGCTGGTGATCAATGGTGAAAATGGAAACTCAGCCACGCCTCAAGAAACAACCGTAAACACGGAGAGGAGTTTGTAAAAAGTGCTTGATTTTATTTAGACGGGGGATTAACAGATGTCTATAATGGATTTTTGTTTGAACTGGAGTTAAAATTTCAAGAGTGTTTAAAAGCCTTTTATTGTCATGTTTTCACAATGACCTCCATCATCATCGTTTCTTCTTGGCAAATATGCAACAAAGCCCCCCCTATAGCTGAGAGTTTTCCTCCAAAACACAGCTCAGCTGTTACCGTTTTGGTTTTGCGTTTACATAATTTCATGTAAATTGGGATCAGGCCGAGTCGAGCTCTCCCGCCCTCACTGTTCCTGTTTTTTATTGTTTAATAAAGGAGCTGGTGGCGGCCAGTCCATCTGTTTACGTGGTGTCTCATGCTCTCTGAACCGCTCTCAACACCGTCTGAGCCTCAGGAATCCTCACGTTGTTGTCTAAGTCTGTGCCCGTGACGTCACAGAAACACAAAACCCTCCTCGTTCAGTACAGTCATCAAGTCAGCTGAGCTGGTTTTCTGCAGATGTTGTTAATAAACTTGGATCTGACTGATTTTAAAAGATTCCCCAGAAGGTAATACTCCCCACAGGTTTGTGCAGGAGACATCATTTTAAAGTAACACGGAGGTTGAAAACCTTAACATAATGTTTCTGAAATAATTTCAGCAGTAGTTCTGCTCCTAACAAGACAAAAAACAGACGTCAACGTGTAGGGCCTGGTTTACGTCAGACCTCACCGACACCTAGAAGAGACAGAGACGTAAGCACGCGGTACAAAGTTCCAGATGGAGCTGTGTGACTTCAATCTTCAGAACAACTCCAGGGAAGAAAACAATGAAGGGGTTGAAAGGATGTGAAGAAAAGAAAGTAACAGAGCAGGAGCCCAAAGGAGGAGCTGCACGGACACTAACTCTGCTACTGGATCAGTAGGTCATGCTTATATTTCTATCATATCAGACTGTTACAGTTGTTTATTTAATCTCTGGATCCCAGTTTTAAGTTTGTAAATGTCATTTTTTCTTTTCTTTAAATCACAAGCTACAGTGGTTTCATCTCAGTCTCATAAACTACGTCTGGTTTTCAGTTTGCTTGGAACAGGTTCAGATAATATTACGTTAGTGTTTTGTTTTTTATCATCTCTGAGTCAGTTGTTATCACATAGCTGTTTCATCGTTACAGAAAAGTGGGATTCTCTGAGGCTGGAAACTCGAACCGCTGAGTTTTTTTCTCTTCTTTTGATGCACAGACTCACAACTTCCATCTTCATCTTCATCCTCCTCCTGGTGTGTTCAGAGCCAGGTGATATCAGAGTTGGACAGAGTACTGGACCCCAGTACTTGAGTAAGAGTACAAATACTACTGGTCAAAATTTACTCCGTTACAAGTAAAAGTAGCTCAGTCAAAATATTACTCGAGTAAGAGTAGAAAAGTACTTGCTTTTAAAAGGTACTTAAGTACCCAAAAGTAAATGCTTTTAAATTTACTTTAAGTAAAAGTAAGAGTAAGAGTAAATTTCTTATTTTCCACATCAGTAAATTACTATATTTTTTCTAAATTAATGTAAGGATCTTTTAACTCTTGTTTCTGAGAATTAACTCTTTGAAACCAGCTGCACTGATGTGCTGCTTTTAGAACCACAATGTTATATAAAACCTGCAGAAACACCAAAAACAAATCAAATGAATGGGATCATAAGAGGACAGCAGATGATGCAGAGTTTATTAACAATCATGAACTGAAACCAAATGAACCTGCACCATCCAACTAAGTCTGGATCCCCCTCAAAGACCACTGCTTTACAAAAAACTACATCTCTGCTTTCAATAACTCAATGTTGTAGCCATTGTTGCGGCTACAGTATGTCTTGACTTGTTGCGGCTCTGTCTTGACAAACGCAGGCTACTTTGGCGGTATCGTTTTGAGGAGGCTTGACGTATTTCCGCTTTACGTACATCGAGTAAAAGTAAAAATATTTGTCTTGGAAATGTATTCAAGTAAGAGTAATAAGTACCAAAGAAATCTAATACTCAAATAAAGTACAAATCCTCTGGATATGTATTTAAAGCTGCACAACGTAACTTTCAGCTTTTGTTGAGTTTGGCGGCTCCTTTGGACAAAAGCGGTAGTGCTTTACCAGTAGTGTGGAAGGGTTCCTACCATGCTCCTCAAAGTTACATAGTGCCAATGAAGGCGACACAGACCCCTCAGACCATGACAGAGGTTCATTAAACCTGTTGGAAGTTGATGTTCCATCACAATGACTCTGGAAATATTATATTAAGGTGGAAAAGTTACGTAGTGTCGCTTTAAGTAGAGTACTCAAGTAAATTTACTCCGTTACTGTCCACCACTGGGTGATACTGACTGATTTACAAAGGTAGAGGTCGTTTTTTCCTGTTTTCTATCCTTTCTGCTGTGGTTGCAGCGGAGCTCCAGGACTCTGAGGAAGAGCATCATAACTGCAGATGAAGCTGTCAATTACTTGGGCGTTAGTATCTAAGTCCTGATGGTGAATATTGTTTTCCCTCTCTTTCATTTAATTATTGATGTGTCTTTTAGATTCTGACTGTGTTTATGTTCCGTGTCTACATGGACGAGTGGTGGATGAAGCTGTGAAGATGAGGACTGTTTTACTTCTCTTCAGCGATGGTAAGTTAGATATCGGCTGCATTGAAGCAGAAATATGTGGAACTGTGGTTGCAGTAACCAGAAATATATCATTATCTGGACAACTGATGACACAACACTGTATCTAAACCAAGGTGTGTGTTATCTGGTTTATGGGATGTCCAATAAGGATGATATGGAAGGCGTGTCTACTTGGCAAGTCGCAGTTGTTACCTGAATGGGATTTTGTTTTATTTATAGAAAAGTGTGTATACTTACCTGGATACATGTTGACTAGATATAAATGAAGTTATCCCTCTCAGATACAAAAGACCTTCCAGTAAAGGTGTCCTTGCCCTCAAAGACCTGCAGCTACGTCAGACCTGCTGATGGTGATCCTTGTTTCCAGGAGGAGAAATACCAGAAAGACCTTCCCAGGAGAAGTGTGAGGTCTTGGGTTTGTGACTCCATCGCAGCCACCGACGACCTGTGAGCTTGTGAGGAGTTTCACGGGCAGAAGGTGGTCTCTACACTCAACAGTAACTCTGTACAAACTTGTAAAAAGTGATGCCCCCGTCATTATTTTTTTTTTACATTAATATATGAATATGTACATACTTTACAGGACTGTCTCAGAAAATTAGAATATTGTGATAAAGTCCTTTATTTTCTGTAATGCAAAAATGTCATACATTCTGGATTCATTACAAATCAACTGAAATATTGCAAGCCTTTTATTATTTTAATATTGCTGATCATGGCTTACAGTTTAAGAAAACTCAAATATCCTATCTCAAAAAATTAGAATATTCTGGGAATCTTAATCTTAAACTGTAAGCCATAATCAGCAATATTAAAATAATAAAAGGCTTGCAATATTTCAGTTGATTTGTAATGAATCCAGAATTTATGACATTTTAGTTTTTTTAATTGCATTACAGAAAATAAAGAACTTTATCACAATATTCTAATTTTCTGAGACAGTCCTGTATACAAAGAATTAACAAATGACTCCTGTGAATAGTTGTAATAAATTGGAAATACCTGAAGTACTACAGTTCCATGATTTTTTTTTATACATAAGATATAAAGTGGTGCAACCTGAAACTAGTACATTGATTCGAGTTGATTTGGGTCAGAAAACCTGTTCCGAACACAGCCAAAGTTAAGCAAAGAGGATGACTACCTTTTTTTCCTTGAACCCTGTCAGCTATGCTGCTGCAGCAGATGTTGTCCACATGTGTGTGATGACTGGAGTATATTAGAGTACTGGTCTTAGTAACTTCTGGACCTGCAGCAGTCAATCCCTCTCACCAACTTTAGCTTTATCACAAAAACATAAAATAAATAAACCTAAAAATCGTATTATTTGCACCAACAGTATAATATAAGCAAAATTATGAGACAGTATTTACAAAAAATAAATAAAGCTACACTTTAGCAGATCTCTTGCAGCTTCTGCAGCTTCCTCTGGTCGTCACCGGTGTCCTCTCTGACTCCTGTCTCCCCGTCTCGACCTCCTCCCGTCACCCACACGATGTGATGAAATAAGAACACGGTAAAGGGGAGATGTAAAAAAAATAAAAAATAATCATGCAGCATGGCAATACACTTTATACTGAACATGTATAAGATTATACATCTTTTTTTTTTAAACTGTATGTACATTCATCTTGACAGCGAACTGTCCAACGTTTTACAAAAGAATAAACCCATAAATGGAACTTACAATCCTACTAAGGTTTTGTGCAATAGTGTACTAAATCAACGCTAAAAACATTACTGTTTACCAAAGTGTACTATTAAATTAAGTACTTACCTGCTGTACTCTACTGCCCTTACTTTTTAACAACTTGTGCTTTTTATTATTTTACCTCTTTTCTTATCATTTTATTTGTTATTTACTGTTTAATTGTGTCTTGCTGCTTTTAATGTTGATGTAAAGCACTTTGAATTACCTTGTGTTGAATTGTGTTATACAAATAAACTTGCCTTGCCTTGCTTTACTCTGTTGCTCATCATGTATGCCTCCCTGTATAAAATATAATTTTGAAACTATGTGTAAATATTTCCAAGTTGCTTCACAAGTTAGCAAATGTTTGAAATCTCAGTTCAAATGAGAATTGTTAGTTGGCATCTTGGAAAAACTAAAAATGACTTGTAATAACCTTCAATAACCATCAACTTCTATAATCCACATTTACAGCGTTACAATAAAGTTGATCTTAGCTGCTAAAAACACCAGCAGAAGCTCCTAATGTAAACCTTTAGTTTAGGCTCTGTTAGTTTTCTGTGGAGGTTATGAAATATTGCCAGTTAGCCTTTTCCTTAGTATTTATTTATTTTTTGTAGTGGTTAAACGACTGTCCAGTTGGTAAACAAACCCACATGGGCCAGTCAGCTGCTTTGCTCTGTCCTGCATGTGTTTATGACCATGTAGTACCGCCAGTGACCTGCAGGGGGCGGCAAAAACCAGAAACCCCCACCGTGTTGTAATGTTGCTTTAAATATTTATCAAATCCACATGATTTTAAGCCTGATGTCTTGCAGATTACATTGAAGTTATTCTTGACATGGATAAATATTGGAACTTGTTTTATTATCATAAACTGATGAAAGATACCTTTTTTCAAATGTCCTAATATCATCAGGGATGATGTAAGAGTTAAATTAAAAGGCTTTTTAGTTTTAGTTGAATAAGCATTTTTAAAAGCCTCAACTGAACCTGAAAAATACAACCAGGCACTGACGTAACCGCAGGGCGGGCTAATCGGTTCTTCACGAGCCCTGGGAAATATGAACTTCACACAAGTTGAAATCTGAGAACCACGAAGTGAACTGTAAATGTATGCTGTGCCACCTTATTGAAAACACGTATTTCTAATAAGAAGGGAGAAAAACGGCCTTTGCGACAACAAATAAATAAAAGGACATTATAAATTGTTAAATAGTTAAAATGTTAGAGTGGTGTTTTTTATGAAGTCTTTCTTTTATAATTTTGTAACTGCATAGCAAACGTATATACACAAAAGTGGATCGCTTAATATAGTTATGATCAAATTAGGATGTAAACAAACATGTCAAATGCAGTTAAAAAGACACTGCGCGTGTCTCAAAAATTGTTAGAGATTAAAATAAGTCGGTCAAGGCAGAGTAAACTAAAAAAAAGTTTACATATAAAAATGCAACTCTTATCTAACTCATTTCCTAAATTGCTGTACTTCAAAAATCGTTCAGAATATTTCAAGGCCGTTTTTAATCGCCTACAGAATATTCTTTGAGATAGGATATTTGAGTTTTCTTAAGGTGTGAACCATGATCAGCAATATTAAAATAATAAAAGGCTTGCAATATTTCAGTTGATTTGTACTGAATCCAGAATGTATGACATTTTTGCATTACAGAAAATAGAGGACTTTATCACAATATTCTAATTTTCTGAGACAGTCCCGTATATCCGTCACTGGGGTGTTGTGATTTCCGGGGCGCCGTGAAGGCATCACTCGGATCAAGCGAGAGCAGAGTAAAACTGTTGCAGGAGCGGAGCGACACCGGGCAAAAACTACACAACTATGGGCTTTTAGTGGATTAATAACAGCGCAGGAAACGTGTGTATTTGGTCGTACAACCACTTCCTCTCCAGCATTCATCGACGTATTGTTTGGCGCTTTAGTTGACACGGAGTTGTTTCTAGTCGGATGGGAGCGAGTGAGACGGGCTAGTTTAGAGACGGCTCGGTTTAACTAATTTAGAGCTTTATTAGTTCAATGTCCACAGTAAACTACACTGAGGAGCTGGACTTCAGACTTATCTTCGAAGAGGACGGCAGACAGACAACAGGTACGTGTCATTTTTACTAGTGGGTTAGTGAGCAAAAACTATGTAAAACGACGGAGAAGCAACGACGAAAACACCGGAAGTTACTTCAAACTTCAAAATAAAAGGTTGAAAGAATGTAGCATGTAATTCAACGCTTGGATTTTCAAATTAAACCCTATACAGGATGAAATGTTATGGATGGATACATTTTCCATGCATAACATAGTGTGTCATATTACGTAGAATGAAAACAATTTTAAAACATACAGGACTGTCTCAGAAAATTAGAATATTGTGATTTTCTGTAATGCAATTAAAAAAAAAACAAAAATTTCATACATTCTGGATTCATTACAAATCAACTGAAATATTGCAAACCTTTTATTATTTTAATATTGCTGATCATGGCTTACAGTTTAAGAAAACTCAAATATCCTATCTCAAAAAATTTGAATATTCTGGGAATCTTAATCTTAAACTGTAAACCATAATAAGCAATATTAAAATAATAAAAGGCTTGTAATATTTCAGTTGATTTGTAATGAATCCAGAATGTATGACATTTTTGTTTTTTTTAAATTGCATTACAGAAAATAAAGAACTTTATCACAATATTCAAATTTTCTGAAACAGTCCTGTATTTTCTTATTATGTAATAAGTCCTGTTTGGAAAGTTTTGTTTGTTTTGTTGATGCAACAAACAGCAGTTCAGACTAGCAGCCCTGTTGGAGTCCTTTATGCTGGAAAAAGTGCACCTAAAGGGGACTTTGTTGTTCTGCTGAAGGAACTTAATGTAGGTGTGATACGCACACAATAAGTCTTTTGTTGATGTATTATAACTTTTGTTGCCTTTCCCATAAGAGTCACTTTTTGGTATTAAAATGGTATTTTATTTAAATTTATGATAAGCGATTACACAGACGCACACAATGACATGCGGTTTCATTAGAGGGACACTTAAGTGGCCGCAATAATTCATGATTGCAGTTACAAAGTTGAAAATGTATATGAAAATTAATAATTCACGATTGCAGTTACAAAGTTAAATGAGAATAAATATAATCCGGGTGAATGGAGATTGAGCAACTGTTGTCCTGTGTCGCTGATTTTTGAACAATATTTTAAATATTTCCAGTGCTCTCCTATCAGGATTATCCACACATCTGCCAGCAGAAACCTAGCTGGGACCCACTACATAGGCAACAACAGCCTGAAATGGTGTGATTGGGAGGAATGGCCTCTTGATCTGAACGGGAGTCATGTTCTATCATTGGTCTTCTGCGCTAGTCACAATTTGTCCATAACAAACACCACATACAGACATAAAGGTGTCCATAAATGCATGCAGCACCTGGACACCCTGGGTTGTAGTTTGATGATTGACTTCGTTGTTGTCAGTTAGATCTGCAGCAGTGTGTTTGGGACAATCATATTAAACTCTATACAGGATGAAATGTTATGGATACATTTTCCATGCACAACAGTGTGTCCACCGTCTACGAAGAATGAAAACAAGTTTAAAACATATTCATTTTACCGTTTTCTTTCTATGTATTAAGTCCTGTTTGGAAAGGTTTATGCTGACGCAAAAAAAAACGGCAGTTTAGTTAGATCTGCAGCAGTGTCTTTTAGACAATTGGGGGGAAAGATGGGAGCTGAGCCGTCAGGTGATCACGACCTGTTGGGAAGTTTGATCAGATGGCATGATGTTGGACAGACTCGTTAAACCAAACAGATAGTGATGGTTTTTTGGGAATATCTGTCAGAGGAACCTCCTCAGAAAGCTCTTGAACCTCTTACAGAATATCACCTGCCTCGTGGAGGAGGCCGGGGACTTGAGTCTGAATGGACCGTGTTCTGTTCCTTGAATGTTAAGGTAGCCGACTGGATTTGTAGCTGCAAAGTCGGCGGTGTGTGTCCTTGCTGCAATCATTAAACCCAGTGGTGTATTCCCTGGGTGAGAGAGGCTGCCCTATTCAGGTTGGTTAGCTTTTGGGACTCCGGACACAGCCGACAGATACTGGTAGGTGCTAGTGATTGGCTCTGATGAAGTCATTCCAGCTATCAACCAGTTTTTAGGTGATTTGAGTGTTTCATCTAAGTCAAGCCTAAGAAATCATTAGAACACCACTCCAAACGGCTGATGAGGAACTGTTCTTACCATTTAAGGAATATCTCCAAACTAAGAACAGTTGTTTCAAACAATGATATTGAGCTAATCATGCTTTTGTGTCATCTCGTTTGGACTACTGCAAAAGTTTGTTTTCTTGCCTAAACAAGAAAGAACTGTCTCGTCTTCAGCAAGTCCAAAATTTCTGCTGACTTGCTCAAATAGAAGGGCTCACATCACCCCAATTTTTTTCCCCAAAACTCTTCACTGACTCCCTGTACCTTTTTCGTTTTAACTTTAAAATCTTGGTGCTGACATTTAGAGCTCTGCATGGTCAGGCCTCCCCTCCAACATCAAGTACCTACTATACCCCTACACTCCATCTCGGAGGCTGAGATCATTTGACCAGAGCCTATTCACGGTCCCTCGTACCTGCTTTAAGGCGCGAGGAGATCGCTCCTTCCAGGCCGTCGCACCGAGGCTCTGGAACCATCTCCCGCCGTCTCTACCTTCTCTGTACTCCATCAACGCTTTTAGGAGCAAACTTAAAGGAGACCTATTATGGCATCTAATACCTATTTTAAACAGGCCTTGATTTTCTTAAAAACAAGCTTTTTTGGCAGCACGGTGGCTTAGTGGTTAGCACTGTTGCCTCACAGCAAGAAGGTCCCCGGTTCGACTCCCAGGCCCGGCAAGGGGCCTTTCTGTGTGGAGTTTGCATGTTCTCCCCGTGCTTGCGTGGGTTCTCTCCGGGTACTCCGGCTTCCTCCCACAGTCCAAAAACATGCATATTAGGTTAATTGGTGATTCTAAAATTGCCCGTAGGTGTGAGCGTGAGTGTGGTTGTGAGCATGGTTTGTGTGTCTATATGTGGCCCTGTGATGGACTGGTGACCTGTCCAGGGTGTAACCCCTGCCTCTCACCTAAAATGAGCTGGGATAGGCTCCAGCAGACCCCGTGACCCCGCAAGGGATAAAGCGGGTATAGATAATGGATGGACAAGCTTTAGATTTTTTTTTTGCTAAATAAATTAGAAATTCAGCCTCTGAGCCATGTCTGCAGCATCCCATTCTCTAACTTCATTATCTATGCAGGATTCTGAGTGGGCGGGGCTATGATAATGAGGCTCTGTGCTGATTGGCTGCCTGAATGACATGTAGCGGGGGAGGGCACAAAGTGTTGGTTTTTACAACCAACAACAGAGCAATTTGCATGTCTAGCTCGAACAGACGCCATCACGATACACCGCTACGAAAAAATGGCGGAAGCTCCGGTCGGCGGAGTTAGTTGTTGTCATGGATGTATTATAGAAACTGGATTGGAGACTAAAAATGGCCGCCCATTCATTTCAATGCATTCTGCTCAGCCAGCGCATAAGCCGAAAAAATCTCTGACTTCCGGGTTTACTTCCGCATACAGCGGCCCATAGAGCATGCGCAGTTGAGTCACCTCCCATGATGCTCTGGGGCCTCCCATCATGCCCCGGGGCAATGACGCGAGTATTAATATAATATGTATTAATATAATATCTTAATTAATGTATATTATTACATGTATAGCATTACATATATTATTAATGTATTAATATAATATAATTATATAATATATATTAATATAAAACATCCGTGGAATGCACGGCTGTGACGTCAGCCGTGACGTCACGCCCAGAAAGAGACTTTTCTTTTACTTTTCTGGCCGTTATAAAACATTTTTGACGGATATAAAGTCCATGACTTAAAAATATAGAATACAAAGATTAGTAATTGCCGGGGATTACAGCTGGAGGTGTCCTGTGAACAGTTTTAGAGGCTTCTCTTTTACTATTGCGGTCTATGGGAAAAAAGCTTTCTGGGCCGCATGGGATTTTTGGTTGCAGTACCGCGGCTGGCCACTGGAAAAAATCGGCGCGCCTTCTGACTGCCAGACCCGGGGGCTGGTTGTTGTTGTTCCGGCCAGAGTTAGTTGTGGGCGTGGTTTCACGCTCCTGTCGCAGAATCTGAACGGCTCGTAGATCCACATCACACTGGACGGCTCATCCGGGCGGCTGTACTGACACTGCAGAATTTGGTTGCTTTCCTCCTTCTCTGAGTTGGCAGGCTGAGGGGAGACCACTTTATATATGTTAAAGCTAGAAAAAATGTGTTTTTCATAATAGGTCTCCTTTAAAACCCACCTGTTTTTAAACTTCATTAGTGAGAGGGTTGTTTTATGACCATCATGTTGATTTTTATGTAATTTTATTCTAAGAGGTTTATCTGTAACGTCTTGTTTTTATTGTATTGTTTTATTTTTTGTGAATCACCTTGACATTCCCTTGTCTGTGAAAGGTGCTCTATAAATAAACTTTACTTACTTACTTAATAAATTCTGAGAAGGCAATCCATCTCTCTGACATTCTGCCCATTAAGTATTTTAGCCAAACATTACTCATAGACATTATTACATACTTTGATTATAAAAATCTACGTTTGTTGGGTAACTGGTGAAAAAGCAAAGATGCAGGTAATGTAAGGCTCATCTGAATCCATACTCATCATCGATCATAAATTCCAGACAATGCACTTGTGTCACTTCACACAAATGTTGACTTTGAAAATAAAGTCTTATAGTAGCAATTGAAGCACAGAGGCATGGTAGGGTAAGTACCATGCCTCTGTGCTTCAATTTGAATGCAACGCCCAGAGTGAAAGTCTGTTACTCAAACATACAGTACGGTGCACGAAAGCAAAACTAGAATTTGGCTCCAGTGAAATACTGTTTTACTCAAGAAATTTTAAATCACTACATTTCTATGTTATCAATGCATTTTAACTTCATAATATATCTAACTTTTACTCAAAGTATTAATTGAATTATCTAATGATAAAGTGAAATCTTTGGGTTTGAAGCCTCGGGCTTTAAGAACCATTATGTGCATTTGATGAAAACATATTTATAAGAAGAATCGCAAACCTCTTGAATGTATAATCCAATGAAGAAGACTCAAAAACGTAATGCTTTAAAGACCCAACAATTATCAGTCATGACCATCCTTTAACAAAATAGAGACTCCATCATGAGGAAGGACATATAACAATAGTCCAGTGAAATGGAAGGAGGGACACATGAATAAATGATGTACGTGTTGGTAGACAGGTGCTGCACATCTGTCTCTGCTGCTTGTTTTTTAGACACAGTGCAGACATGCGTGTCATGCACCCTGTCTGTTGGCAGGTTTTACTTCCTGATTTTTCTAACTGCTCTGTGGCACCCAGATGGCGGGACGGTATCATGTCCTCCTCTTTTCTCTTCCCTTCCTCCCCCCTTTCCTCTGACCTAAAGACAAGGGGTGAAGGTTGCATCATTTCTTACTTGTGCACCACATAGAGGGTTATTTATATAAAAACAGCAAGTACTGAAGCAGATCACAGTTGGTGCTTTGACACCGGATTTGCATGTATATAGATATCGAGAGCGAGAGAGGAATTCATAGTAATGGTGATGATCATTTGCAGCTGTGTGAATTAATTTACTGAACTGTTGTATATAATCTGTCACCATATTTAGTTAAGTGTGTACTATGATGTTCAGTGTTGCTGTGGAGACCGATCGTGCAGCTGTTGATCTTTAGAGTTTTAACCCTCAATGAGTGTGTTTACATGGGAAGTTTAATTCCTCTTTAATTCAGAATTAAAATTAAATCTGATTTTAAAATGAGTAAAAATGACCATGTAAACACCTAATTCCAAATGAAAATGGCCATTCCGAATTAAACTTAATTCCGACGTAAGTGGCTGGTTTATTCCGATTTTAAATCTGAATAGAATAATTCCGCGATCATGTATACTGTCATTCCTCTTTAAATTAATTCCGGTCTTTCTTTCTGCTCGTTCTCTCGCCCGTCTGTCTCCATGGCGCTTATATTCCGCGCTGGGCTGGTTTTCCAAACAAAGTTTCAAGATGGCAGCACGCAGTAAACGCTGGTCAAGAGCAGAGACCATTTATTTAATAAATAGAAATAATTAAAAGAACAGATGGCAGGAAACATAAAAATTGTGAGCTTTTCAAAGTTGTAGCAGCTAAAGCTGTAACAGCTTTGTTTTTCTTCTGGTAGACGTAACTTCCGGTCCGCCCCTATCCAATCAGAACCTTCCCAACCCCCAGACCTTAAGAGGAATTGGATAAAGCCGATCAAACGTGTTTTCCATGTAAACCTCAATTCGGAATTACTATTTCTATGTAAACTCAAAGGAAAATAGTTACTTTCGGAATTATTTAATTCGGAATAATTAATTCCGAATTAAGACATCATGTAACTGGCCAATAGAGGGAATGCGCATGACGTCACGGATGCAACTTCACAGCGGGTTACGCCCACTGAGTGGCAGAAAGACTGAGTGGAAGCATAAACTTTCAGTTTGGGCACTCGAAAACATCTAAAATGGGAAATAGCTGTTGTGCTCTAAATGTCAGCTTCTACTTATAGATTTAGCAAGAAATCTGAGTTATCGTTTTACAGACTGCTGAAAAATAAGCTTAAGAGAGACAAATGGATCACTGCAATTAGCAGAAACAACTGCACCGAAACGTGGATTTCATAAAGTTCGGTGTCCTCATCACTTTAATTTCACCAACAAATCCTGCCTTGAAGTGGGACCAAGCGTCAAGACTTTTGTATGCCTTCAAGCTTTGCTTCATGTATTTCCCTGCCGTAGAAATTAAGTACATATAAATATCAGGAAACTGGATTCGTGGCCAAATATTAATGTCCATGGACCACTGGTTCTTGGTAACTGTACCAAATATTAATGTCCATGGACCACTGGTTCTTGGGGTAACTGTACGGGTCACTGTCAAGTCCAACTGCCTTTAATTTAAGCTGATAATTGGCTGTTATCCCGTCTTCTCCACAGTTTCCCCTATTAGTTGCAGCCATTTTTGCCAGGTCGTGGTCCAGTGGGAAAGTGACGTCAGTGCATACCCTCTATAACATTACTTTAAATGGATAGAAGGTGTGAGGACTAAATAATAGATAAAAGGTGTGGTGATATGTTATTATTATTATTATATTTATACTCACTTCATGGTTTCTTTTCTCAGATCAGTTTAGCAGAGGAAACTGGTACATTACTTTGAATCTTTTATTCAGTTTGATCTTAAGCATGCACAAGGTGATGGTGGAGAGGAGTCCTCTGGTGTATTCCAGGGCCCCTCAGCGGGGGGGCATTCTCTGGTCCCCCCTCTGCAGATTTCTGTGTCGGCATTCATTAAACTTGATTTCACACAAACAGGAATATCAAAAACAATGTGGCTTCATTACACACACATTGATTTGTGCTTTAGAGCATAAACTACGAGAGACACACGGAGTATATTGTTTCAGGTTTCTTTCTCTACTTTCTTTATTAGTGCTTTATTAGTGCTTCCTCTTTTTCTCTTCTTCTTTTCTTGAATTTGTCTTTAAACTTTGTTTAAACAGGAAATGAGACTCCTTGGGGATGAAATCTCTTTTTCAGTCGTGCCCTGGCTGGGACGGGGCCTGCAGCAGCTCAGGGTGTAGAGTAGCCCGTCTTCCAGCTGGGGCAGTTGTTTGTCCCTCAAACTATTAACCCCCAGGCCTGGCTCCAGGGTGAGGCCTTGATTTCAGTCTGCTCAAGGGACATTCACTGTGTTTCCATGCAGTCAATAACCCTTTTAAAACCCGAATATTGGCAATAACCCGAATTTGCACGGCCATGTAAACACCAATAACCCTTATTGAATAACCCGAATTTGCTCATATTCGGGTTTTTTAAAAACCTGAATATGACCCGTGGGTTACTCCTTTTAAAAGCCGAATATTGGGTCATGTAAACGCCAAACAGAATATCCCCATCAGAAGGAACAGGAATTTGTTTTTATGAGCATGCTCTGTTCGCAAGGAATCCTGGTCTTTTGAGTCCAGGAAGTTCTTCTAAACACGGAGAAACACAAGACCAGGAGGAGACTAATCACTTCATAAATGTAATGAAGGATATGAACATTTTGGCATTTGTAGACGGTAGAAAGTACCGGGATAGTGAGATTTAAAAGAAAGTGAGTGAAAAGTTGCGCGAAGCAGCATTTGTTTTGAATTTGGATACAGGAAGAAGAAGCAGAAATGACGGGAATTGCGTCATGATGTTCTCCGTGCGTCACTGGTTTGATCCAGATATCCCAAATGATTATTACCATGTATACAGGGATAACCCTGTTTGCTCACGCATGTAAACGGAATATTCCCAATGTTTCAGTAACAGGAATATTAGCAATAACCCGAATTTTGACTGCATAAACGTAGTCACTGAACTCATCTTTGTGGGATGCCTGCTTGAAGCCTTACCTGGGGAGGTGTTTTAGGGATGCCC
The DNA here is from genome assembly GCF_033807715.1 of Cololabis saira. NCBI lineage: Eukaryota > Metazoa > Chordata > Actinopteri > Beloniformes > Belonidae > Cololabis > Cololabis saira. Next base: position 44,172,473 of record NC_084591.1, on the reverse strand, counting down.
TGTTGTGGAGAAGGTCAGGAGGCAGCTGGTCAGGGAACGCCTCCCTGTCGGGAATGGGGTAGGGAGATCTGTAGCACTCTGCCATGCTGATGCCCACAACACTGAACCTGGAAAATATGTGGTGCAGCTATACAATAGCCTTTTCCCTTGTTTAGTTTCACAAAGCAACTTTGATAAAAAAATTACTTAAATCACAACACAAACATAAAGATGAATAGCTCACCTGCAGGCTGGGTAACATCTGTGTTACATTTATGTTTGATAGAATTAACTAAAGGTATTTGAAGGAAACCTGAAAGAAATTAAGCAGACTTGTGAAGGACTATTTGAACTTTTTGGATGATCCATATTTTCACCCTTGTCTTCGGCAGGAGGGTCCCCCCTTATGATCCAGGTCCTGGTCCAGGTTTCTTTCCTCCTAAAGGGGAGTTTTTCTTGCCACTGTTTGGCTTAAGGCTTTTCTCCCACTAGGGGAGTTTTTACCTGCCATTGTTTATGTAATAATGGCTCAGGGGTTTATGTTCATGTTCTGGGTCTCTGGAAACCGTCCAGAGACAACTTTTGTTGTATTAGACGCTATACAATAAAATTGAATTGAAAATCTTTTGACACATAATATTTACATATATTTCAACCACTAGTTCCCCTTTCAGACATGGGATTTATGTTTCAGCCATTGTTTTAGATTCATTGTTCAATCTATGAAAACCCTGTACCACAAAACACACTGAGTAGAGCAGGATTATGAAAATGATCTTATGCACTCTGCTGCTGAAGGACTTCTGCTCGCACTAAAAACAAAAATAAATGAACTATTTGTATTTGCAAAGCAAATGATCCCTCATTTGATTTTTACATTGTTTGTTCATCTCTTCCATTTGACAGCTCCAGTTCTGGATGTGAAGGCGCCTCCCTCCAGCACACAGGCCCTGGCCGAGCAGCTCTTGAGCCAGGAGCTGCAGAGTTACTCTCCATGTTTCCCCCCAGATGGCTACCACCATGCCGGCTACCAATCCCACCAGGGTTACGGTGGCCCTCACGGACCCCCCAGAGCCTTTGACTGCCCCAGCATCCAGATCACATCCATTGCTCATAACAATCACCTAGAGCCCGGCAGCAGCCATGACGTGGTGGCCGTGGGCGGTGCCGAGGGCGGGTACCCGGATCCATCCTGGCCCAGAGACCAGCTCTACCTCCCCATGGACCCGTGCTACAGAGAAACGGCCCTTTGCCCGAGTCCCTGCAGCAGTCTGTCCTCCAGGAGCTGGATGTCAGACCTGTCGTCCTGCGAGTCCTTCTGCCAGAATTACGACGACGTGGAGGCGGAGCTACACGACGCTTCCCTCCTGGCTCTGGGTTCCCCCCTGGAATCACCTGTAGGGTCTCCGGGCTGTGGAGGGGGGGCGTTTGGGGTAGAGCTGTGGCAGCAGAAGTACCAGTACCCTTCAACGTTCAGCCCGGCGCTGTCTCCCCTTCAGTCGCCCCGTCAGTCGCCCCGTCAGTCTCCTTGTCACTCTCCTCGCACCAGCGTCACAGAGGACAGCTGGCTCAACCGCCGGCCCAACTCCAGGTACGTTTCACCATAAATGTTTAACTGGTAGACTTATTCATGTAAGGATGTAGGTCCTGCAATAGGGCTGCAACTAACAACTATTTTAATAGTCGACTAGTCACCGACTATCAAAACGATTAGTCGACTAATCGGATAATTAGTACATTTTTTTTTAATTTAGTATGAGGTTGCTTTAATTATGTGGCAAATGAGAATGAAGACCAGAAAGATGCACTAGAGCCCTGATATAGCGGGACTGTTTTCTTCATCCCCTCCTCCCGCTGAATTTCTGACCATTACCGCCCGCTCCCGCAACCTGTGTGTTACACTCCCGCCTGCTTCCGCAAAACTCGGAGAATTCCTGCCGCACAGTATTAGAGATGCATTGATTTAGTGTCTTCTCCCGTCCCGCAAGAGAAATGTCCAGACAAATCTGATTTAATGTTAACATGGTAATTGTGGAGTTTGATGGATAATTGACAGTTCATAGTCACCTGACCGAAAGTTAGATGCATCATTGTCATCACACAAGCTTTTTCTCCTTTCGCGCAGCATCAATTATGATTGAGGTTATAGCAACGAGAGTAGCTGTGAGTGGCTCAAATAACACTAATAAATAACATGAAATAAACAAAGTTAACGAATGAAACAAATTAATTTAACAAATGAAAATAGGCTTAATATCTTACCAAGGCGAGTCCGTTTTGTTCAACACTCCGACGTGCTTTCTCTTCAAATGCATTACCGACGTGCTCCTGTGAAAAGTAAGGTCAGCTTTGCAAACCTCGCAAGTCATCTTTTTATTCTCCGTATCGAGGCTAAAATGCTCCCAAACTTTTGAAGTTTTTATTACCTGCAGCTGCTGAGACGCTATCGTGCTGCACGACTCTCGGCAGAGATTGTATTGAAGTGAGACGTAGAAATACTGTAAAAATTAGTCGTGCATATTGACCCAGCACCTCAGGTCAAGATCAACATGCTTTTTGTTTATTTTGCATGTTTATAGATGGAAAATTAATTGGTATTCAGAGCCAGCATGTACAGTATATAACTCTTGAATAGAATATTTTAACAAAGATATTTTCAAATAAATGAATGCAGTAGATTATAAAAGAGTGCATGTCACACATGCAGAATTAAAACAAGGTACTTAATTAAAAAAGCATATTTGTTAAATGTAAATATGAAATAGAAAAGCATAGCAAACGGTAGTGCTAAATGTTTTGCCTTAACTAAACCTTTCTTTACAATCACCAACTACAGACGAGCCTTTCTTTAGATCTGCTTTGAATATATGTGTATATATACGCATAGGTATGTATGTATATGTTTACATTGGGGCAAAAAGGTATTTAGTCAGACACCAGTTGTGCAAGTTCTCCCACTTAAAAAGATCTGAGAGGCCTGTAATTTTCATCGCAGGTAAATCAAGTATGAGAGACAAAATAAAAAATAAAAAAATAATAATCTTTTTTTTTTTAAAGAATGTATTTGCAAATTAAAGTGGAAAATAAGTATTTGGTCAATAACAAAAGTTAGTTCAAATACTTGACAGAGGTCAAACAGTTTCTGTAAGTCTTCACAAGGTTTTCTACACTGTTGCTGGTATTCTGGTCCGTTCCTCCATGCAGATCTCCTCTAGAGCAGTGATGTTTTGGGGTTGTCTCTGGGCAACACAGACTTTCATCTCCCTCCAAAGATTTTCTATGGGGTTGAGATCTGGAGACTGGCTAGGTCACTCCGGGACCTTGAAATGTTTCTTACGAAGCCACTCCTTCGTTGCCGGGGCGATGTGTTTGGATCATTGTCCTGCCGAAAGACCCAGACACGTTTTATCTTCAATGTCCTGCTGATGAAGGAGGTTTTCACTCTAAATCCCACCATACATGGCCCCATTCATTCTTTCCCTCACACGGATCAGTCATCCTGGTCCCTTTGCAGAAAAACATCCCCAGAGCATGATGTTTCCACCCCCATGCTTCACAGTAGGTTTGGTGTTCTTTGGATGCAACTCAGCTTTCTTTCTCCTCCAAACAAGTTGTGTTTCTACCAAAAAGTTCTATGTTGGTTTCATCTGACCATATAACATTCTCCCAGTCCTCTTCTGCATCATCCAAATGCTCTCTAGCAAACTTCAGACCTGGACATGTCCTGTCTTCAGCAGGGGGACATGTCTGTCCCTGCAGGATCTGAGTCCCTGGCCGTAGTGAGTTACTGATGGTTCTTTGTTACTCTGGTCCCAGCTCTCTGCAGGTCATTCACTAGGTCCCCGTGTGGTTCTGGGATCTTTACTCACCGTTCTTGTGATCATTTTTACCCCCCGGGGTGAGATCTTGGAGCCCCAGATGGAGGGAGATTATCAGTGTCTTGTATGTCTTCCATTTTCTAATTATTGCTCCCACAGTTGATTTCTTCACACCAAGCTGTTACCTGTTGCAGATTCAGTCTTCCCAGCTGGTGCAGGTCTACAATTTAGTTTCTCACGTCCTTTGATGCTCTTTGGTCTTGGCCATAGTGGAGTTGGGAGTGTGACTGTTTGAGGTCGTGGACAGGTGTCTTTTATACTGATAACCAGTTAAAACAGGTGTATTTTATACTGATAACCAGTTAAAACTGGTGTCTTTTATACTGATAATAACCAGTCAAAACAGGTGCATTAATACAGGTAACGAGTGGAGGACAGAGGAGCCTCTTAAAGAAGAAGTTACAGGTCTGTTAAAGCCAGAAATCTTGCTTGTTTGTAGGTGACCAAATACTTTTTACAGAGGAATTTACCAATTAATTCAGTAAAAATCCTACAATGTGATTTCCTGGATTCTTTCCCCCCATTCTGTTTCTCATAGTTGAAGTTACCTATGATGAAAATTACAGGCCTCTCTCATCTTTTTAAGTGGGAGAACTTGCACAATTGGTGGCTGACTAAATACTTTTTTGCCCCACTGTATATATGTATAATGTTTTTTTGTAGCGTAATTCCACCATTATTTCCCATATTAATGATCATAAATCATAAAGATCATAAAACTAAAACTACCAAAAACAGGTTCTGCTCTGACCTTTGCTTCTGCGCACGTTCGTGTGCTCTCGCCTCACATTCTGGATCAGATTGGATCAGAAACATGCATATGAATAGATCTGAGAAGTTGCCAGTTTCACTTTTAAATACCACTAGCTTTGCTGTTGGAAACTTTCCACTGCTTTCTATGCAACATCTATTTCTCAAATTACATTAACTTGTTAAAGATGTGACATTTATAGCTGAGAAGATAAAAACAGTTTACAAAGTAATAGTTTTCTTTTTATGTGCTGTCTTTTTCTTCTTTATATTTATCATCACATTTGTAATATGAGATTGTTGTTCTTTCATATAAATAATGCTGACCTTAAACCTGCTGGCTGCATAGTTTTGGGTTTATGTGCCGAGAAAGGGTCTGAAATAGAAGTTATGACCTCAGCAGAGCAGTTTTTTAAGTGATTAGAATTCTTATCTTCAGCAAATGTTTCGTGGAAAACAGACTCTGAAAACCAAGAAATATGAAATACAAACCATTTGATAGGTTTAACCTTCATATGCATTGTACATTTCTGTCTCAGTTCCTGTGTATTTACAGGACTGTCTCAGAAAATTAGAATATTGTGATAAAGTCCTTTATTTTCTGTAATACAAAAATGTCATACATTCTGGATTCATTACAAATCAACTGAAATATTGCAAGCCTTTTATTATTTTAATATTGCTGATCATGGCTTACAGCTTAAGAAAACTCAAATATCCTATCTCTAAAAATTAGAATATTCTGTGAATCTTAATCTTAAACTGTAGGCCATAATCAGCAATATTAAAATACCGGTAATAAAAGGCTTGCAATATTTCAGTTGATTTGTAATGAATCCAGAATGTATGACATTTTAGTTTTTTTTAATTGCATTACAGAAAATAAAGAACTTTATCACAATATTCTAATTTTCTGAGACAGTCCTGTACATTGTTAAAAGGAAAACCTTTGAAAATGTTGATCCTGTGTGCTGCATCGGTTTTAAGATAAAATCATGCAGTTCTTTCATCCGTTCTAAACAGTTTGATTCAAAGTTTTAATGACGAGCCAGTCATACATTTTTTTTACGCATTTTTATTAAAAAGAATGAATAACTAATGAAAGCTACAAGTAAAACACACAAATATCAAAACTGAATCGATTTCTATTTAATTTCATACATAAAACCCAAGACAGTGTTAGAAGTATAAACCGAGGTAAAGGCCTATTTATTTATTTATTTATCTTTAATTGATGCAACAGTGGATTGACATTGTTAAGCCATGCAGTTCTTGGTGTTTTCTCTCAGGCCGTCGTCCCGACCAACCTCTCCTTGCGGGAAGAGACGGCACTCCAGCGCCGACCCCCACGCCCGCTCCCCCTCCCCTCACCACTCGGCCAGTCCCACCCCGGGAACCTCCCCGCGGGGCAGCGTGACGGACGACACCTGGGCCGGGAACATCATCGGTACCCTCGGACCCCTTCTGATTTCTGGGAACCAGGAGCTCGATGTCCCTTCCAAGACCAGGAGGACGTCAGGAAGCAAGCTGGGCATCTCCACCGGTCAGGGAGACCCCAACCTGGAAACCTACCAGGATTCTCCCGGAGAAGAAGGACGGGAACAAGACGGCCTGGCTGAGCTCTTCCTTCAGGTTCCTTCCCACTTCAGCTGGAACAAACCCAAACTTGGAAACCCTCCGTTGTTCAGGTTGGCATTATTATCAGTAATCAATAACCTGATTCGCTGACATTTGTAAAATGTTCCTCATTAAAAGCAGACTTTCATATACAAGTTCTGTCCAAAGGTGACAAAATCCACATACAGGACTGTCTCAGAAAATTAGAATATTGTGATAAAGTCCTTTATTTTCTGTAATGCAAAAATGTCATACATTCTGGATTAATTACAAATCAACTGAAATATTGCAAGCCTTTTATTATTTTAATATTGCTGATCATGGCTTACAGCTTAAGAAAACTCAAATATCCTATCTCTAAAAATTAGAATATTCTGGGAATCTTAATCTTAAGCTGTAAGCCATAATCAGCAATATTAAAATAATAAAAGGCTTGCAATATTTCAGTTGATTTTTAATGAATCCAGAATGTGACATTTTAGTTTTTTTTTAATTGTATTACAGAAAATAAAGGACTTTATCACAATATTCAAATTTTCTGAGATAGTCTTGTACAAACCTTTTTCTATTTTTTCTTTTATTCATTATTCTGTAGAAAAAGAAAACTTAACCTGAAACAAATCAGAATCATCTTTATTGGCCAAGTTTGAATATTGTCCAACAGGGAATTTGACAACGGTTGTTTCGCTCGCTGTACCCAGATATAAAAATAGCAAACAGTAAAGTATATAAACAAATGTAGTAAATAAACAAATGTAGGCACTTATTAACATATATACAATTAGAGAACTGAAAGGTGCAGCAGTATGAGGTATCCTTTGTGTGTTTAACAGAGATGTGCAAACACTTATGTAACTTTATAAAATAAGTTGGTAAAACCAGCACAGAATTCACCTCCGAATCAAAAAGCTTTTTAGTAAAATCCACCAGTCGTTCTCCGTCTGGTGACATTTTTAGTTTCCGAGGAGGCACCATGAGCCGCGCTGCAGCCTACGGTGTCACCAGCTAAGACTTTCCACAGATAAGCAAGTAGAAATGTTTTCAGCTGCTCTCGTGTCTTCTGTAAGTTTGAGTTCTGACACCTGAAAGCATCTTCATCAAATGTTTTTGCTCTGCTTTGTGGAACACTTAAAACAGAAGAACAGTAGGATCTAAAAGGCTTTCAACACTTATAAATTTCAACATTTCAGACAAGTACCCTGGTTTGAGGCCTTGTCTTGTCTTATAAGTGAATAAATCAAAGGGAAAACCAACAACCAACCTCTATGAATGCTTATAACAGGGGTTTTGCTCTCAGTGTGTACGCATGTAACATAATTTCACATTAATCATATAAAAGTATGGCATTATTAGTTTGTTCAGGTAAGCATCATCATTCGTGCTGGTCAGCACGAGAAATGGTCTGATTCGAGAGATGTTTTTCAATGTATATACAACATTTTAGTACAACTCCCTACATGAGATGTTTGTCTCAAAGTGAGGTGAAACACTAGTCTGTGGTCTTGTTAACTGTTTTGCAGGACTGTTGAAATGACTTATGTTGTCCCAGCAGTTGCTGTTGGAGCGCCAGCATACCTAGTTAGACAGAGAGGCTCTGTCTTCATGACTCTACTCTGAATTTGGAGTTAGAAGAGCTTCATTCTCACAGGAAAACATTAAAACGACACTCTATTACACGACCAACGTAATTTAAACATTTGAGAGTTTCCTGCTCCCCAAGGCAGAGCCTCAGTTGTCAAACCAGGTCCCTGTTTGGGTTAATCTGTAAGATTATAGGTAAAGATTTCCCTGTTGAGGAAGTTAGGAATATTCCTTTAGTTACGATGGTCGACTACTGACCTCTTGTGATGGGGGATTAATGAAGTATTTTTGGAATTGAACTGAATTGTTAATGTTATCCTTTTCTTTGTTTTCATTTTATGAAGGATCCAATCATTATGCGTCTTTTGTCTGTGTCTCAGGACCTTGTCTCCGCCTCCTCTGGACTGGCCTCTGCCAAACCAGTTTGAGCATATTGAGCTAAAAGTGGAGGTCCAGCCTAAGTCCTACCACAGGGCCCACTATGAGACGGAAGGCAGCAGAGGATCTATCAAGGCATCTACTGGTGGACATCCAGTCATCGGGGTAAGTCTGTGCTCACAACTCCATAACTCATCAGCCTGATTTTTAACCTAAGATCTGGAACATTTACTATATGTATTGTTGCCAACGAGTTCCAACTTCTTAAATGCATATTGTCTCTTAGACAGATTTCAGTCTGGCTTCAGACAAAATCCCAGAACGGAGACAGCACTGAAAAAGTTCTTTATATTACATTTATCTGAACACTGATTCAAGTAAAACATCAATTTTTGTGCAGCTGGATCTTAGTTAAGCCTTTGATACTGTAGACCATGAGATCTTCAGGTCCAGTTGGTTCCGATCATGTTTTGAGGGCAGCGGGTTGTTTCAATGGGTTGAGAATAGGGCTGAACGATTAATTGCATTTGCGATAATATCGCGATGTGATAAAACGAGATTTTCTAACCGCAAAGGCTGCGATTTGACCAGTCACGTGATCTGGTCACGTGATCTGGTCACGTTGCCGGCAGAGAAAAAAAGTCAACCGTGCCGCGTGTCCGCCTGTAACCTACTGTATCTACCGTGGCCTCAGGGTTAGGGCTCGGCCAGGCAGGGGTTTATAAATATATGGGCTTTATAAATGTATTAAATATATGAACGCGGAGTCGGCGTGGCGAGGAGCTGCGCGCGGCGCCGAGCACGAGCCGGGCGGACAGTTGCGCTGTGAAGCCTGATTTATGGTTCCGCGTTAAATCGACGCAGAGCTTACGCCGTAAGTTACGCGGCGACGCGCACCGTACGATGCGCGTACCGCGTACCTTACGGCGTAGGCTCTGCGTTGGTGTAACGCGGAACCATAAATCAGCCTTAAACCAGCTGCAGCCCTTTCAGCTCATCAGGAGAAGTTAAAGAGCGGCTGTGAGTTGTTCATTTCTGGTTCGTTTTGTTAACTCTGTGAGCTTTATTGGTTTGTTTGTTAGTTTGCTGGTGGTTTTTTTTCTCTGTGATTTTTGAGTTATTTATGAAGAAGTTCTGAGTTCCCTGTGAGCAGTACTAAAGTTGAGGAGGGATGAAATAAAAAACGGTCAAAATCCCCCCCCCCCCCGAAATAAAAACGGTCAAAATCACCCCCCCCCTGAAATACAAACGGTCCAAATCATCCCCCCTGTAAAACTGCCATCCCTCCTTTCCATCCCTTATGTCATTTCATCAATGAATGTGGTTTTACTGCTATTTCAACATTTAGAGTCATCACCAGAAAAATAACACCAGAAAAATAACTTATTTGACAATTTTCACCTGTTTCAAGTACATTTTCACCTGAAATAAGTAGGAAAATCTGCCAATGGGACAAGATTTATCTTCTTATTACAAGCAAAAAAATCTTGTCCCACTGGCAGATTTTTCTACTTATTTCAAGTGAAAATCTACTTGAAACAGGTGAAAATTGTTGTTTTTTCCAGTGATGAGTCTTGTTGTGTAATGAGATTTCTTTTTACTAAAATGAGACATTTTAACTAGAAATAAGACAAATATTCTTGTTAAGATTTTGAGTTTTTGCAGTGATCCATTTTACTTATCCTGTGAAGGACAGAGTCATATTGATAAGTTCAGAAAAGTGTTTTTTATTGTTGTGTTTTGATGTATTTGATGTAAGCCCAGTGGATATTTAAAGCTTACAGAAGGCTGCATTTAACTGCTGCTATGTCATTCCTGCAGTATTTCTGCAGGTCAGTGCTATTATTTGTTATATATTTTATTATTTGTAATCAGCACAAATTATCTATCCCCATATGATAAAATCCACCATCCCCCCTGATTTTTTTTTTTTTTTACAACTCGAGTACTGCCTGTGAGGAAGGTTTTTTGTTCCCTGTGGGAGTTTTTCTGTGTTTTTCTATTAAACTACGCCTCGTTTTGGCTAAAGTTTAACCCGGATTGGGTTCAGAGAGAACGACCCATGTGTAGACGTGTTAAAGAGGTAAAGGCACAAATTTGTTTTCTTTATTGTTGTAATCTGTGCTTTAAATAAATCTGGCATTGTTTATTATAAAACAGACTGATTTATTGCTTGTGTAGTTGAAAAAAACATGAGAACAGGACCTTGAAAAAAATAATCGCATATTAAATCGCAATCGCAATATTGAGGAAAAAAATCGCAATTAGATTATTTTCAAAAATCGTTCAGCCCTAGTTGAGAATAAGTCTCATCTTATTTCCTTGACATGTGGAGTCCCTCAGGGGTCTATTCTTGGACCACTACTATTCAACCTCTACATGCTTCCATGCTAAGGCTATATCATACATGACAACAATGTTGCTCACCACAGCTATGCAAATAACTCTTAGATTTACTTGGTGTTCATAAATTTGTACAACAGTATTTGAAAATGTAAGGTTCTTTTATTATTATTATTATTATGTATAGTATATTATATTATTATTAGTATAGGTATCGGATAGGTGAATGGATGAATGAATGGGATGCCTGGGTCTGGGGCCCTCCGTTGTCGAACCTGCGCGGGTGTCGCCTTGTTGGGGGGTTCCCTCTCTCCGGGCCCGTCTCCGGTCCCCCCCGCTGCCTCTACGGCGGGGCGCCCCTCTGGTCTTGGAGGGCCACTTTCGTGGGGGACGGGTGCGCCTGCCCGCGTCGGCGGCCGGGGCGGCTCTGTCTCTCCGGGCAGGCTGGCCCCCTGCCGGGTGGGGGTCGTTGGCCTGAAGGGTGAGGGCCTCCTGGCCGCGTGTCCGGCCCGGACCGGGTGGCCGGGGATTGCCTGGGTCGCGGTCCGCCGCCGCGGGGTCCCTGGCTGCTTCTTTCCGCGCCGTGGGGGCCCCGCCCGCGGGCCCCCTCGGCCGCCGCCGGGCGGGGGGGGGGCCTCGCAGGCGGTGGGTTGCCTCCCTCCTACTTCTCCCCTCTGTGGGGTTTGCCGGTGGCCTGGGTTCCGGGCTCTTCCTTGTCGGCCTCTGGTCTCGCGGGTGGCGGGGTCGCTCCCCCCCCTCCCCCACTATAGATACACTTCAGGTGGAGCTTTGTTTGGTTTATTACACACACACACACACACACACACACACACACACACACACACACACACACACACATACACACATATAGTCATTTAGTCACATGCACACACACACACACACACACACACACACACACACACACACACACACACACACACACGCATGATCATATACATACACACACACACACATAGACATACACACTGGCTTGTTCACCTGCATGCTGGCTCTCTAGTTTTTGGGTTTAGGTAGCGGTAGCGATAGCTTAGCTCAGACTGCGATCAGATCTCAAGATTTAGGTCGATTGCTGTTATTGTTTTGGTTGGCTCCGTGCCGGTTTCGTGCTTTGTTTGTGGTTTTTTGTTGCAGATTTCCAGTGCTTGACGTGTGTCTCCGTGTGTTCCTGCTTCCTGGATTGGCAGTGGATGTCGTCACCCCCCCCCCCCCACCCCCTCCCCCCCCCCCAAAAAAAAAAAAAAAAAAAAAAAAAAAAAACACTGGGTTTGTATGTGTATATTTATGTATGTGTACGTATATGTGTGCGTATATATATGTATATATTACATATAGTAATAATGCACATATATACACTGTTGGTTTCTACCGTCATGGTATCAATCAATAATATGTGTGCAGACAAGGTGAAAAAAAAAAAAAAAAAAAAAAAAAAGAAAATGTAAGGTTCTCCCAGAGCATTTCTCCTGGATTAAGGTCTGAACTTTTACTTGGTGATTTGCAAACATGGTTCAGTGTTTTTCAATTCAGAATTGATTGTTTCATAATTGAACACGGGGTTTTTCTGGCTGAGATGCTAGAAAGCAAAACTTGATCATGATCCAAAGGCCTGGATGTTTTTCTCAACTGAGATAAAGTTATACTGATTTAATCCAAACACAATACTTCTTATTCAAACCAGAATGTCCTGTTTTGTGTCATCTGTGAAACCTTTTTCTCACAACTTTATGGCTCATCGAGGAGGGCTTTTCTAAGTTATACATGTTCAGAAAGGTTCTTCCTGGAGAGCATTGGTTTCTGCTTTCAGACATGCTCTGCAGTTGATTGTTGCCTGGTGTTCAACTGATGGTAAACTCATTAAAATGACTTGAAATTACCATGAAACCGAAGCCTGAAGTCACTTCGATGCTAGAGTTGTTTTTGGATTTTGTAATATTACACCTTTTGCCTTTGGGCTGATGTGTTGGATGACCTCCTGTATACCGAGTGTGCCTTACAGTGGATCCACAGCACTTGTTTGTAGTTGTGAGTGTAGAAAGTAAAGAAGAAACCAGGTGAACGGTGTTCAGATACATAATGTTATCCGCCGACAACCGGTGTGTGAATGTGTGCGTGTGTGGGTGAATGTTTGCAGTGTAAAGCGCTTTGGGGCTGTAGGAGTACAGCCATTTACCATTTACCATAATATTTCAGAAAAATATGACATCAGAGCTGTCTTTTAAAAGGATGCCAACTTAATGTGAACTGCGGAGGGTTGGGTGTTTAAGATCAAGGCCTTTTTGGTGTCAGTCAAATTGTTTTGATACTAAGAATTTTGAATGACAGGACACCTAATCTTGATATCTCGTAGCAGCATTATTGCTCTACTGTTTATCACTCAGACACACAGTCAGATCGCTCCTGTCGTCTAATCCTGACCCTACAAATCAGCTCAGGTTTGACCTGACCATCAGTCTGTCGTGGAGAGTCAGTAGAGAGGATCTGTTTGTTTGTTTGTTTGTTTATTTGGATCCACCATTAGATACAGCAAATATGCAGTAGCTATTCTTCCTGGGGTCCTAATATTACATTTTCAAACAATATTTTCATCTTAAGACACATATTACAGACAAAACACTTCCATAACATTCGTACTAACAATCCTTTCATACAGCAGCTCTATTATTTACTTCTTGGTTGAAGAAAAATAAACCAATACTTAAATAAAAATACAAGAAAAAAAGTGGAGAGACAAAACAAAACTCTCCTTACCTTTTGGGATCTCAGATAACTCAACTCAATTCACCAGAGAAGCAATTAACATAATTGTCTTCAAGGTATCCCATATGTAAACAAATACATGTTCAATTTCTTGTTAAAGCAACTTCTATTATTATTTGAAATTAAAAAGCTTGGTAATAAATTCCATGCCACCATTGCGCTGTAGTGAACTGTTCCTTTTCTCTATTACATTTGTTCTGCACGAAGGCCGAAATCGATGTTGATGTTCATCAGAAAAGAATGTTAATTTATTATAGAGTACTTCTGGGATTTTATTTGTAATAATATTTTTTATGAAGGATACAAGTGAGTAATGTAACTTAAGCCGGGAATACACTGTGCGATATTTTAAATCGTATGAGACTGCCCCATCTCACACTGCACGACTAGATCGCGGAGTTCAAAAGTTCAGAGCCCACGATTTATGGTCTCACACTGTACGACCCGATGCTCGGATGCTCCGTCTGCTCACACTATACGATCATAATCCTCCCGTCGGACCTCTGTTACTGGAACTCGAGGCCGATTTTGGGGCAGGAGTAGGCTGTTCCAACCCAAACGTACGTCCTGCCCACCCGATCAAAGGTTATGGGATCCTTTATTTTTTTATAATTTTTTTTTTATATATATATATTAAAAAAGCTCTCTTTGAAAGGATGAGGCAAATCGGGTCGTAACACTGCTTCAACTGTGCGATGCCTTCACGAGGAGCGACCAGGATTTCAAACATGCTTGATTTTCTTGCGACCTCACGATTCCTGATCGGGAGCTCGTCGTGAGGTGTTAATCTCTCGTCGTTACCCCATGTATACTGCACGAGGCACGAGCAACGATTGGGTCAAAATCGGGCATGATCAAAAAAAAGTTGCACGACTGGAAAATCGGCTCAAAACGAGCCGATAATCGCAAAGTGTATGCCCGGCTTTACTTTTAACATTTAACCAGATTTTGTAGATTATGCATTGACGTGCCACTCGTTCTATATGGCCAATTCAGAGCTATACGAGCTGCTTTATTTTGGGCTACTTGTAGCTTGTTCAAATGACTTTGTGTTGTATTGGACCAGATGACTGCACCGTAATCTAAATGTGATAGAACTAACGCCTGAATCAGTTGTTTGTCATCACTTCTGTTCTGTGAGCTCGCCGTTAAGTCTCGTGTGGTTAAACAAACAGTCCATCCCGTTTTGTCGTGTTGGTTGATTTAGTGAAGATAGAAGGGAGTTTTTGCTCCACTGGACTGCTGTCACCTGTTTTGTGGGGGTTTGAACAGCATGCAAGGCTGGCTGTCGTTACTGTGTAAATAACTGTGAACAGAGGTAAGAAAACACTCAATGAAGTTGTTTCTAATTATTATTTGCTGTGGTGGTGATGTAACACCTAGATTGGGGGCCCAAGCCTTTTTTTTTTCCTTTCTGGATTTGAACTGAACTTTCCAAAAATGACCTTATAAACTCCTAGAGTGGTATTTTGAGGTTTTATTTTGTCTTTGTATGTTAAGACTGTTGGGTTTTGTTTTGTTAAAGAATAGGGAGGGGCACTGGGTGCAACTTCTGCCTCTTGAGTTGCATCCCTGTATTGTCAGTTTAATAATCTGACGGATAAAGAAATGTAGATGTCTTCTGTATCAGAAGAGACCTGGGTGGAACCTGAATTGAATACAAATGGCACGACTGTGCCAAGCAGCACAACAGGGTAGAAAGGTGGAACTTGGGGTTAAAATGTCCACTCATTTACTCGTTCCCCTACTTTAAGCTCTCCGCATTAAAACCTTTCAACTCGTTGATAAGAGCAGAAAACGATAGAACGCCCACTAGGGCTTAAACATAGCTCCAGTTAAACCACATTCTGTCATTTGTTTATGTTCTGTAGCTACTTAAAAAAGTTTCTACCGCTTCCTGTATGGTGAAATTAATTTGAATAAATCGTATTCTAAAAGCGTATAGTTCAGTAATCCCTATTGAAGGTTTGATATTGTTTTTCAATATTATTAAGACATAATCAGCTGTATGGAGCTCTGGAGAGATGTGGTCCTGCTTCATGGATCTGTCTGTAATCAAATAGTGTTTGTCACAGGAGGAGTGAAATAAAGCCTACAGATATCTTGTTTGTTTTTTTTAAGTAAATGTGTGTTTGTCAGAGTTGAGAGAAACCGTAGGGAGGATGTGGGGTCGGTGCGGCTGGAAACAGGAGATAAAGATGTTCTTCTCCATAAGCTGAACCTTTGGAAAACATGTTAGGTTCACTGGCTCTGTCCAGACTTCCTTCAGTCTGGACCTTCTCCTTGTAGCCACCAGTCTCTGTCATCTCTGATCACACATCTTGCTCTCGAGTTGTTGCCCTGTACACTTAGGCCCAGTCCCAATACACCCCCAACCCCTACTTTTCAGCCCTACCCCTACATTTTGCACGTTCCTGTGAGGGTAGTGGTGTCCCAATTCCTCTTTTCATCTAGGGGGAGTGCCCATATCGAGGGCTAGTGCTTATCAATCTAGCCCTACAGAGCGAGGGTTTTCAGATGCACACTAGCTGACCGAGGGCTAAAAAAATTTCCCCGAATTTGCGGACTGAATCAAACAAAAAAACATGGCGGACATTTCTTATTTTTTTAGTGAATAAAATCTATATTTTGAGTTAGTTTCTGCATAAAAATGCGTTTTGATTACATTTCTAGCGAAAAATATATATTTTACTTTCATAATATTCACTCAGTGAATGTATGTAATCACTTGCTTGCTCGTTTTTCAGATCTCGCCAGAATAAAGGCTGATTTATGGTTCCGCGTTACATAAATCAGCGGACCATAAATCAGCTCCCGAGCCGACAGGCTGGTTTCATCCCGAAAACATCGGAGCAAATTTCTTAACAGGCGTTATTTGGATAAAGTGAGCCCAGGTTGGGGATCTTAACGTTTACTTTTATGCCTGAAAAAATATTAAAACTTAATAAAGTGGCATATTAACAGCGCTACAGCAGAAATTAAAACAGCTTTTAGCTCTGGGCTTCCTGATATGGTGTGACGTATGTGCAAACGTAACTACGCAGTCGCTTACGTACCCGAACGTAAACCACGCAGTGACGTAGCAAGCTAAATTTAGGGGTTGTGCTGAAAAGTAGGGGTAGTGGGAGTATTGGGACTGGGCCCTGGGGAGATTACAAGTGCCCTAAAATCTGCGGCTTCATTTTTAGGGCTAGTGGTAGTGAGTTAGGGCTAGTGGTAGAAAGTAGGGGGTGTATTGGGATTGGCCCTTACAGATTCTATCTTATCTCAACTTTAAGTTGTTTCTGCACGCTCTTTTCCAACTCCCCGTCTCCTGAAGGTTCTGTTCCTGTTGCTGAGCAGCTCCATCAGGTCACTGGTGAGCCACGGTTTGTTATTTCCTTTTAGGGCTGGTGTTCTCCATACAAAGCTGCTGGAGTCAGTATTTGCATGGATGAGATATAGTTTTCATCCCACTCACTGGTCTGAAAACAGAGCTTCTAAAACTCTCAGTGACAACTTCTTTACATACTTTGGTCACTACTGAAGGCTCGGTTTGTGGATGAAACAGGAAAGGACCAGAACAGGAAGAGGAGCTGTGTGCTCCTCTGTTTCTGTATGAAACATTTGCATGGGATGGATCCACTGTTTTACTTCCCTTGGTGGGGGAGCTGGCAGACTGTTAGAAAGCTGGAAGTGTAGTAGAGAAATGTGTGGAGGAAATCTGTAGACATTGTCATGAACGCACTGGAGTTTTGTGTTTGTAGCCTAGCAACAACTGATGGGGAAATGTCACCTCTTCTTCTTTAATGGTCACCCGCGGGTGCAGAGATGTTTCTTCACGGTAACATGTCCAGGATTACAGCGTCAGCTTTTTTACCTCACTTTTACTCCAGATGCAGGTTTTGATGCTCATACAGTCTGAAAGCCAGCTGGAAAGTGTTAGTATAAACTCCGGCAGCTGCCTCAGTGAAACACATACCCCTGTGTTTTCCCTGTGCAAGTTTGTCCGTTTTATTGAGGGTGAACTCTTGTTCTTGGTGATGATTGAGGAAGGAAGTTTTTTAACTTGCGCTCTGAAACCGCAACTTCACTTCTCTCATTAGGGTTCTGGAGTTTCAGTCTGAGCATTTGTTTGGCTTTAAACTGGTGCTTGTAAGCAACTTACATGGACAATGCACCATACATGCACACTTACGTGTCATTTTTTACCCATCCTGAAGCCTTTTAAAAGTGCTTGCTGTACTCAAAAGACATCCACAAACTAGGGCTGTTCGATTTTGCCCAAAAATAAAATCTCAATTTTTTTTCTCTCAAAATCCGATTTTCGATTAAGATTATTTTGTGAATTGACAAAAGGCAAAGAAATTATTTCAAATATGCTGTTTTTTTATTGAACATTTGCCCCATTGGGCTTTAAGTGCAAACTTTGCTCTTATTAAACCAAAAATTAATGAATAAAGTGCAAAACTCTGTAAAATAAGTTGAAAAAAAGTTTTAAAACATATAATAAAATATAAAGTTTTATCTCTGAAAAAAAATCAGCAAATCAGCACTTGCAAACATACAGTAAGTTATATTTCCAATTAAATAAAACAAGACATTTTCTAATTAAACTAAACTGGGTCTTTGCATGCTAAATAATAATGCAACCCATGAAGGAGGTAGAGGTGTGTAATGTCAGTCATTACATTTGCTATTCACATTTGCAAGTTTTTTGCAAGGAACACGAGCCGGTCTACCGCATCTGGCTTGAGGGATGCCCGGTGGCATGTTACAACGCCCCCTCCTACACTAAAGAGCCTCTCCGATGGGGCACTTGTCGCAGGTATTGAGAGGTATTTCCATCAATCATTAATATGGTATCAATCATTAATATGTGTGCAGACAAGGTTAAAAAAAAAAAAAAAAAAAGTGAAAAATCGATTTTACGAGTTTCACGTTTTAACATCGTTCTAATTACATAATCGCGATTACGATTTAAAATCGATTAAGCGAACAGCCCTACCACAAACAATAAAAAGGTATTTGTTTTCAAGGACAGATCTCAAGAACATGATATGATGCTGTCAGTAGTACGAGTGTCACTGTTCTAGGAGAGTGGTGCAGTAGCTTGTTTCAATACTAATGCTCCAACTACAGGATTTTAATATTGTTCACCGTCTAAGTTTAAACTGTGGTTGCGATCCTGTGAATCATGACTGCAATTCACTACTTTGTGAACCCTCTACCCCATTTCTAATAAAGTTGGGACACAGTGGAAAAAATTCTAAATAAAAAGAGAATACAGTCATTTGAAAATCTCATAAATCCACAATTCATTTCCAATTGAACATACAAATATCAGATGTTGAAACTGAGCCATTTCGCCATTTCCTTTTGAATTTGATTGCGGCAAGGTTATGCAGCGTTTCTTTTAGGTTGGGATGGTTTTGGACTACAAAATCTGGCGGCTTGCTGTCCAATGACTACAGCTTTTCAACACTTTCTTTGCTTCTCTTTACTATTACGTATGGTTAAGTTTGCAAATAAACTCTGCAGCTACTGATGTAAATGTAATTTGCGAATCCTGCATTTCCAAATAATGACAGGAATTTGAATTAAACTGTAAATGTATTTCAGGGAGGCAGAATGTTATTATGAAAAGTTTCATCTTGGTTTCTTCGTCAGGCTGTGCAAGTTCTTTAAGAACCAGCTGGAGATCCACCAGGAATTAAAATCACAGTTGATGATTAACTCCAGGGCAGCTGCGGTTGTAGCAGAGTTTTCTGGTGCTGTATGTAAACAGATCTGTTGATCCTCTCGATCGCACAACGGAGGAACGCAGACATAATGAAGCTCCATCAAAGCCCCAGATGTAACCCTGGGTTAGGGTTGAGCAGGACACTGATAGGACTGCCCGTCCTGAATGGGCTGTACTTATTAACTTGTGCACTTTTTTACCTTGTCCAGGTTCTACAAAGTATTTTACAGTGAGTTTCTCATGTATCACAGGAGTTTTTACCGTCTGCAAAGCTGCTTCTGTCAAGACAGAGACACAGCAGCATTTTAGGATTTCAATTTGTTCATTGTTTGACTTTGAACAAGTAAAGTAATGTGTTTAAGGGAGTCTACACGTTGAGATGATTTCTGTTGATTTTCTGTCTGCAGTTGAACGGCTACAATGAGCAGCCAGTGAGCCTGATCCTGTTCATCGGCACGGCGGACGATCGATGTCTTCGTCCTCATTCCTTCTACCAGGTCCACCGGGTCACAGGAAAGACCGTCGCCACCATCTGTCAGGAAAAGGCTATGGGTTACACCAAAGTCCTGGAGGTCCCTCTGCTTCCTGAGAACAACATGTCTACCAGGTATCAAAGGGGACTTTATCACACCGGCTTGTAATGTTTCTTCAAACTCTAAGGAATTGACAAATATCTATAATTAGGGGTGTAACAATATATCGTGTCACGTAATTTCGCGACACAAAAACTTCATGATACGTGTCGTGGAGGTGACAAACTGTATCGCGATATTGGATTATTAATATTAATCTATTGTGTTGACTAGTAACGTGCAACCGACTGCGCATCCGCGCAAACAGACTAATCACTACAGATAAACTGACTAGTGTCATTATAGTATATAGTATATAATGTTATAATATATTAATAAAATAATGAACCCTGAATTACCAAAACAACCTTCTTAACAAAAATAAATCTCCTCTAACACTTATAAGGTGAGCATGAATCAATCTTTTTTATGATTTAAAATGGTATGTATTTATTTACTTTTATTTATTTATTTAATTTTATTTGTTAAATTTCTGGAAAGAGAAAAGTCAAATCATACATGAGAGAAACTATTCAGTTTGTGGCAAAATATTTGTACTTGTATGAAACTGAAGATACATAATGCAAACCTGACATTTACTTTTAGTTCAGTTTGTGGAAAATGGTTGGCCTGGCTTTCTCTTTAAAACATAAACAGTTATAAAGCATTACAAACTGTAACAATAGGGCAAAATTTTGTGTCTTTCAAATAAAAGACAATTTTTTCCAGTCATTTGTTCCTCATTCAAGGTTGTTAAAAAAATACTGCTATAATATCGTATCGTTATCATGACCTCAATATGGTGTATCGTACCGTATCGTGAGATTAGTGTATCGTTACACCCCTATCTATAAATATAAAGTGTCATGGCAAGGGAAAACACCAGACAAACCCACAATATCTACATAAATCTCTGCATGGATGAAGGATCTGCACCTTCAACTGAACCCGTCTCAGACTGAAGTCCTGGTTCTCCCTGACCATCATTCGTTCAGCTTTGATATCGGATATTGACATAAATATTGGCTTTACCGCTGTCACTCCCCAGAAGGTTACAAAGAATCTGGGTATCCTGTTTGACGACCAGTTATATTTCTGTGACCACGTTGCCGCTTTGCTCTCTGCAACGTTAAGAAAAAAATAAGGCCGTACCTGATTCATGCAACTCAACTCCTGGCTCAGGACGTGTTTATATCACGCGTCCATGACTGCAATGTCCTCCATCCTACCCAGCTTTCCAGCTGGGATGATCAAACGGCTACAAAATGTCTATAATGCAGCAGCATATCTGGTTTTTAACCAACCCAGACGGACACAGGTCACACCTCTGTTCCCTGACCTTCACTGGCTACCCGTGGCTGCTCCGGTAAAACAAACGTCTCTTGTCACTGGTCTACAAGCTGACCTCGGGGTCCACAGCTGCCTGTATGAACTCCATCGTCTTGAGCAATGGGCTCTTCACGAGAACACAGACCGGCCTTGTCCTCTCACACAAGCAGAGCTCAGTCCACACTTTTCTCCATGTCGTTCCTCAGCGGAAGTTAGCTGTGGCCTCGAGCAGTCGTCCCCCTCTACGCTCATAACTGCGCTCTGTTTTCAAAGTTGCTAGTTGATTCGTGTATTTTTGTCGTATTTGCTGAAGTAACCACTATTTCCAGCTAATATTACAAAAAACTAGGACATTTGACAAACAAACGTGCCCCTTTTGCCCCACCTGCAGCTTGCAGTTTGCAAGCATGTCGAAGAATGATGCAATCTGTTGGTTTCCTTAGCAGTTATTTTATTGGCTTTGTATCGATTGGCCGATTGTATTGATTGAGGTGACATTTGGCACTATATAAAGAAAAACAAATAGCTCCAATCAGAGCTAAGAGACCAACAACCCCCAGTTCTGCATTTCAGGTGTGTAACACGGCCCCACCAAAAACTGCTGATGAGTACTTGAGTGCTTTAATTATGTGGCAAATGATAATAAACACAACAAAGATGGGTACTTCAATGAAAAATAGATATTTTATTCAACTTCTTCGGACTGCATGCATTTAATTTAAAATATTTTTGTCAGCACAGTCAGGCATAACGTTAAATCTCTCTTTTAAAGCCAAAATACGCTTAATGTCTTACCAAGGCGAGTCCGTTTCGTTCAACTGTCCGACGTGCTTTCTCTTCAAATGCTCGTGCATTACCGACGTGCTCCCGTGATAAGCAAAGGTCTGCTTTGCCAACTTTGAAAGTAATCTTTTTATTCGCCGTATCCAGGCTAAAAGGCTCCCAAACTTTTGAAGTTTTGTTACGCGCAGCTGCTGTACAGGACGCCGTCATTATTGTTTACCCACTACCGCTCGGCAGAGACGCTTTCATGCATGCGCGACTCTCGGCAGAGATTGTATTGAAGTGAGACGCCTCACTCCGTTGGAAAAACACGTCTGGCGCCAATTGTCGACAATGGAATTCATTGTCGACAATTTTGATTATCGATTTTTTGTCGACAACGTCGACGAATCGTTGCAGCCCTAGTGATGAGGTGGAGAAAAATAAGTTATTTCAAGCAGTTGATGTCAGAAGGTGCTTTTTGATGATTTGATGATTTGCTAACGGAAGCTGATTCTGGTTTCCTGTTCAGACTTTACATTAAAATGTCTGAGAAGATCCAATCCCAGTGGTCTGAGACGCTTGTGTCCACATTCTATTCATAGTCTGAGTATGAAAGGTACCTGGGCGGATTCAGAGACCGCCTCAAAACCCAACGTCATCACTTGATGTTGAATAAAGCTCTTAGTCATCTGATTTCTTCTTTTAGTTTGTGAATATTTCCTTGATTGCATCCACCCTGATTCGTAGCCTGGCCAACCTGACATTCGCTGAAAAAAGTCTGGTCAAAAAATAGTTTGCGGCTGATCTTAGTTTTGTTATTTCCGGTTCCCTCTTTATTTTCTGTGAGGTGCAGCTCTTTATTTTCACCTGCCGCTTTGCACGTGTGATGTTTGCGGGCGAAATGACCTGCTAGTTTATTTGCACACAGATGAGGAAGGTGATATCCGCTCACTCAGGACACATTTGCCTCCACGTTTGGCTGCCAGGTGTGAACACACGTGCTAACCAGTTGTGATCAGATATCTCAGCACACATTTTAAATTCAAATTCTGAACAGGGCTGTTGAGAAGGAAAGGCAGAATATCTCCATTTTGTTTTTACAAATGCCTGAGAAAACAACTGAAATGTTTAAAAGCAACATTCATTCATCGATGGTTAATTCAAACACGTGGTGTAGGAGTCAAGGGGGGAAAACGCCATCACACGCTGCCATGCAGAGCTGCATTCACTAATGCTTCTAAAAAGTGTGCAAAAGGAAGCCTTATGCCAACCCTATAAAGAGCAGCATGAACGTCGCTGGGCTTGGGGTCTTTGATGGACCAGCACAACCTGGACTTGTGGACTGTGTTCAGAAACATCAGAAGGAAATGGGAGCTGTACACTTCCAGGACATCCGTGCATCTTTCAACAAGATAAACCACACTTTTGGAAATGTGCAACATTTGTAAACAAAAGCATAGCAGAGACAGAAGAGTGTATGGACCCACTGGTCTCCCTGCAAACCTGAACTGGCAAGAGTTGGGGAGTTAGTTGTCAAGGGAGGATAAACTCAGACTGGTGCAGGAAGCATTGTGACTAATGAAACTACTACTCTTCTTTCAAGTGCTGTGATAAAGAACTGCCGCTTCACACGTGACAAGATCTTTTTTTAAATGTGTTGCAAGCATGAAATGCAAAAAGGGGTATATGCTCACAAATGAAGTGAAGAAACTTATAAATCAACAGTTTAAGATTAAGATTCCCAGAATATTCTAATTTTTTGAGATAGGATATTTGAGTTTTCTTAAGCTGTAAGCCATGATCAGCAATATTAAAATAATAAAAGGCTTGCAATATTTCAGTTGATTTGTAATGAATCCAGAATGTATGACATTTTTGTTTTTGTAATTGCATTACAGAAAATCACAATATTCTAATTTTCTGAGACAGTCCTGTATGCTCACAAATGAAGTGAAATGGATGAGAAACCATGCAAAACACAAAACATCTTGGACTCATAATGTCTTGAAGAAAAAAGTCAAAGCAAATATAAGAATCACTGTCTAAATTGGGATTTTATATATAATTGATTTAATACATAATCTGTCAAAATCGGTTAATAATTCTACGTATTCTTTCATCTGCTCAATTGATATTCTTCTCTGCTTCTTGTTTCAGTTGTTTATCCTCCTTTTTCCTCACGTTTCATACCTTCCATGCACTTGACAAGTGATTCTCTGCAGTTATACATCAATATCCTCTAAAAACTTGTTAAGAAACACAAAGCAGTCACAAGGGACATTTACTTGTCAGCTTTTATCGGGATCCCATTTTCAGTTGAAAAGTCAGTAGAAATCTTTTGAAAGTAGGAAAGTAATATGTAATGATGAATATTGACCAGTATGTCTGTGTTTTTGTTTTTAAAGCATCGACTGTGCTGGCATCCTGAAGCTGCGTAATGCAGATATTGAGTTGAAGAAGGGCGAGACGGATATCGGGCGTAAAAACACGCGAGTACGGGTCGTGTTCAGGGTCGGGGTCCCCCAGCAGGACGGCCTGATGCTGTGGCTGCAGACGGTATCTGTTCCTATAGAGTGTTGTGAGTGACTTTCTGTGATATCCACATTCATTCCAGTTATGGAAAGGTTTTTTTTTTTGCTAAATAAGAAAGAAGTAAGGACAGATTCTTGTTTTTTAATCATTGTGATTTTTTAACATCTGTAAGCAAATGTTCTGCTGTAGTTTGTCATAAATGAGAGGTTTTTGGTGTGTGCTGTGTTCCAGCCCAGCGATCGGGCCAGGAGCTTCCTCAGGTGGAGAGCTTCAGTCCAGCCAGCAGCGGTGTGGACGGAGGAGACGAGCTGCTCATCACCGGAGCCAACATCTCAGCTCAGTCCAAAGTCGTCTTCACCGAGAAAGGCCCTGGTAACATCCCTCATATTTTACAAACACGTTTTCAGCACACATCGCATTTTTCGTAAATGAAATTAGCTTTGCGACATTTGTGAGTTTGTCTGTTTTGTTCCCTCAGATGGAAGAGTACTGTGGGAAATAGATGCCAGAGTTGTGGCGGAGAAAAGTCATGAAGTAAGTAAGGAATGTAACGGAGCCCAGCAAATGTTCTTTAGGTGACCCTGCAACAAAGTTTGTGTCTGGTGCTCGGTAGCTCCATAAGTCTGAAGTAAATCATTTATCTCAGACAAATTCTGTTTCTACATATCGATTGAGATGAAGTAAGTTCCAGTAACGTCAGCAAAGTAAACAGCGTTGTTGCTTTGATTTACCTCGGAACACGTGTAGACATCTCTGTTGATCTTCTGGACGTAAAGTTGGCATTTTTGTTTGGATTTAGGAAATAGAATAAAACATCCTCAGAATATCTGAAATCAGTATAACAAGAACCCCAGAGACATGGACTACGTTTACATGCAGTCAAAATTCGGGTTTTTGCTAATATTCCGGTTACTGAAACATTGGGAATATTCCGTTTACATGGTGATTAATCATTCGGGATATCTGGATCAAACCAGCGACGCGTGGAGAACATCACGACGCAATTAGCGTAATTTCCGCTTCTTCTTCCTGTATCCAAATTCAAAACAAATGCTGCTTCGCGCAACTTTTCTCTCACCTTCTTGTAAATCTTCTATCCCGGTACTTTCTACCGTCTACAAATGCAGAAATGTTCATATCCTTCATTACATTTATGAAGTGATTAGTCTCCTCCTGGTCTTGCGTTTCTCCGTGTTTATAAGAACTTCCTGGACTCAAAAGACCAGGATTCCTTGTGAACAGAACATGCGCAGAAAACAGATTCCTGTTCCCGTTTGATGTTTGGCGTTTACATGACCGAATATTCAGGTTTTAAAAGGAGTAACCCAGGGCTCATATTCAGGTTTTTAAAAACCAGAATATGAGCAAATTCTAGTTATTCAAAGGGGTTATTGGTGTTTACAAGGCCGTGCAAAACCGGGTTATTGCTAATATTCTGGTTTTAAAAGGGTTATTGACTGCAGGTAAACGCAGTCATTGTTTTAAACACCAAATAACAGTTAAGAGTTCAGGATCTTCCATTGTTTCTCTATGGAGCTTCACATATTTGAGTTCTGGTCCCTGACAGCCAACAGGCCTGCTGGCCGTCAGTTCCTCTGAGAAGCGGAAACTGTAAATGTACTGCAACATACAGTGACAGTAGCCTGACAGGGCAGGAGAAGTTGTCCCCTTTAGATTGGAATGGGGGGGGGTGTGGTGCATCAAGGTCAACGACAGTATTCATGCTGAAGGACAGAAGCTCCAGCATGCAGCTGTTGACTCTGGTTGCATAACAGGAGTCAGCCACACTTGATGATGTGTCAGCTTCTTCAAGGGGGTTCCTGTTTCATGCAGGAATGTTTCAACCACCTGTAACCCGGGCTTTGAAAAGGGAAGGAAACCCCAAATGAAGTGAAGGAAATGACACTGGTTCTCAGTAGGCTATGTTTAGTTAAAGTCATATTTATAACATGGACAGTCTCTGACTGGAGGACTCAACCTTACATCAACGCATTTGTCAAAGAGTTTCACTGCTGTGCAACGTTCCTTAACACTGAAGTTGTTTTTAAGAGAGTACAGCCAGTACTGTTGAGGTTGAGGGGGGATGAGGGGGGGTGGCATCCCCCCTGAAATAAAAACGGTCCAAATCCTCCCCCCTGTAAAACTGTCATCCCCCCTTCCCATCCCTTATGTCATTTCATCAATGAATGTGGTTTTACTGCTATTTCAACATTTAGAGTCATCACCAGAAAAATAACACCAGAAAAATAACTTATTTGACAATTTTCACCTGTTTCAAGTAAATTTTCACTTGAAATAAGTAGGAAAATCTGCCAGTGGGACAAGATTTATCTTCTCATTACAAGCAAAAAAATCTTGTTCCACTGGCAGATTTTTTTTACTTATTTTAAGTGAAAATCTACTTGAAACAGGTGAAAATTGTTGTTTTTTTTTCCAGTGATGAGTCTTGTTTTAAGTGTAATGAGATTTTTTTTTTTACTAAAACGAGACATTTTAACTAGAAATAAGACAAATATTCTTGTTAAGATTGTGAGTTTTTGCAGTGATCCATGTTACTTATCCTGTGAAGGACAGAGTCATATTGATAAGTTCAGAAAAGTGTTTTTTATTGTTGTGTTTTGATGTATTTGATGTAAGCCCAGTGGATATTTAAAGCTTACAGAAGGCTGAATTTAACTGCTGCTATGGCATTCCTGCAGTATTTCTGCAGGTGTTTTGGTCACTGCTATTATTTGTAATATAGTATATTATTTGTAATATATTATATTATTTGTAATCAGCACAAATGATCTGTCCCCATATGATAAAATCCACCATCCCCCTTGATTCTTTTTTTACAACTCTAGTACTGAGTACAGCTCTCAAACTAATGAGGGTTTTATGTTCTGTATCTCTATCTTCCAGTTCAGCATCGTCGTGGAGGTTCCCCCTTACAACAAGAAGATAACAGCTCCAGTCCAAGTCCAGTTCTACATTTCAAATGGAAAGAGAAGAAAGAGCCTCATGCAGAACTTTGTCTATCTGCCTGGAGTTGGACGTCACAACTCTGCTGCTCCCGGGGTGAAGAAAGAGCGCTGGGAACCAAACAACATCTCTTACAATCCCCCTGCTTTCTGTCCAGTCTACATCCACACACCCTCCCATGATTCAGTACTCAGACCCGATGCAGGTTGTTACGAATCCTACGACCTCCCCGTGACCTCTGGTCTTCCTGCCCAAAGCGCTCCGTGTCTCCACCATCCTTTCTCCTCGTCTCTGCCCCTTCAGGCGTCTCTGATGTTTCCTCCGGCCTCAGCGATGCCTCCTCCAGCCTTTGCCGTCCCTGCTCCGATGGCCCCGGCGCCGTCACCGGCGTCCTCCGTCCCCCTTCAGAGCTTAAGCGGCCCGGGCCTCTCCTCCTGTGCTGAAACTCTGAGCAAACAGCCTCTGTTTTTAACGTCCAGGAATACCTTCAAAACTCCTGCCGACTCCCGCAAAGACTCTCTGCTTCCCAACCCGGGAGAGGTGCTGAGCATCAAGCAGGAGCCGTTGGACCAGCCTAATCTGGGATCCATCGGCCTGCAAACAATCACACTGGATGATGGTAGGTCGCACACATTCATAAACATGAAAACATTGTTCTTAGCCAATCATGTTCCATCACACTTACCGTATTTTCCGCACTATAAGGCGCATCTAAAAGCCTTCAATATTTTCAAAAGATGACCATGCGCCTTATGATCCGGTGCGTCTTATATATGGATCAATATTGAGCCGCAACTTCACACACTTCTTGAAGTGATTTTTTGTCAGATCAACCTTCCGCGTCAGTTCTGAAACAGCTTTTTTTTTTCTCTTCTCCCTCTGGATATTTTTCAGCAAAGGCTCTGTGTATATTGTTGAAATGTCTTGCGACATTTGACCGTTTATTGTTAAACAGTTTTTCTCCACAAATTAGGCATACTGGTGGGCCACTCTCATCAGAGGTAAATGCAAATGAATCTGGCCAGGCATCATTGAATGTTCCATTTTCTTCAGATATTTTTCGTTTCTTACATTTCTCCATACTTGCTGGGGTTGAAAGTTGCGACGAATGGATGGCGTTTTGGCGGGTAAACCGGCTTTCACGAGTATGAAGTTTATTTTGAGCGACGAAAAACAATAAAATATATTTATTCTGATATGTCAAGATCACAATAATCTTCCAATTTAGAACTAAAATATTAAAGAACTAACACAAATAAAATACACTTCAATTAAATACTTAGGTTGTTTTTTTTGTAATTTATTTTCCCAAGCCACTCGGAGCCGCAGTATAAGGATGAAAGAGCCGCATAACGTAACCCCAGCCTCTACTGTAGCGCCTTATAATGCGGTGCGCCTTTATAGTGTGGAAAATACGGTATTTAACTTCCAGATGTGTGTGTTTTGGTCTCTTTGGATGATCATTTACCTGGCATTTTTAGGATTTAGGGATTATAATTACTAATTAAAACTTACTGGAAGTCCAGGCTTTTCTTCCTGTGTTTAGTTCTAGAGTTGGGTCCTCTGTGGAGATGCTTTTCCTGACCTTCACTGCAGCCGTCCTCTGCTGCTGTTTGTTTGTGGGCCTTTTTACCTTCAGTTTGCTCTCCAATTTACTAAAAAAACAAGCTCCTTAGAGTCGGGAGCAGGTAGCCGACTTGGCCACTAAAAAATGTTAAAAGCTTAAGAATTCAAATCTTAAGTTTCTTTTTCTGTTTGTTTGGGGTGATTATCTGTCCGTCCTGTCGGTTTAGTGTCATTTGTCTGAATGAGAGCAGAAGTTTAGACCAGAACATCTACGTCCCTCAGCAGACGCATCATCAGTAAGTCTGATCGATTGATTGATTGTTTGGCTGTCATACTTGCCCCTACCATAACATCACCTCCGTTGACACATGATGTGCAGTCCGGTGAAGTCTTATCTGTCTTTCTTGTTCTTAAATGTCAGCAGTGGTTTGTTCCGTGTTGTAAACGCCCTGTATTTGCATTGACGAGGGCGTCTCTTTATTACAGTTATTTATTGATGAACAGGACATTTGTTCAAAAGACTAAGCAGATTTCTCCAGAGCAGCTTTGAAGAGGGTTTTCTCCAACAAGCTTCTTCCAGGCCTTTTCATCCTTTTGGGCTCATCACCAGTGCATTTTCTTTTTCTATGAACGCACCATGCTGTTGATTTGGTGACACATAAGCTTTTTGCTACATCTGTCTTGCAGATTTAAGATCGGTAGCAAAATCAGTTGTTTTTTCAGCCTAATGAAGCCTCCTACTACTTGCATTGAGATCTTCTTGCACTTCATATTGGTATATCCAGTCAATGAGCTCCCAAATACCAACTCAGTACGTGATGTTGACTCCAGACCTTCAATCTGCTTCATTTTTCTTGAATTAGCGAGGGGATGGGTCACACCTGGACAAGAACTTGGCTTTAGTTAATTGTTTGGATACTTTTGAGTCCTCGACAATGGAGTTCCTTTTCTTAACAAGCCTTTAATGCCTAAATGTCAAATCCATTATGTTTCTATATGAAGGCAAAATCGTAAAAACTCTGTGTCCAGATACTTCAGAACGTGACATTTGGCATGTGAAAACATGTCCGTTCACAACATTGGTCTCAGAGTTAGTCAGCGTGGTGCCCAGGAGTGAATCGATGCGCTGCAGCGTTCAGTGTTTGAGGTTTGGCCTCAGGTGTTAAAGTGTAAATGACGAGCGCGTCGTGAAGAGCTTTGTAGGAAGGAGTCCAGGTTAACGGGCTCCACGAACATCTGGATCATTTAGCACGTCTGCTCTGCTGCTATTACACATGCATACATGCAGTGTCATCGTCACAGATAAGAACAGTCTTATCTGTTTTCCCCAGCACGCTGGAACCAAAACGGTGTGATTTCCGTAGTGCTTTTTTTTTTTCTTCATCTTCTCCTTCCTGTGTGCTTTAACTTCCTTCCGTAATATTTCCACATTAAAGAGAAATATTTTACTCGAGAGATTCTACTTCTGCGAGGTGCAGGTTTGGGGGAAATACATTATATACTAATGAAAAATAAACAGTTTATTTTGAGATATTTCTTTTAAACAAAGATTTTTTTTTTCTCATCAGAAAATTTTAACTTCATTTATTTTGTTTTATATACGTCTAATTTTCATTTGCAGGTCTGCAACACGTTCCAAACCAACTTTGTAACGCCGCCGTTCCTTATCATGAGACTTAATATGTCAATTTTTTATTCATAAAGTGTTGCAAACTTGAAATGCAAATATGGGTATATATTTACATCCTAAATGAGGCTCATCAATCAATCAAATTTTATTTGTATAGCACCTTTCATCCAGGTACACGAAATACAAAGTGCTTAACATTTTGAGTGAAAAATAAGCATAATAAAAAATAAAAAAAAACTGGGAGACCAATGCACACTGACATACAATATAATTAATTAAAATGAAATAATGATGAAAGTTCAAGAATTAAGGCTAAAAAATAATCAGTCCACAACAATAAAATATAATAATAATAATAATAAAAACATTACAAGATATGGATAAAAAAACAAATACCTCTAAAAATGTTAAACAGAATAAAACTATAAAATGTGCTGCTACATAAAAGCCAGACCAAAGAGATTAGTTTTTAGTCTCCATTTAAAAATGTCCACATTTCCAGCTTCTCTCAGATCCTCCGGCTGTTCCACAGTTTTGGAGCATCGTGGCTAAAAGCAGCATCACCAAATGTTTTAGTTCTACTCTGAGGAACAGCTAAAAAGGAAGAGCCAGAGGATCTGAGTTCCTTCCTGGTTTATAGAATAAAAACATCTCTGAAATATACTCTGGTGCAAGCCCATGTAGCGCTTTATGAACTAATAAAAGAACTTTAAAATCAACACGAAAACTGATGATAAAAAGCTAAAATCATTGATATTTTTGTGTTTGTTTGTTTATTAATGATTTATTCCTTTAAGAGTCATTCAGTGTGTAGAACCTCTGGTGTTCTTAGACGTGTGTCTACATGGAGAGGACTGTGTGTTTGTGTGTGTGAATGCTGCTGATTTGGACTAATAATAGCTGCTCCAGCCACTCCTGCCAGTTGCTGGTGTGAATCATGCAGATGGGTTTAAATTTGTTGAGGTGCAGATGACACCAGCTGTCGCAGAGGGCTCCTGACCCGACTCCTCCCCTCCTGCTGCCAGTTACACTTCACCGTCAGCCGCCTGGTGTTTCCCAGCACGAGAACATCAGCTGTAACACCAGTGACCTGCAGCACAAAGTGAAACACTCAGACATTTACAGTAAAGTTCAGAGACATCCACACATTTAGAAAATGCTCCGTACGCCCCCACGTCAGTCACCACTGCCCTCTTCTGGAGTTTGTCCACCACTACGTCCAGCTTGGATCTGGAAGTCCCAAAGGATCTTTCTCTTTCATTCTCCACCAGCTGTGGAGGCGTCTCCCACCTCAACCCCTACTCAGTGCAGATGTTAGTGTGCGCTTTAACCGCGCTTTAACTGTGTTGTTCCCAGTCCTCAAGTTGTAAAAAAAAATTCAGGGGGGATGGTGGATTGTATAAATAATTTGTGCTGATTACAAATAATATAATATATTACAAATAATAGCAGTGACCAAAACACCTGCAGAAATACTGCAGGAATGACATAGCAGCAGTTAAATGCAGCCTTCTGTAAGCTTTAAATATCCACTGGGCTTACATCAAATACATCAAAACACAACAATAAAAAACACTTTTCTGAACTTATCAATATGATTCTGTCCTTCACAGGATAAGTACAATGGATCACTGCAAAAACTCAAAATCTTAACAAGAATATCTGTCTTATTTCTAGTTAAAATGTCTCATTTTAATAAAAAAATCACTTAAAACAAGAGTCATCACTGGAAAAAACAACAATTTTCACCTGTTTCAAGTAGATTTTCACTTGAAATAAGTAGAAAGTAGAAATAAGTAGAAATAAGTAGAAAAATCTGCCAGTGGAGATTTTTTGAACAAGATTGGATTGGATTGGAACAAGATTTTTTTTTGCTTGTAATAAGAAGATAAATCTTGTCCCACTGGCAGATTTTTCTACTTATTTCACTGAACAGGAAAAACCAGAGATGTGCGTTTTGACGCCTGGTAAATCCCCATGAACTGGGCACATCTGCTGTGTTACCTGTGTCCTCGTGGTTCAGAGCTGATGTGGAGAGATTACTGATGGCTTGTATCTGTAACATGTGCAGCGTGACAGGAGTTCAGAGGAGCAGTGAGATGAGCGTGTCAGGGCTTCATGATGCTGCTAGTACAGATGCTCTCCAAGGCAACAACTGTCTCCCCTCTCCATTTATCATCAGCTTCATTTAGACTCAGACTCCACGCTGTCTCAGTTTGGAGGAACAGCCATCGCGGTTCCTTCTGCAGGTTCCAGTTCATTAATAAATAGATGAGTCAGGGCTGGTTGAAGCTGCTATTGTTTCACATCATCTAGTTTCCAGGTGTAGAGAGAATGATGACGTCAGAATAAGAATCACAACGCAGACTGACACCGTTAGTCAGCTTCTCTGCTCTCACTTTTATGTCATTTTATACAAATAATCTGGAGACTTCAAGACGTTTCCTTGTTATGGACTATTTGTAAAGTGAGATACCTTGAGTGATTTGACCAAGATTAATCATATTATACATGAACTGAAGATCAGAATCATGAGCTCCGTCCACAAGGAGATGTTGGCAGCAACATAAACTAATTTCTAGATGGGGGGAAAAGAAGAAGAGCTCGGCATAAATATATATATAAAAGTGATGCAAACACTTGAACGATATATTCTCTTAAGACCTTAATACTTTCTGGCTGAGTATGTGACTTTGACTTCTAGTAAATGCTTGACCGGAGGTTTCTGTGTTGACTTCACGAGCCTCAGGTTTCACAGCAGAGCTATGAATAGAAGACCTGGAGCAGAGATGGAGACACTTGTTGTCATGTAAACAAACACAGATGTTTCTTCGACTACCACTATTAATAATCACAATCTTAATCACTGGGGCCTCCACGCAGTGTTATGATCTAAAGTCCGGGTTTAAAAGGTTGTCTGGAGTGCATTTTACAACCACACCCTCATGTTAAAGTAACTTGGAAAGGAAGTAGGAGCTGCAGCTCAGTGGCGCCACCATGTGGTTGGGAACAGAACTACA
This sequence comes from Cololabis saira, assembly GCF_033807715.1. Classification (NCBI taxonomy): domain Eukaryota; kingdom Metazoa; phylum Chordata; class Actinopteri; order Beloniformes; family Belonidae; genus Cololabis; species Cololabis saira. The sequence goes on along the minus strand of NC_084591.1, from coordinate 44,139,069 downwards.
ACGCAGTTGTGATGTTTGAAACTATTGACTTCTCCGTTTCTAATCATCTACTGAGTCTATGAAAGCAGTAGTTATGGAAAGTGTATGCTTTTCCCACCGTATGTGAGGACCCTGCAGCCTGGTGAGCATCTCCTCAGAAAAGCAATGCCTCCGGATCGATTGCAACCTCCACCTGTGGCCGGTTCCTGCTACATTTATCCAGCTGCTACTTATTTGTATTTATTGGTGGGATTGAGGAAAGATTACTGTTATTTCAGTAACATTTATCATCTCCAAGCCACGTGAGATCTCCTCAGTTGTAGTTTCCAGGTCAGAGGTACACGAAGGTAATTTAAAAATAAAAGGAAGTTCAGACTGCAAACTCCAGCGCTGAACAGAAGAACCAGTTGCGCAACCTTGTGTTTGGTGGTGACAGAGAAGTATCGATGCTCCAGCACAGATAGGAGTATCATCAACTCGCGCTTAATGGAGATATTTACATGCAGCACAAGAGGCTGAAAGCATCCTTAAACATGAATCTTAAACTCATTTTGAATAAATATGAGGTTCAGACATCAGATCTTCCTAAGGTCACTTGAGGAAAGTGAAGAACTGATATGCGTCTTTTGATCTTTCAAAAACAGAAGAATCGATTTTTCCGTGTAGCTGCTGATTTTTAGCCGTTGCCCCAACACAACAGTGACAACCTGTTGTATTTTTGTTATTTGGGATGTTCTGTGTCATAGACCACACTTCCACATAGACATCAACATGTATCTATGTGGAAGCGTGATCTGACAGGGTATTTTTCTTCTGCCGAAGCGTCGTACACATAGATCTATTTGGAAGCACATTCTGACTTCCTGCTGTTCAATCGTCTATTTGCATGAAAAAGCCTTTGAAAAAAAAAGCAACTGCGATAAAAGAAACAGGGATGGTACGGTAGTATTTTCTGCCGAGGTAGGACAGCTCTGCAGAACACCGGCTTGGGTGTACATGGATCTATAAGTCTGATATGTGATGACATTAAAAATATGACATGAATCTGGCTTCATTTCACCACCTCACCGCCTGCGTCGCCAGTTCCCCATATCTTCAAAATGTTCGCGCACGAGGGTCAGGGTTGGCGTAAAGATTTTTTCCCATTAGTTTTTTCTTTTTAAATCCCAACCTTTGCATAGAAGATGGCGTGCACATCTTTCAGCCCTATTTTGTGCGCACGCAAGCTTTATAAACGAGGCCCCAGGTCTTCAGTAACGTCATCATTCATGAAGATAAACACTGATCCAGGAAGACTTAGAGATGTGTTGGAAAGCTCCAGAAAGACCTAATGGAGTTTCATAGCTTTTTTTTTTTTTTCTAACTTGGGCAACAATCAGAAGACCAAGCATCACAGAGTATACGAGCGTTATCTGATTCTTGTTCTGGTTGTGTTTTGGCTGCAGTGAACGAGATCATCGACCGAGACATCAGCTGTCTGAGCAGCTGCGTGCAGCTGGAGCAGCGGGACCAGTTCCCCTGACGACTGGGACCAGACGTCACCGGAGGCTCCAGTTCCAGAAGACATCGGCTTCATCAGATGTTTGTTTGCATGAAGTGCTCCAAATTGTATGTTCAAGTGCCTGAAGACGGGTCTGCAGCCTTCAAGGCGTCTGCTCTGACCCGGTACTGGCAGAATACTGTTCCCTCGTCTGTCTCAGGAATTTTAGTGAAGCCGACCGATACCTCACAGAAAAACCAAAGATTTCCACTGTTCATGACCAAATTGGACGAACTCTAAAACACCAAGGGCTGTAATTTGACTTTTAACACAATCATCTATCATTACAGATGCTAAAGTTGCACAAAAATGAGAAAATCCTTTCATTATTTATTGGCCAGTGAATATGAAAAAAATAAATCTATTTTTGATACTCTGGATCTGATCCAGTAAAAAAAAAAAAAACTGAAGTCCTTCAGCTCACGTACATTTTTATAGCTTTGTATGTTTCCTTTAAGTGACATTCTTACTGTTCAGACTGAACTGCTGTGGTGTGAAGTTGAAGTGAAAATAAAGAAAAGCGTCTCAGGTTGTGAGTCTCGAGTACTTTAATGCCGAGCTGGAACACCGACGTGAATCCAGCGGTGGAGTCATTTAAAGAGCTGCTGGTCGGGGTCTGCCTGGACGAAGCAGAACTCCTCCAGGGGAGTGTGTGCTCCCTCCGTCCAGCAGCTGTCCGTGCAGGTGTAAACCAGCACGGTGCTGAACTCCAGCTCCGCCTGGGCGCTGCCGTCCGTCCTCTGCAGCAGGCCGACCAGAGCCGGCATCAGCTGCAGCTCAAACGTCCTGCTGCCTCCGCAGCGGCTGCAGCGTGGAACCACCTGCTCCATGCTGGACGGAGGCTTGGTGACAAACACAGGACTCCCACCGCGACAGTAGCGCAGGATCTGCTGCGGACACAGTGAGACGGTCTTCATGAACCTGGAGAAGACGGCGTCTCCGTGTCTGGCTTTGCTCTTCTCGTACTTCTCTCCTCCTCCGCCGCCCTCTTCCTCCTCCTCCAGCCCTCCCGCCACCCTTCCCTCTCTCCTCTCGTAGTCCTTCAGCAGCTGCTGCGCGTGGTCCAGGACTTTATCCTCTCCACAAAAGTCAGACTCCTCCGCCACGCTGATGAAGAACGGACGAAACGTGGGGACGTCCTTGAGCGGTGTCAGACTGAGGTCCTGGAGCTGACGGCTGACGTCTGTCTCGCACACCGGAGCTTTCTCTGAAGCAAAACAAGATAAAACATCAATACTGGTCTGTACCGACATGACAGCATCACTAATGTGACAAAGAACAAAGAAAGGCTGTTAGACTACAAACACGTCACTGTCACGTTAAGAACCCAGTCTGACGTGATGGGAGCTGTGTGGCAGTCTTAGGGATGTATAGAGTCAGCAACAACACTCAGGTAGGCTGTGCAGGTTAAATGCTGCTTGATTGGTAGTAAGAGACCTCACGTATACCAAGAAAATACCTATCACACCATTATATCCCCTCATATACAGGACTGTCTCAGAAAATTAGATATAATAATGCAATTACAAAAATGTCATACATTCTGGATTCATTACAAATCAACTGAAATATTGCAAGCCTTTTATTATTTTAATATTGCTGATCATGGCTTACAGCTTAAGAAAACTCAAATATCATTTCTCAAAAAATGTGAATATTCTGAGAATCTTAATCTTAAACTGTAAACCATAATCAGCAATATTAAAATAATAAAAGGCTTGCAATATTTCAGTTGATTTGTAATGAATCCAGAATGTATGACATTTTTGTTTTTATAATTGCATTACAGAAAATAAAGAACTTTATCACAATATTCTAATTTTCTGAGACAGTCCTGTAACTTGTGCAATATTACACAACACTTTTTCTATTCATATAATTCTTTTTATGGCACTGCACTTTTTATTTTTGTTTCTATCTTTTATTTCTATCTTTATTTTTTTTTTCTTTTTATCTTTACATGGGAGTTTGGCTTTTGGGGTGTTTGATATTTAAATGAAAGTGCTGAGTGAGGGAGTGGAGGAAACCTCCCAAAGGGATTAATAAAGTCATCTGAATCTGAATCAACTGGTGCTACAAGGAAGGCTGGAGCATTCGTCTGCTGTCTGCTGCATCTCCGAGCCTCAGTTTCCTGTTGTCAGCTGACAGAGGGGTGTTGGTGGATCTGCTGGAGATCACCTGCTGCAGGTTTCTCCATCTACACCACCTGAGCAAGGCCCTTCACCCTAACTGCTCCCCGGGCGCCAGAATAAAAGGCTGCTACTAGTCTAAATAGTGATGGGTTAAAAGCAGAGGACACATTTCAGTGTGTTTTCATGTATACTGACAAATAAAGTGGTTATTAATTGTTAATAATAATAATTTATTATTATTATTACTACTACCCACCAGTTGGAAGGAGAGGTAGAGCTACTGTCCCTCTCCCATCATCTCAAACCAGTTTGATCTTCCTCTTCTAACTTCTACTATCCACAAGACTTTTTAACCCAGAACACTTTGAAGGATCGTGAATAAAAGAACGGGTTCATTATATTTGAAAACTGCTGCATACTGTTTTCGTTTACATTTTACCCGCCACTCCAACTTGTTTAAGATGTCGTGTAAATATGAAGATAAAGTCAGCATCATCAAATCCTATTTGGTTTACAGGACTTTTGTTTACAGAATATTAATTGATCAACTTTATTACCGGAGACACATTTCAGTGTGTTTCCATGTATACTGACGAATAAAGTGGTTGTTATTATCATTATTGTCAATATTATTAGGGCCCGAGCACTGACAGTGCGAAGGCCCTATTGTATCTGTAGGATTTTTTAAAAATTATTATTGTTATTGTTCTGAAGAAAGGAGGGCCTTTTTGCCCCCCTAAACATGCCCAAAAAGTCACCAAATCTTGGCAAAATGGCTCAACAGCGCCCCCTAGAAAACTTTGTGCCTCAAGCCCCACAATACGGTTTGACGTACATGCATGAAAATCGGTACACACCTGTATCATGTCACAACTTATAGAAAAGTCTCTTGGTGCCATGGCCGAAACCCAACAGGAAGTCGGCCATTTTGAATTGATCGTGTAATTTTGGCGCAATTTATGCCATTCCTTCGGCCGTTTCTTCGCCCGAACCGTAACGTGCACCCAGGTGTGTTATACATCAAAATGTGCGTCTCCATCCTGCGACGATGGGCATTACTTTCCTCAGTCAAAAGCGTTACCGTGGCGACAATAGACGCCAAAAAGTGCACCCCCCCTTCATCTGATTGGTCCATATTTGATAGTTCCTACTTTCTGCCATAACTTTTGAATGGGTTGACATAAAGAGTTGTGGGTGATGTCATCGGACTTCGTTTTGAGTCCTTGACCTTTATTCGTGGAAATTTCACGCAAAAGGGCCCGTTCATCGCTGCTTGCAGCTTTAATTATTATTATTATTATTATTATTATTATTACTACCCACCAGTTGGAAGGAGAGGTTGAGCTACTGTCCCTCTCCCATCATCTCAAACCAGTCTGATCTTCCTCTTCTAACTTTTGCTATCCACAAGACTTCTGAACCCAGAGCACTTTGTTCAAGCATGAATAAAGGACATGTGTAAATATGAAGATAAACAGTCACCGTCATCAAATCATATTTGTGTTACAGAATATGAATTGATCACCTTTGTTAGCAGAGGACAGCCTTAAAAGCCCACCTTCCGTCCCGTCCTGGACCTGGATCTCCTCTCCTCCTCCAGTCCTCCCTGGTTCCTCCTCCTCCTCCTCCTCCCCCCAGTCCTCGGCGCTGTCGCACCAGTCCGTGGCCTCCTGCCGAGGCGGGCTGGGGCCCCCCGGCCCCCCCGGGGCCCCCGGGGCCTCCAGGCCCTGGCAGCGCAGCGCCGTCCAGGCCTCGGGCCGGCCGCTGCAGGCGGAGCTCGGGCAGGCGAACACGTGCAGGGTGCGGTGGTAGCGGGAGGCCGCCAGGGGGCAGTACACCTGCAGCAGCAGCGCCGCGGCGCCGCCGCACCGCCCGCAGCACGGAGACTCCGGCCGCGGCCAGTCCGGCCAGTCCGGCTCCCCCCCGACCTTGTTGGTCAGGTAAGAGGTCCGGTGGCGCCCGGAGTCCAGCTCCCCGTCACACACGCCGAGCAGCGCCGCGTCCTGCCCGCGGGACGACATGTTGATCCACGTGTTTACACCGACCGGAAACAGTCATCAACACACCACCAGAATAAAAGCTTCCCCCTCAGTTTACCCCATGAAAACAAATCCCACAGTCATGTCTTTAGGAATAAACTATGAATATTATTATAGTGTATTATTATATTAAGTTATGAAATCTCATGGGATGTTAATCTATAGTATTATTATATTGTTATATATTATAGTATGGTGATATCATTTTGTCATATGTTATAATATTATAAAAATATTTTGTAATATTAGGATATTATTATATTATTATATGCTATTATAGTATTACATATATTTATATTATATCGTGCTATATTACATTACTCTATATGATAATTGTTTATTTATTTATTTTCCAATTAATATTCTTAATCTATTTATCTACTTTCATTATATTATTCACACACACACACACACACACACACACACACACACACACACACACACACACACACACACACACACACACACACACACACACACACACACACACACACACACACACACACACACACACAGTTGAGTTTTTGCAATGAGTGTGTGTCGCCCCCTGGCGGGTGGATTGTGCTGTTTGCATCTTGTCTTTCAATAAAAAAAATAAAAATAAAAAATAAAAAAAACATATGAAGCATCGCGAGAAGTGTCTCGAGAAGTGTCAGAGGGCGTGAGTTGTTGTTTGTTGTGAAGATGGAAGCAGGAGGGAAGCGTGCGCTGCTGGCGGCGTGTGCGCTGATCTGCTCCGAACAGGAGCGGAAGAGAAAGAGACAGCGAGCCTGGGTGAGGGCGTGGATCGGCGGCCGCGGCCAGCAGGGCCTGTCGGTGCTGCAGAGAGAGCTGCAGGTGAGGAACACTGCTCTGGGGGACGGGGGTGGCTTTATTTATCTGTTTTATCTATGCTCTTTTTGATTTGTTCTGCTCTTTTACTTATTTTTTATTTTTCTATACTCATTTTTATGTAGTATTCCATCAACCTGCCCAGGGACTACAGGTGGAAAAAGTTGCTGCTTCCCTTCCTTTAATAGCATTGAACTTGCATGACTGTACAGACAGACAACCATATAGCAACTGAAATGGCCTCTGCTCCTAGTCTATGTTTGTCCACATCAGCCCAGGTGTAGAATATACATACAGGTGAAATCAGAATATGGTGTAAAAGTTAATTTATATTCAACTTAGGTGAAACTCATATATTACCTAGTCTCATTACATGCAAAAGCAAGATATTTTAAGCCTTTATTTGTTATAATTTTGATGATTGAATTGTTTATTGATTTCATAAAATATTTAAAAAAAATTATTTGGGGTTTTCATAAGCTGTGAGTCATAATCATCGAAATTAAAACAAATAAAGGCTTGAAATATCTCACTTTTCATGTAGTGGGAAATAATATATTGAATTTACTGAAAGGAATAAAGTTTTGCAATAAATTCAAATTTTCCAACCTTCACCTGTATATTATGACGTCAATAACAGAGAGCGAACCAACATATGTTGCTGTCTTTAATATATCCTATTTCAAGGGACGGGTGGCAAGCCTGGCACTGTTTTGAAATAAATAAATAAATGACAAATGACGTGTTGGGACTGGTGGTGGTTTCTTACTGACCCTGGATTTTTTCCTCTGAGCTGCAGATGGACGACAGGAGCGGCTTCAGGGAGCTGCTGCGGATGACGGCGGAGGAGTTTGACTTCCTGCTGGGGAAAGTGGAGCACCTGATCCGGAAACGGGACACTAAGATGAGGCTGGCCATCTCGGCCCGGGAGCGCCTGTCCCTGACCCTGCGCTTCCTGGCGACAGGTCTGTGCAGCAGCCAGTCTCCCGGACACCAACACGTCCAGGCGGGTCACTGCTTTATTCTCTTCCCCACCAGGTGAAACATTCCAGTCCCTCCGGTTCCAGTACAGGATTGGGACCAGCACCGTCTCACAGATCGTGATGGAGACCTGCACGGCCCTGCACGAGGTCCTGAAGGAAGACTTCCTAAAGGTCCGTCCAGCACTCCGTCTGTCTAAAAGCAAATGGGTGTGAACATAAATACTAAACTAAGACCAATTAAAGCTGCAGGCAGCGATGAACGGGTCCTCCACCCTTGTGCACGTTCAGGCTGCAGTGGAAGCTTGTATGACTTGATGTAGATTCTTCAGGCCTGGACATTTAGTGGATGAAACCACCCACGACTCTCTATATGAAACCATTCAAAAGTTATGGCAGAAAGTAGGAACTAGGGCTGTTCGATTAATCGATTTTAAATCGTAATCGTGATTATGTAATTAGCACGATGTTAAAACGTGAAAATCGTAAAATCGATTTTTCACTTTTTTTTTTACCTTGTCTGCACACATATTAATGATTGATACCATATTAATGATTGATGGAAATACCTCTCAATACCTGCGACAAGTGCCCCATGGGAGAGGCTCTTTAGTGTAGGAGGGGGCGTTGTAACATGCCACCGGGCATCCCTCAAGCCAGATGCCGTAGACCGGCTCGTGTTCCTTGCAAAAAACTTGCAAATGTGAATAGCAAATGTAATGACTGACATTACACACCTCTACCTCCTTCATGGGTTGCATTATTATTTAGCATGCAAAGACCCAGTTTAGTGTAATTAGAAAATGTCTTGTTTTATTTAATTGGAAATATAACTTACTGTATGTTTGCAAGTGCTGATTTGCTGATTTCTTTTTTCAGAGATAAAACTTTATATTTTATTATATTTTTTTAAACTTTTTTTCAACTTATTTTACAGAGTTTTGCACTTTATTCATTCATTTTTGGTTTAATACGAGCAAAGTTTGCACTTAAAGCCCAATGGGGCAAATGTTCAATAAAAAAACAGCATATTTGAAATCATTTCTTTGCCTTTTGTCAATTCACGAAATAATCGTAATCGTAATCGAAAATCGGATTTTGAGAGAAAAAAATCGAGATTTTATTTTTGGGCAAAATCGAACAGCCCTAGTAGGAACTATCAGATATCGACCAATCAGAAGAAGGGGCGGGGCTAATTCAGGCCAATGAAGGTCAAGGACTCAATACAGAGTCCGATGACGCCACCCACTACTCTCTATGTCAAAACATTCAAAGGTTATGGCAGAAAGTAGGAACTATCAAATATGGACCAATCAGATGAAGGGGGGGCGCATTTTGTCGTCTAGCGTCGCCACTGTAACGCTTTTGAAAGAGAAAAGTAATGCGCGTCGTCGCAGGATGGAGACGCACATTTTGATGTATAACACACCTGGGTGCACGTTACGGTTCGGGCCGTATTAACGGCTGAAGAAATGGCATAAATTGCGGCAAAATTACACGATTCATTCAAAATGGCCGACTTCCTGTTCGGTTTCGGCTTGGCGCCAAGAGACTTTTCTTTAAGTTGCAACATGATACAGGTGTGTACCGATTTTCGTGCATATACGTCAAACCGTATTGTGGGGCTTGAGGCACAAAGTTTTCTAGGGGGCGCTGTTGAGCCATTTTGCCACGCCCATTAATGCAAACCATGAAATATCACATTTTTCGCCAGGCCTGGCTTGCATGCAAAATTTGGTGACTTTTGGGGCACGTTTAGGGGGAAAAAAAGGCCCTCATTTCGTCAAAAAAAGAAAGAAAGAAAGAAAGAAGAAAAATTCCTACCGATACAATAGGGCCTTCGCACTGTAAGTGCTCGGGCCCTAATAAACATGATGCAATCAATGAGTAAAATATATAAACAAATTGAATAAACATAAATAAAAACAGTGCATGCATGATAAAAGCACATGTGGCTCAATCAGGACAAAAAAAAAAACACTAATGTTATTAAAAAGTAAACTCTTCTACAGTGAGGTCAGCAGTGAAGATGCTCGCCCACCTCTGTTCTACAGGAGAGAGGAGTCGGGTCGTTTCCTCTCCTGTCAGGCTGTGTGTGTGTCTAAGTGGAACATGTAAATAAGTATCTCATCTTAATTCTCAGAGAAGTTTCTTATGGATCATTTACTTCAGAAGTTTGAACATGCCAGACAGGGAATTTGACTCTGGTTATTTCACTCACTGTACAATAAATAAACTGTATTAACATATAGGACTGTCTCAGAAAATTTGAATATTGTGTTTATTTTCTGTAATGCAATTAAAAAACAAAAACAAAAATGTCGTACATTCTGGATTCATTACAAATCAACTGAAATATTGCAAGCCTTTTATTATTTTAATATTGCTGATTATGGCTTACAGTTTAAGATGAAGATTTCCAGAATATTCTAATTTTTTGAGATAGGATATTTGAGTTTTCTTAAACTGTGAGCCATGATCAGCAATATTAAAATAATAAAAGGCTTGCAATATTTCAGTTGATTTGTAATGAATCCAGAATGTATGACATTTTTGTTTTTGTAATTGCATTACAGAAAATCACAACATTCTAATTTTCTGAGACAGTCGTGTATATACAATTTTTTTTTTTTTTTTTTTTTTTTTTTTTTTTTTTTTTTTAAATTGTATATACACGACTGTCTCAGAAAATTAGAATGTTGTGATTTTCTGTAATGCAATTACAAAAACAAAAATGTCATACATTCTGGATTCATTACAAATCAACTGAAATATTGCAAGCCTTTCATTATTATAATATCGCTGATTATGGCTTACAGTTTAAGATTCCCAGAATATTCAAATTTTTTGAGATAGGATATTTGAGTTTTCTTAAGCCATGATCAGCAATATTAAAATAATAAAAGGCTTGCAATATTTCAGTTGATTTGTAATGAATCCAGAATGTATGACGTTTTTGTTTTTGTAATTGCATTACAGAAAATCACAATATTCAAATTTTCTGAGACAGTCGTGTATATACAATTTTAAAAAAAAAAAAAAAAAAAAAAAGTGAAAGGTGCAGCAGTATGAGGTAGAAATGGTTTTTTGCTTTTAGATTTTCTCCTCGTACGGCTTTAATGGTTTGTTTCTTCACAAACCAAATGTGAGTGACAACAAAACTAAAGATCATTATTTGGTGACACTACTTCCACTAATATTTACGGCTATTAGTGTATCATTTTCTCCCTCTCTGTCCGTCTAGACTCCATCAACGGAGGCGGAGTGGCGGCTCATAGCCCGGGACTTCCAGACCAAATGGCAGTTTCCACATTGCCTCGGTGCGCTGGATGAAAGACACATCCACATCCAGCCTCCAAAGAAGAGTGGAAGTCTTTACCACAACCACAACGGGAGGTTCTCTGTGCCGGTGCTGGCGGCCGTAGACGCCAACTACAGGTTCATCTACGTGAGCGTCGGTGCTCAGGGCGGCTCTCCACACGCTGGACTCTTCCCAGACTCAGACCTGTGCATGGCCATGGACCAGGACATGCTGGACTTCCCTCCCCCCGAACCGTTACCCGGGTCCCACGCAGTCATGCCGTACGTGTTTGTGGGGGATGAAACGTATCCGTTACGGTGTGACCTGATGAAGCCGTATCCAGACGTGCAGACGGACCGCGCTCAGAGAGTACTCAACTACCGACTGTCCAGAGCGCGGCGAGTGGTGGAGAACGCGTTTGGTATTCTAGCGAACAGGCTGAAGATCTTCAGGTCCACCATCTGCTTGGAGCCGGATAAGGTGGTGAAGATCACCATGGCGTCTCTCTGCATCCACAACTTCCTGTGTGAGCGCAGGTCTGAGGCGTACGCACCGCCGGCCTTTGCAGACTGGGAGACTGCAGACCACGGCATGGTGGACGGAGCCTGGAGGAGTCAGGGACTGGGAGCTCTGCAGCCGGCCCGGCTCAGGGGGGAGAGCAGCGCCACCGACACGGCCACGGTGCAACGGAACCTTCTGAGAGATTATCTAGTGTCCCCGGTGGGGAGCGTTCCCTGGCAGGAGCAGCTCCTGTAGAAGACTGTGGTGATGGAGGGTTTGTTTGTGCAGCACCGCCCCATGTTGGAACCCGTGTTCTGACCATTTCTGCTCCCTGCCGAGAAATGCTCCTTTGTGGTTCTGCACACGCGCACAGTCGATTTTCAAAGTTTGCATCATTTCTTGCACAATGTAAAATGGATAATATGTGATGTTGAGTATTTGATCCTTCAAAATACACGACCCATGACCACTTACCCATTATCGTTCACGAAAACGAACGAAATAACGAAAACTAAAATTGAAAAAACAATTTAGTTAACTGAACTAAATAAAAACGAAAATTAAAAGACTAAAAACGATAACTAGAAAACTAACTAAAACGAACTGAAATTATAGATATAATTTCCTCTGTTTTCGTCCCTGTCAATATAAGCCTTGGTATGATCAATTTATTCCGCTCTGGCCGTTTATCTCCAACTGGCAGCTACGGCACCTGAACGCCTCACGGTCCGTGACGTCAAAACTAAAACTACAACTAAAACGAATAAAAACTAAACTAAAACTAAGCATTTTTTGAAGATATAAAAACTAGCAAACCCACACTGAAAATGAGTTAAAACTAACTGAATTGAAGGAGAAAAAGTCAAATCATAATTAAAGCTGCAAGCAGCGATGAACGGGCCCTCGCACTCACGGCCACCGCCCCCCATGAGCATATCAGAAATGACACCACCCATAACTTCCTATGTCAAACCATTCAATTCAATTCAATTTTATTTATATAGCTATTGAATAACTATTCAAAAGTTATAGCAGAAAAAAGGGACAACCAATCAGAAGAAGGGGCGGGGCTAATTTGCACCAATTATGGTCAAGGACTCAATACCAAGTCCCATGACACCACCCACGACTCTTTATGTCAAACCATTCAAAAGTTATGGCACAGAAAAGTATTCTAGGGGGCGCTGTTGAGCCGTTAGGCCACGCCCATTAATGCAAACCATGAAATATCAAATTTATCTCCAGGCCTGGCTTGCATGCAAAATTTGGTGACTTTTGGAGAACTATCAAATATGGACCAATCAGATGAAGGGGGGGCGCGCTTTTTGGCGTCTAGCGTCGCCACGGTAACACTTTTGAAAGAGAAAAGTAATGCGCGTAGTCGCAGGATGGAGACGCACATTTTGATGTATGACACACCTGGGTTCATGATACGGTTCGGGCCGTATTAATTCTCGAAGGAATGGCTCATATTGCTCCAAAATTACGCGATTAATTCAGAATGTTCAAAATGGCCGACTTCCTGTTCAGTTTCGGCCATGGCGCCAAGAGACTTTTCTTTAAGTTGCGACATGATACAGGTGTGTACCGATTTTCGTTCATGTACGTCACACCGTATTATGGGGCTTGAGGCACAAAGTTTTTTCTGTCTGAACCAACCAGATGAAGGGTGGGCGCGCTTTTTGGCGTCTAGCGTCGCCACGGTAACACTTTTGAAAGAGAAAAGTAATGCGTGTTGTCGCAGGATGGAGACGCACATTTTGATGTATAACACACTTGGGGGCACGTTACGGTTCGGGCCGCATTAACGGCAGAAGGAATGGCATAAATTGCGCCAAAGTGACACGATTAATTCAAAATGGCTGACTTCCTGTTCGGTTTCGGCCATGTCGCCAAGAGACTTTTCTTTAAGTTGTGTATTGATACAGGTGTGTACTGATTTTCGTGCATGTACGTCAAACCGTATTGTGGGGCTTGAGTCACAAAGTTTTCTAGGGGGCGTTGTTGAGACAATTTGCCACGCCCATTAATGCAAATCATGAAATATCACATTTTTCGCCAGGCCTGGCTTGCATGCAAAATTTGGTGACTTTTTGGGCACGTTTAGGGGGAAAAAAGGCCCTCCTTTCGTCAGAAGAAAAAAGAAAGAAAGAAAAAAAAAAATTCCTACAGATACAATAGGGCCTTCGCACTGAAGGTGCTCGGGCCCTAATAAAACTAAACTAAAATGAAAAATTCTAAACTATTATAACCCTGCCCATGACATGAATGCATGACACTTTGTGAACATTATACGATAAAGAGAAAAAAAACAACAATTCTATTGCTTTATTTGATATTCATTCAGTCATTAGCCTTTATTTATCCAGGCAGGTCATTAATAACACAATGGCCTGGCAAGAGACAAGCACCATTTGGGGGAAAAGGAAGTGGTTTAGGGAGTAAAACACAGTAAAATTGTAGCTCTACAAAGGTAGAAAACCATTAGGGAGCATTTTTTGGCAAAGGAGCGGAAATGGGCAGAACACCGGGTCTAGACCAATAAACAGTTCCATCGGGGCTCGTAAGTCAGCCCGTTGTTCAGTTGTTAAAATTTAATTAATTTCCCTTTGGGGATTAATAAAGTTGTTTTATGTTTCAATTTGAATGTAGTTTCAGGATCCGTGTTTTCTGAAGTTCCACAACTAATGAAATGATTCAACAAATTTGGTTTCAAGTATGCAATTGTGTGTTTTATTTGTTAGTCTTCAGAGTATAACTAAACTGAAATTAAGAGATCTTAATCTGATTGAAATTTAAATTATTATTTTTTATTATAAAATGTCAAATATTTTCAATAAATTATTTTTTCCAATGTGATTTCAGTGCTTGTGTAATTTACTTTAGTAAATCTGCAAACCGTTTTCACCACTTGGTTTTCAAGAATTATGTATAAAATATGTAGTCCTTCAAACAGCGCTGAACAGTAAACAGTAAACAGTAAAATATATCAGAATATATGAACAAGAGCAGCAGTGCAGTTTTGTCTTAAAAATGAAAACATAAAAAACTGTCCACAGTTTGAACAGAAGGAAACCTGAACAACTACGGTCAAAGACAGATGTGTGAGGTGTCCCTGGGGCAAACATCTGTCCTCTGGTGTCCCGAGTGTCCTACATCATTCATATTTGATCATTAAAACATGTGAGGGATACTGTTTACAATCATTTCAGTGCTTTGCATTTTGTAGTTTCACATCTCTACCATCCCCTCCAGAAAACACCGTCCGTGAGACGACGATACTGGAACCAGGAAATCCTTTCATCCAGACACTTGTATCTGCACTAGTGTCAACATCATCAGCGCAAACAAGCAATACTGCCACTACCGTGTCTTAAAGGGGACCTATTATGGCATCTAATCCCTATTTTAAACAGGCCTTGAATGTCTTAAAAACAAGCTTTTGATTGTTTTTGCTAAATAAATTAGAAATTCAGCCTCTGAGCCATGTCTTTATCTTCCCATTCTCTAACCTCATTATCTATGCAGGATTCTGTGTGGGCGGGGCTATGATAATGAGGCTCTGTGCTGATTGGCTGCCTGAATGACGTGATACACCGCTACGAAAAAATGGCAGAAGCTCCGGCCGGTGGAGTTACCGTGTCATAACTGCATGCGATGCAAGTGAGCGTCAGCGACAAAATCAATTCCATTGCTTTATTTTCTATTGGACTGTCCTAACTGGCGCAGCGACGCAGTGAGCCGTTTTGAGCTGAACATTTCCTGTCGCTCGCGTTGAAAGCCGGTTGAAAGCGCTGCAGGAAACAGTCATGGAAGAGGAACGGCTGATCCAGTTAGTTGAAATGAGAAGTTATCTCTATGATTCCTCCTCATTTCACTACAAAAACCTCAATAAAGTGGCAGCTGCTGGAGGGAGATGGACAGAGTGCGTCCGATGTCACGCAGTGCTACGATAGTCGGACGCTCACATGCAGTTACACGGTTTTATAGTTGTGGGCGTGGTTTGCAATTTGGTTACGTAACGACGGGAGCAGAATGTTATTGGCTCGTAGATCCACATCACATGGACGGCTCATCCGGGCGGCTGTACAGACTCTGCAGAATTTGGTTGCTTTCCTCCTTCTCTGAGTTGGCAGGCTGAGGGGAGACCACTTTATATATGTTAAAGCAAGAAAAAACATGTTTTTCATAATAGTTCCCCTTTAAGGTTCTGGTTCTAGTCTAGAAAAATGTCCTTTTGTCAGGGTAGAGTCTCCTGCTCCTGTTTTCAGTCAGGAAACCCCCCGACCAGACTCAGACTTGAAGCTCGTTGCATAAAAGTGTTTTAACTTAACAAAACCAGAAAAACACTGCATAAATACAATCCATTTATTTAATATTCAATAAAATATTGATAAACACGAGGTCAGAGACACTCATTTACAAAAGAAACATTAATATCTCAAATAACAGTTGTAGTTGCTTCAGAAGCTGAGAATGATCTTATTTAACAGATTTAAGTCTTCATAAAACCCTCCTCTGGTTTAAGTCGCGTTAAAACCAAGAAGTGTTGGGTCTGACGGGATTATTGCTGTTTAGATCCTCAAATAGAGAATCAGCGGTCGTAGGAGCGCCAGACGAAGAACAAGATTCATGTTTTCTTTACTCACAAGTGACATGTATTCATTTATTTAGCTGTCAATGTGTTAATAAACACTCACATTTTCTTTGACAACCCCATAAAGTCTAGAACAGGGGTCGGCAACCCAAAATGTTGAAAGAGCCATATTGGACCAAAAACACAAAAAACAAATATGTCTGGAGCCGCGAAAAATGAAAAGTCTTGTATAAGAAACACATGCTGCTGGGGAAGATGTTTTTTTTCATTATGCAGTTTGAAAAAAAAAGTCGAAATGTCGAGAAAAAAGTTGAAATGTCGAGAAAAAAGTCGAAATGTCAAGATTAATGTTGAAGTACAATCTTGAAAAAAAGTCGAAATGTCGAGAAAAGTCAAAATTTTGAGAAAAAAGTCGAAATGTTGAGGAAATAGTAAAAATTTCGTGAAAAAAGTCAAAATGTCGAGGAAAAAGTCGAAATGTCGAGAAAAGTCAAAATTTCGAGAAAAAAGTTGAAATGTCGAGAAAAGTCAAAATTTCGAGAAAAAAGTCGAAATGTCGAGAAAAGTCAAAATTTCGTGAAAAAAGTCAAAATGTCGAGGAAAAAGTCGAAATGTCGAGAAAAGTCAAAATTTCGTGAAAAAAGTCAAAATGTTGAGGAAAAAGTCAAAATTTCGAGAAAAAAGTTGAAATGTCGAGAAAAGTCAAAATTTCGTGAAAAAAGTCGAAATGTTGAGGAAAAAGTCGAAATGTCGAGATTAAAAAGGAAACGAAAAAGAAGAAAAAAGAGAAAAAAAGAAGAAAAAAGAAAAAAAGAAGAAAAAAAGAAAAAAAAGAAGAATAAAAGAAAAAAAAAGGTCAAACATTTTTGAAAAAGCTCCAGGACGCACCAGGGCGGCGCTAAAGAGCTGCATGCGGCTCTAGAGCCGCGGGTTGCCGACCCCCGTTCTAGAGGAACCTTAAAAAACCCCCCCAAAACTGAAAAAAACAAAAAAACGCGATGAAACCGGAGAATATTTGGCCTGGTTGCTTGGAAACAGACCTGAGCCTGAAGAGCAGAACTTGAGCGGTCTTTAGATAAAACAGCAGGGCTCGGAGTTGATGTGCGGTCACATCTGGTCCAGTCTGTAACCAGACTGCAGCAGGACAACGTCTGTGTCGAGGTAAAAGGTTTTTAAAAAGCACCCTGAGAACCAGAGTGTTCACTCCCCTGAAGACATGACGTTTGAGAGGTTTCACGGTTCTTCATTCCTCCTCCTCCGTGTGGTCCAGCGGTCCTCGGTTCTGAGGGAGGGACGGTCTGATCTGCTGCCACCGATGGGGAGGCCAGATGATGTGAGAGGCCCGGCCGTGCAGGAGCCCCATGGAGACCTGGAGACAGCAGGAGGTCAAGCATCAGAACGGGCGCTGCTTACAAATGACGTCCGAGATCGCCGCGGTAACTGCAGCGTGTGGACCAAACACAGCAGGAGGTTCCCCCCTCTCCATCCAACGTCCTTTTTAACTTGCCATTGTTTCTTTACTCAATATCTGATACTCGTAATTCAACACCGGGGGTCATGTCCTGGGTCTTATACATGTATGAATGAATGAATGAATGAATGAATTTCATTTTTGTCCGAAGACCGATCCCTTTAGGGGATTATAAGACACCAGAAACAGAAAATCATCAAATACACAATATCACACACACTTAATTGGGAGCTACACAATGTACACCGGAAAAAAAAAAAAAAAAAAAAATCAAAAACCAGAATGTATATTCTTACATATATGTTACTTTTCTTCGCCTATCCCACGCTTTCTCCAAATAGTCAGCAAGTGCAAATATTTTATGATCAAAAATCCATTTGAGTCTCTCAGCATCACTTACCCACATCAAATCCAGATTCTTACATCTATCAAATAATTTTTGACGCAGCTCACGATACAGAGGACAATAAAATAAAAAATGGAACTAATTTTCAATGTCATTAATGTCACAGTAAGGACAAATCAGCTCTTCTTCTGGGACCCCTCGACAGGGGCGCCGCTAGGGATTTTGGGCCCCATGAAAATAATCTTTACCGGGCCCCCCAACACAGCGGCGAAATTTGTCGATGCTATTTTACATACAATGCATTTTAATGGTATTTTTGACTATCATTACCATATTTGTGAAAGAAGAGCAACATGACAGCAGGGGAAGAACTGAGCACTCTGAATACAATGGAATTAATTTTGATTCATTTATTTGCTGCAACACTGATTTTTAAATTGGAAATAAACTCTTCCATGAAAAAATAGAAATTATAATTCATTAATTCATTACTCTTCCTCCACATTCCTCCCTAACAAACCTGGACCTGGCTCTGTAGAGTGTACATGACATACATTAATTATATAGTATTTCCTACAATATAACTATTTGTAATAGCATAGTCACCAATATGTAAACTTCTCTGATTGGACTGAGAGCGGTCACCCCAGTCTGCTGCACACACCACAGATGCCCCCCTCTGTTTTTACTGCATGTCTTCAATTTAAATTTAAACTTCTGCAGGCGTTGATGTTTCCAAAACAAATAAATCATCATTAGGGGCCTTTCTGGGCCCCCCTCAATCATGGGCCCCTATAATCCGTATCCTTTACCCCCCCTTTTCGGCGCCCCTGCCCCTCGATAACGTCCTGTCTCAAGGTGCAGAGGCAAGATTCCACAACGGATTTGGGCACATAAGGATCGTTGTCTTTTAGAGAGGGAGGCACAAACATACTTTTCACAACTAAAACAACTTTTTATAGAACAAAATATTCTTAATTTTGGTTTATACAATATGTCCTGTGACCATTTGATCTGATATACATTAAACAAGGCTTCCTTAGCCAAAAAAACATTCACAACGCTCCCATTCTGAAATACATGCAATGCGCCAATCCTCATAAATATATCCTCTACTTCACTTGCCCATGCACCTTTTATTGTAACATCCCATTTTAATATTTTCTTAGCGATTCTATTCTCTGGCATCTTCACTATTCAGTTCCATAAAGCTAACATAGCACCTTTCCAACGTACCTCACATGGCTCCCATCCCATATCTCCCATTATAGCTAGTATGGGCGCAAATTTATGAACCCTTAAAAAATATCGGATTATCGGACATGTATGTATGTATGTGTTGTATTACCATGTTAAGAATTGTAATAGACGCTATGTAAATGAATCCAACTCAACTCAATTTATTTAAGGTAGTTTGTACAACTATTTTAAAAACGTGTGCAGCAGAAAGATAGATGACCCTAAAGTGACGGTATTTAAAGAAACCAAACTCTCAACCGTGACCTGAAAGTACCAGACCTACCAGGCCAGAAAAGCCAGTAGAAAGTTCACAGACTTACCGCTCATACAAACACGCACACACACACATGCACATAATGATAAATACAGCTCCCTCATTATTCAACCCTCCCCTGCTCCCCCGTATCAGCCTCCTAACACGGCTACTCTCACTGCTGCTTTCACCTTCACACTGTGTATTTATTCAGTGTGAACATGCGTTTTGTGTCACCCTTTCTCAGCTAATTGCACCAGTGTTGCAACGTTGTTGTCATCTGTTTTGCCTTTTTTCTGTTGACATGATGGTTGTACTGGCAGTAACTTCACTGTGCCGGGACGCTGGCTCAGCAACAAATACAGCTCTAATCTCATTTTATTATATTATGTTACATTATACTATATTATGTTACGTTCTATTACATTATATTATGTTACATTACATTATATTGTATTATATGATGTTATATTATATTATATTACATTATATTCTATTTTATTATATTATATTATCTGCATCTAACATTTCTGATGGCGATTAAAGTGAACAAAACAGACAAAACAAATACTTGTGGGTTTAACTTTATATTAATGAAAATATCAGGACATCTGTGATAATGTGATGAAACTTCTGATATGAATAAGAATAATGAGAACAGCAATAATAAGAGCTGTGGTTGTAATTATTGTTGTTCAGGACCAAACAGAAACTGTAATCTCTACTTTCTGGATGGAGATTCCAGGCTTTATTTCAAAAATCATTTCTACTGGTGGGTTTTCTATGGTCAGTTGTAGTTGGCCGAGAGGAGAGGAGGGACGAGGACCAGGAGGACATCATTATAATTCATCATTATTATAACGGTGAACAAGAGGCTTGGAGCAGGTTCTGTTCTGCAGCATCACAGAGGAGGGCGGGTTCATGCCAGTAGGATACTTCACTTCAATTTATCCACATCTGTCATTGGAGACGTTTGTCAAAAATGTAATTCTCAGGATCTGAAAGAAGCGAGCCGACTAACTGAATGTTTATTCTTCAGACTCGGAACAAGCGAAGTTGGAGTTTGGAGTCATGTGAAGCGTAAAGATCAAGATCTCATTAATCCATGACCGGGCGTGCTCTGCAAGTCTAACCGTCCAGTGGGGAATCTACTAAAATCCAAATCATTTACCCGAGCGGCACATGACAGGTTTATAGAGGACAGGTTCTGTGAAGAGATCCCATCTCCATCCTGACATTATCACTTATAGATTGGACAAAGACAAAGGAGAGCGTTCAGGGCCTGGAGGCAGCTTTTAATCTAAAATCTCCAGAGGGCATTCACCCTGCAAAATGCCACTGGACCTTAGTAAAAGATGTTTTCCATAAGTGAATCAGCCAGAACAGTAAGTGGCTGACGAAGCCAGAACTCACTACTGAAACAAACTACCATGAAATAAGTGAATAAGTGAAGTACAGGGAGGCTAAAGACCCAGAGACAGCAAAGCTCACTGATCCAAGTCTGTATTTCAGCAAAATTTCTGATAATGTTTCACAAAACATAACTAATTGTGTAATACAATTAAAAGATTTAAAGATACTAGATAAAAATTGAGCTTTATTGAAAACTTGGATGTCTTAAAGCTGGCTGGACACAAAATGATCATATTCAGGGCTGCACATAAGTGGGCCGCCAGAGCGCATGCGCCGTCAAAATCCACAGTGCGCTGTCAATCTTGTGCTGCGAAGCGCTTTTGCGTACCAACAGCTGGGGCTCATATTATTGGTTGTAGCCAGACCAGAATACTAATATTAAAAAATCTATTGGGAGAGCTTTTCCCCAGAACTGCCACTCAAAGTTGGTACTGGCCAATCACAGCGCGTCCTTACTCCCCCTCCATGCTCGTTGCGGCAGTGGGTTGGGCAGGAAGAGAGGTAAGGATCAGCTTACTGAACAAACCCCGACACGTCTCGTCAAAATGTCCAAGAAGCAAGCGCCATAAGTAATTATTTTGGCGTTCCACCACCACCAACTACAAAGAGACACCAAACTGAACCACTACCCGTGGATAGAAACAGAAAACGTGTGTTCGCCGAGAAGTGGCTGCATGATGTTACGCGGCGACGCGCACCGTACGTTCGCGTTCCCGCGTATCCTACCCCGTAAACTCTGCGTTGGTGCAACGCGGAACCATAAATCAGCCAGTCTCCGTCACTGCATGCAGCAGTTTCCTGCACCAGTGAGACGCTGCTCTCTGATTATGGCTCACAGTTTATGAAAACCCCAAATAAAAAATAAATTAGACAATATTTTATGAAATCAATAAACAATTCCATCATCAAAATTATAACAAATAAAGGTTCAACATATCCTGCTTTGAATGTAATAAGACTAGGTAATATATTAGTTTCACCTTTTAAGTTGAATTATTGAAATAGATGAACTTTTACACCATATTCTAGTTGATTATTGAAATAAATTAACTTTTACACCATATTCTAGTTGAATTATTGAAATAAGTTAACTTTTACACCATATTCTTCACTGAAGCAATATTCTACACCTTGGCTGATGTGGACATACGTAGCATAGGAGGATATTTCAGCTGCTATATGGTTGGCTGTCTGTACAGTCATGCAAGTTCAATGCTATTAAAGAACACGTTTTTTTATATAAAATAAACACATTTTTATGCAGTTTAGAAGTTTTGGGGCTTCTTTTTGGCTCCTGCGCTGCTGAAATCGGGGCGTCCTTTATTTCTATTTCTGAAAGTTGGCAACCCTAGGTGCAAAATATGCTTTTATACTGACTCTACAGACTAACACGCACCATAATTTGTTAATTCATCTTTATAAGTGAATAAATATCGTTTTGCCTATAACTTATTCCTGCATCCCTCTTTTATCGATCCGGCGAGACGGGTCACCGCGTTTTTGGAGCCCCAAGTCACATATCCAGGGGCTCCTCTGAGCACCAGACCAAAATAATTATGTGCAGCCCTGATCATATTCTCTTTAAAAAGAAATTGGAAAATTCCGATCTGATGCTCCCGCTACGACCCAAAATGTTGAATTTGGTGCAGCACAGGATGGACAGAGCTCCTGAACGATGCTTAAGACAGAAGGAAGGAGCAGCGCTGGTGCAGGCCGGACTTCTTAAATCCTGGCAGCCAAGGGCAGTCGTAGTCCGGACCGTGAAGGATGCTCTCTTGCTTTATTGTATCTGTCGCGCTGCTAATTAAAAGGATATAAAAGCAGCGTTTGCAGAGCTGCTGGCTTCATGAAAATGAGTTTGGGAAGAGCAAACCTCCCGTCCTCTTGGCAAGATTCAGTGCAGCTGGAGACCTGGTCCCTCCATCGGGCCCGGAATGTGCCATCCATAGCAAACAGATTCTTTGCTGAATATTTTATAATCACTCACCCCAAGAGGGCAAAACAGCAAGCAGAGGACAGAAATCAATATGAGAATGTTAATATTCCTTCAGCTTTTCAAAGATGAGGAGCAACGCCTGAACCCGGTCGCAATGAAATGTTTATGTGTGAAGGAGGAGCAGATTAGCACAAGAACAACCCGGGTGTGCAGAAACCCCAGATCTGGTTGAAACGTGTCCTCCACACAAAGCTGTCCAAAGGGGATACATGTTGGAGACGGACGGGAAGAGTTGTGAGTGAACGTGACTCAACATCAGATCATTCTGATAAAACCACGATACACCCCATCCATATATGCCAGCTCTTTGACTCCCCCCTACCCTCCTTGTTCTGGTTCCAGCTCATTCCACCACTCAAACGTGGTTTCCATCAGTTTCAAACGGGTCAAGTTACATTTGGTACCGGTCGGTGCTCATCCTGACAGCTGAACTTATAAAAACCTACCCAACCTTACATTACTAATTGGTACAGTTTTGTTTTACAGCGCCTTATTTGCAGTCTTTCCTGAGGATACTTTGACACGAGGAGTTTTTCTCGCCACTGTTTGGCTTAAGGTTTTTCTCCCACTAGGGGAGTTTTTACCTGCTATCATTTATGTAATAATTGCTCGGGGGTTTATGTTCTCGGTTTCTGGAAAGATCCTAGAGCAGGGGTCGGCAAACCAAAATGTTGAAAGAGCCAGAGCAGAGTAATATTCTGCTCTGGTCAGGAAAAACATGCACATACTGCTGTATCCAGTATAATATGATGCTATGTTTATATGAAACCAAGCTCTAGAGCAGAGGTCGACAACCCAAAATGTTGAAAGAGCCATATTGGACCAAAAATACAAAAAACAAATATGTCTGGAGCCGCAAAAAATGAAAAGTCTTGTATAAGCCTTAGAATGAAGGCAACACATGCTGCATGTATCTATATTAGTTATAACTGGGGGAATTATTATGCACTTTGAGAAAGAAGTCAAAATGTCGAGAAAAAAGTCGAAATGTCAAGATTAATATTGAAGTACAATCTTGAGAAAAAAGTCGAAATGTTGAGAAAAAAGTCGAAATGTTGAGAGAAAAGTTGAAATGTCGAGAAAAAAGTCAAAATTTGGAGAAAAAAGTCAAAATGTCGAGATTAATGTTGAAGTACAATCTCGAGAAAAAGTTGAGAAAAAAGTCGAAATGTCGAGAAAAAAGTCGAAATGTCGAGATTAAAAAGGAAAGGAAAAGGGAAGAAAAGAAGAGAAAAAAGACAAAAAGAAAAAAAAAAGAAAAAAGAAAAAAAGAGAAAAAAAAGAGACGAGAAAAAAAGAAGAAAAAAAGGAAAAAAAAGGTCAAACATTTTTGGAAAAGTTCCAGGGAGCCACTAGGGCGGCGCTAACGAGCTCTAGAGCCGCGGGTTGCCGACCCCTGGTCTAGAGAGAACTTCTGTTGTAATAGACGCTATATAACTAAAAATGAATTGGACGAGTTCCTGCCCCCCCCCCCAGGTAAGATATGAAGGTCCTACCGGTCCGAAGCTGTTGCTGTCCAGACTGCGTCCATGATGATCTCCTTCAATCCAGAAATGACCATCAGGGATTCGAACGTATCGGTTCTTGTAGCCCATAGTCCTGAAGAGATGGACAGAGGAACTAAAATAAATAAAAAACACATTTTCTAAAGCAAATGTCTCTTCTCATATTATTTTGGTTGTGAAATAAGTAAGAAATCTGGTTCAAAGATGTTAAATTCCCCCAAGCACAGTCAGCTATCTTAATTCTTTTCTTCTTCAATCAGTCTGGTTCCACTGGATTTGTATTTTATTTCTAGGTCTTAGCGCCAGAAGATGGGGAAGAAACTTAAGCTGGATTCTACAGGACTGAAAAACAACCATGTGACATGTTCATGTAGAGCCACAACCAGACTGACGTAAACAAGAAATAAGTAGAGAAACAGAGGAGGGGTAACGGAGGAGGAGTAACGGAGGAGGAGTAACGGAGGAGGAGAACCAGAGGAGCAATACGATGGGAGGGGTACTAGGGGACACATGTTTGTATCTTCTAGACTAGATTACTGTAACGTATTATTAGCAGGATGTTCAAGAAATTCTCTGAATATCCTCCAGCTGATCCAAAAGCAGCGTGAGAGCTGACAGGACTGGACAAGAGAGAGCAGCTCTCTCCAGTGTTAGTCTCCCCATAAACCTCAGAATCCACTGCAAAATTGTATTCCTTGCGTCTAAAGCTCTAAATGGCCTAGCTCTGCAATATTTACAAGACCTGATAGTAATGTATGTTCCTAATAGAGCTCTGGGTTCTCAGGGTGCAGGTTTACTCGTAGTTCATAGAGAATCTAAATGTAGATTTGGAGGACGGGTCTCTGCTATCAGGAACCGTTACTATGGAGACAACTTCCAGTTTGGGTTAAGGAGGCTGACACCACCTCCACCTTTAAAACCAAACTTTAAACCTTTGTAATTAGTGAAGTCTCTAGTTAGTGTACATGAGTGTGTTAGGGCCAGTAGTCGTAGCTGCAGCTGCAGGACCAGACTAGAGCAGCTGGTCTGAAACAGATTCATCCTGGATATGCTGCTATAGAGCTACGCTGCAGTACATGTTTCCCCCTGCCAGAAACAGTTCTGGTGATGGAGTGAAACTGGTTCCTAAGGTTTCTAAACAGAGTTATATTACCGTATTGACCCGAATATAAGACGACCCTGATTATAAGACGACCCCCTCTTTTTCAAGACTCAAATTTGAAAAAAGACTTTTTTAACACCAAATTAAATTTTTATACAGAAAATAATTACAGTACATCTGAAACAAATGATTATAACAATATATTTGAGAGAAAAAGCATGCCTCATTCAAATCATGATCTTGAAGTTTGCATCATAACTTCTTCCACCTGATTGTCGCTACGTTTCTCCATTTTCTGTTATCTCTTCTGTTATTTTCTTCTCTTTTCTTTCTTACCGCTATTTTTTATTTTTCTTCTTCATGCTACTGCTATTTTTATTCTTCGTGACAGGGGTTCGCTTTGGCCTGGGGAGTTTAGTTCAGCATTCGCTTTAAAGATATCTGGCGCCATCTAGCGTTGTGAATGGGTATAACGTCTAGACCCCGAATGTAAGATGACCCCCACTTTTTCAGTCTTATTTCAATGCAAAAAACCCCGTCTTATATTTGGGCCAATACGGTACTATGTTGGAGACTAATGTTTTTACATCTTTGTTTTGGGAACCTCATGCATGCAGACCAACATGGGCAGCATGCTTTTCTTCCCCAAGACTGAAGCGAGCAGAGGTCAGTGATGTGTGTGGACTTCTCTGTCCGTTTGTGGATGTGACTGCAGACATAAAGCTCCAGCACAGAGCGGTTGGTGTCGGTGCTCCTGATCACCAGGTTACTGGTGTTTTTGGCTGCACGAGCTGCAGGATCAGCCTCCTCCTGCACTGGCTTACCGTCTTCAAGCTGCTTAACTTCAAAGTCAGTGCAGCTCTTTATTTTAATTGTATGACATTTCCCTCCATATCCGACAATGATTGATATACGCTCAACCGTGTTTTTTTTTTTTTTTTTGCCTATATGCTCCAGTGTTGGAAGAAATACTCCAGCAGGTTTTCTTTCTTTGACCACATGCTAAGAATTTTCTCCACTGTTGTGGTGGTTTTTGGTCATCTCCATATATTTCGATAGTTTGACCAACTTCTTCTTAAAACTTCTTTTTTAAAAAAGCACATTTGGCTTTGACAGGCAAAGGACCTCACAAGTTTTTGATGAATTACTGTTTCACATAAATAACTGTACACATTTTCTTCTAAAGTTTCTGTTGTCATTTTTGTTTTTGCAGAGTGAGTATAGTCTCAAAGCGGGGGAAGTGTTATCATGCATCACTGGCCAGTAAGTCCCTGTCGTGGATGTGGAGGAACAGAAATTGTGCAAGAAGGACGCATGGCAACAGATGTATTCTTATTTGTTGAAAAATGTAGGCGTTGAGTCCTCCCTTGATGGGGATAATAATAATAATATTAAGGACTTGGATTTATATAGCGCCCTTCTAGGCACCCAGAGCACTTTACAGAGATCATTATTCATTCATACACATCCTCACAGGTGGTGGTAAGCTACATTTGTAGCCACAGCTGCCCTGGGGCAGACTGACAGAAGCGTGGCTGCCATATCGCGCCTAACGGCCTCTCCGACCACCACCAACATTCATACACATTCAAACACATTCATACGGGGCAAGCTGGGTAAGGTGTCTTGCCCAAGGACACGACAGCAAACTAGGACAGAGCGGGATTCGAACCACCGACCTTCCGATCATTGTAAGGATCATTTAATTACATGAGAAAACTGGCTGGCCTGCTGCCTATGATTCATATCTACATTTTCTGAATATAATCATGCAATAATTTAACAAACCAATCATAATTAAAGCTGCAAGCAGCGATGAACGGGCCCTCGCACTAACGGCCACCGTCCCCATAAGCATATCAGAAATGACACCACCCACGACTTCCTATGTCAAACCATTCAAAAGTTATGGCAGAAAAAAGGGACAACCAATCAGAAGAAGGGGCGGGGCTAATTCAGGCCAATGAAGGTCAAGGACTCAATACCGAGTCCCATGACACCACCCACGACTCTTTATGTCAAACCATTCAAAAGTTATAGCAGAGAAAAGTATTGTAGGGGGCGCTGTTGAGCCGTTAGGCCACGCCCATTAATGCAAACCATGAAATATCAAATTTATCACCAGGCCTGGCTTGCATGCAAAATTTGGTGACTTTTGGGGAACTATCAAATATGGACCAATCAGATAAAGGGAGGGCACGCTTTTTGGCGTTTAGCGTTGCCAAACGCCTTTGAAAGAGAAAAGTAATGAGCGTTGTAGCAGGATGGAGACGCACATTTTGATGTATAATACACCTGGGTGCACGTTACGGTTCAGGCCGCATTAACGGCCGAAGAAATGGCATAAATTGCGCCAAAATTACGCGATTAATTAAAAATGTTCAAAATGGCCGACTTCCTGTTGGGTTTCAGCCATGGCGCCAAGAGACTTTTCTTTAAGTTGCGACATGATACAGGTGTGTACCGATTTTCGTGCATGTACGTCAAACCGTATCGTGGGGCTTGAGGCACAAAGTTTTCTAGGGGGCGCTGTTGAGCCATTAGGCCACGCCCATTAATGCAAACCATTAAATATCACATTTTTGGCCAGGCCTGGCTTGGTGCAAAATTTGGTGACTTTTGGGACACGTTTAGGGGGGCAAAAAGGCCCTAATTTCGTTTGAAAAATAAAAACGAGAACGAGAATAAGAACGAGAACAATTCCTACAGATACAATATGGCCTTCGCACTGTCAGTGCTCGGGCCCTAATAATAAATTATTATCACACGTTATCTTCACAATCATATTTATTATCACACGTTAACACGTTTTTGTTAATAAATGTACAGTAATGTGAACAAATGTATGGGACTGAAATTCTCTCAGACAGGGACTGAAAAAGGAAGCGATCGTATGTAATGAATATATATAAACACTGCAATCGTCAGGAGGTGAGTTTTGAAAGCTGCTGTTTGAGAGGAGCTCTGCAGCTCGTCTCCTGTTTTATAAAGCGGAGAATTCATTTCCTCAAGAGAACACGGTGTAACACCCCCGAGAACAGCTCGCTCCTCTTCCTGCACATCCGGGAGAAATAGCAGGCTGCACACATGCGCACGCACACACCTGCATCATAGTAAATATGGTAAAACTAGTGAACAATAAAGAACGTGTCGTGGTTTGTGGCCCGGATTGTGTCCTGCTTTATTCGGAACTGCTTCTGGAAGGTTTATTGTGTAAATGATTTCCACTTTATTTTATTCATCTATCATCACACCAACAAGCACATTTTCATGAACACTTGTCAATGCAGCACCGTCAACCTTCATTTGTACACGAGTGTCCTTTTGCAATTACCAAGTATCATGAATTTAGTTTGAGTTCAAACCAAACCGCTTCTTTAATCTTCACATTTCTGTAGTAACCATTGCCAAGAGCTCCCTAAAATTCACCCAAGACCAAAAAGATATTTTTGTTGTCTGCAAACAGTACTTATTTGAATTCTGTGGATACTTTGGAAATATCACTGACATACAGAATAAATAGTATTGGACCCAAAACTGAGCCCTGGGGTACACCACAAGCATGATGAGATAAACTCTCCTGCCTCTTCAATAACTTCCCACCCTGTGTAACACACACGCTCCAATTTATGGATTTGTATGTTATGAATAATTGTATTAAATGTTTAGAAGAAGTTTAGGCTGTTTGATTTTTCTTCTCTACGTCATCCCAGTTTTTCCACAGGCTGCTTTTTTTAAATTATGGTAACAACTAATCTGTACTTTTTTTATTGCAATTTTGCATCTCTTAGCAAGAATGTACTGAAGAATATTAGGGCCAGGCAGGAGAAAAATAAAAATAATATTTTAGAGGAGGAAGATTTTTTTTCATAATGCACTTCGAGAAAAAAGTCGAAATATCGAGAAAAAAGTCAAAATGTCGAGATTAATGTTGAAATACAATTTGAGAAAAAAGTCGAAATGTATTTCAACTTTATTCTCGAAATGTCGACTTTATTCACGAAATTTTGACTTTTTTCTCGAAATTGTATTTCAACATTAATCTCGACATTTCGACTTTTTTCTCGACATTTCGACTTTTTTCTCGAAGTGCACAATGAAAAAAGGTTCCTGCTGAAGACTCGGTCATTGTCGTGTGGAGACAACGAGGCTACGGGAGTTTTCTGGGAGCTGGAGTCTCCTCTAAACATGGACAAACATGCATGTGAGGTTCCTGCTGCGTCTGAGCGGGTTGTGGACGTCAGTGTGAGGTGATGTGCTGTTGACAGCGTGGACCCGTCTCTCGTCCAGCGACAGCTGACACAGACTAGAGACCTCCTTGAGCCGGAATAAGACTAAAGTGTTTCTAGAATACCAATGAAAAGCCACAGGACTGCTACTAACTTTAGTGAGCATTGTATTTTTGGGCAGAAGCTAAACGTGATTAACTCTCCTCCTTAAGGAGGATTTTCTTTTAACCCTTGTGCTGTCTTCGGGTCAAGGAAGGAGGAAGAGAAGAAGGGAGGAAGGAAGGAAGAATGAAAAGAAGGAAAGAAAGAAGGGAGGAAGGGAGAAAAGAAGGAAGGGAGGATGGGAGAAAAGGAAGGGAGAAAAGGAGGAATGGAGGAAAGAAGGAAGGAAGGAAGGAAGGAAGGAAGGAAGGAAGGAAGGAAGGAAAGAGGAAGGGAGAAAAGGAGGAATGGAGGAAAGAAGGAAGGAAGGAAGGAAGGAAGGAAGGAAGGAAGGAAGGAAGGAAGGAAGGAAGGAAGGAAGGAAGGAAGGAAGGAAGGAAAGAGGAAGGGAGAAAAGGAGGAATGGAGGAAAGAAGGAAGGAAGGAAGGAAGGAAGGAAGGAAGGAAGGAAGGAAGGAAGGAAGGAAGGAAGGAAGGAAGGAAGGAAGGAAGGAAGAAAAGAGGAAGGGAGAAAAGAAGGAAGGGAGGAAAGAAGGAAGGAAGGAAGGAAGGAAGGAAGGAAGGAAGGAAGGAAGGAAGGAAGGAAGGAAGGAAGGAAGGAAGGAAGGAAGGAAGGAGGAAGGGAGAAAAGGAGGAATGGAGGAAAGAAGGAAGGAAGGAAGGAAGGAAGGAAGGAAGGAAGGAAGGAAGGAAGAAAAGAGGAAGGGAGAAAAGAAGGAAGGGAGGATGGGAGAAAAGGAAGGGAGAAAAGGAGGAAGGGAGGAAAGAAGGAAGGAAGGAGGGAAGGAAGGAAGGAAGGAAGGAAGGAAGGAAGGAAGGAAGGAAGGAAGGAAGGAAGGGAGAAAAGAGGAAGGGAAGAAGGAAGGAGAGAGCAAGAGGAAAGAAGGAAGGAAGGAAGGAAGGAAGGGATAAAATAAGGAAGGGAGGATGGGAGAAAAGGAAGGGAGAATGAAAAGAAGGAAAGAAAGAAGGGAGGAAGGGAGAAAATAAGGAAGTGAGGATGGGAGAAAAGGAGGAATGGAGGAAAGAAGGAAGGAAGGAAGGAGGGAGGGAGGGAGGGAGGGAGGGAGGGGGGGGAAGGAAGGAAGGAAGGAAGGAAGGAAGGAAGGAAGGAAGGAAGGAAGGAAGGAAGGAAGGAAGGAAGGAAGGAAGGAAGGAGGGAGGGAGGGAGGGAGGGAGGGAGGGAGGGAGGGAGGGAAGGAAGGAAGGAAGGAAGGAAGGAAGGAAGGAAGGAAGGAAGGAAGGAAGGAAGGAAGGAAGGAAGGAGGAAGGGAGGATGGGAGAAAAGGAGGAATGGAGGAAAGAAGGAAGGAAGGAAGGAAGGAAGGAAGGAAGGAAGGAAGGATGGGATAAAATAAGGAAGGGAGGATGGGAGAAAATAAGGAAGTGAGAAAAGGAGGAATGGAGGAAAGAAGGAAGGAAGGAAGGAGGGAGGGAGGGAGGGAGGGAGGGAGGGAAGGAAGGAAGGAAGGAAGGAAGGAAGGAAGGAAGGAAGGAAGGAAGGAAGGAAGGAAGGAAGGAAGGAAGGAGGGAGGGAGGGAAGGAAGGAAGGATGGGATAAAATAAGGAAGGGAGGAAGGGAGAAAATAAGGAAGTGAGGATGGGAGAAAAGGAGGAATGGAGGAAAGAAGGAAGGAAGGAAGGAAGGAGGGAGGGAGGGAGGGAGGGAGGGAGGGAGGGAGGGAAGGAAGGGAAGGGATAAATAAGGAAGGGAGGATGGGAGAAAATAAGGAAGTGAGAAAAGGAGGAATGGAGGAAAGAAGGAGGGAGGGAGGGAGGGAGGGAGGGAGGGAAGGAAGGAGGGAGGGAGGGAGGGAGGGAGGGAGGGAGGGAGGGAGGGAAGGAAGGAAGGAAGGAAGGAAGGAAGGAAGGAAGGAAGGAGGGAGGGAGGGAGGGGAGGGAGGGAGGGAGGGAGGGAGGGAAGGAAGGAAGGAAGGAAGGAAGAAGGGAGGATGGGAGAAAAGGAGGAATGGAGGAAAGAAGGAAGGAAGGAAGGAAGGAAGGAAGGAAGGAAGGAAGGATGGGATAAAATAAGGAAGGGAGGATGGGAGAAAATAAGGAAGTGAGAAAAGGAGGAATGGAGGGAAAGAAGGAAGGAAGGAAGGAGGGAGGGAGGGAGGGAGGGAGGGAGGGAAGGAGGGAAGGAAGGAAGGAAGGAAGGAAGGAAGGAAGGAAGGAAGGAAGGAAGGAAGGAAGGAAGGAAGGAAGGAGGGAGGGAGGGAAGGAAGGAAGGAAGGAAGGAAGGATGGGATAAAATAAGGAAGGGAGGATGGGAGAAAAGGAAGGGAGAATGAAAAGAAGGAAAGAAAGAAGGGAGGAAGGGAGAAAATAAGGAAGTGAGGATGGGAGAAAAGGAGGAATGGAGGAAAGAAGGAAGGAAGGAAGGAAGGAAGGAGGGAGGGAGGGAGGGAGGGAGGGAGGGAAGGAAGGAAGGAAGGAAGGAAGGAAGGAAGGATGGGATAAAATAAGGAAGGAGGATGGGAGAAAATAAGGAAGTGAGAAAAGGAGGAATGGAGGAAAGAAGGAAGGAAGGAGGGAGGGAGGGAGGGAGGGAGGGAGGGAAGGAAGGAAGGAAGGAAGGAAGGAAGGAAGGAAGGAAGGAAGGAAGGAAGGAAGGAAGGAAGGAAGGAAGGAAGGAAGGAGGGAGGGAGGGAAGGAAGGAAGGAAGGAAGGAAGGAAGGAAGGATGGGATAAAATAAGGAAGGGAGGATGGGAGAAAAGGAAGGGAGAATGAAAAGAAGGAAAGAAAGAAGGGAGGAAGGGAGAAAATAAGGAAGTGAGGATGGGAGAAAAGGAGGAATGGAGGAAAGAAGGAAGGAAGGAAGGAAGGAGGGAGGGAGGGAGGGAGGGAGGGAGGGAGGGAGGGAGGGAGGGAGGGAGGGAGGGAGGGAGGGAAGGAAGGAAGGAAGGAAGGAAGGAAGGAAGGAAGGAAGGAAGGAAGGAAGGAAGGAGGGAGGGAGGGAGGGAGGGAAGGAAGGAAGGAAGGAAGGAAGGAAGGAAGGAAGGAAGGAAGGAGGAAGGGAGGATGGGAGAAAAGGAGGAATGGAGGAAAGAAGGAACGAAGGAAGGAAGGAAGGAAGGAAGGAAGGAAGGAAGGGATAAAATAAGGAAGGGAGGATGGGAGAAAAGGAAGGGAGAATGAAAAGAAGGAAAGAAAGAAGGGAGGAAGGGAGAAAATAAGGAAGTGAGGATGGGAGAAAAGGAGGAATGGAGGAAAGAAGGAAGGAAGGAGGGAGGGAGGGAGGGAGGGAGGGAGGGAGGGAGGGAAGGAAGGAAGGAAGGAAGGAAGGAAGGAAGGAAGGAAGGAAGGAAGGAAGGAGGGAAGGAAGGAAGGAAGGAGGAAGGGAGGATGGGAGAAAATAAGGAAGGGAGGAAAGAAGGAAGGGAGGAGGGAAGGAAGGACGGAAGGAAGGATGGGATAAAATAAGGAAGGGAGGATGGGAGAAAAGAGGAAGGGAAGAAGGAAGGAGAGAGAAGGAGGAAAGAAGGAAGGAAGGAGGGAAGGAAGGAAGGAAGGAAGGAAGGAGAGAGCAGGAGGAAAGAAGGAAGGAAGGAAGGAAGGAAGGAAGGAAGGAAGGAAGGAAGGAAGGAAGGAAGGATGGGATAAAATAAGGAAGGGAGGATGGGAGAAAAGGAAGGGAGAAAAAGGAGGAAGGGAAGAAGGAAGGAGAGAGCAGGAGGAAAGAAGGAAGGAAGGAAGGAAGGAAGGAAGGAAGGAAGGATGGGATAAAATAAGGAAGGGAGGATGGGAGAAAAGGAAGGGAGAAAAAAGGAGAAGGAAGAGGGAAGGGAAGAAGGAAGGAGAGAGCAGGAGGAAAGAAGGAAGGAAGGAAGGAAGGAAGGAAGGAAGGAAGGAAGGAAGGAAGGAAGGAAGGAAGGAAGGAAGGAAGGAGAGAGCAGGAGGAAAGAAGGAAGGAAGGAAGGAAGCAAGCAAGGAAGGAAGGAAGGAAGGAAGGAAGGAAGGAAGGAGAGAGCAGGAGGAAAGAAGGATAGGAGAATTAGGTCATTTTGACCCTGCATGGTGGTGCAGAAGCATCACTGGTGAACGCTGCCAACCGTCTCCTCCATTTAGACCTCAGAGCCACAACTGGTAAAACTGATCACAACGTCCAGTGAGGCTTGAATGTGTTACTGGGATTAAAGGAACTGCTCTGGTTTTTATATCTATCTGATAGATAAGAGTTTGATCATGCAAGTCTTCTGCTGACAGGATGTGATGGGTCTTGGGCTTATTTTCGGTAATAATTTCAAATTTGAAAGTGGTTCAGTCTAGTTTTTTATCATGTGAAGCTAATTAGTAAAGTCAGGCCCAATATTCCGCATGATGCCCTTAAAAGGGTTGCCATGCTTTGGACAACTGCAACTCCCTGTATAGTGGGATAGATCCGTCTCTTCAGCTGCCGGCTTATTAACGGCAACAAGATGGCGGGTTCCCGTCACCGGCCGTCTGTTTATTTTAGAATAATATTTAAAATTGGTTCTTTGGTTTTTAAATGTTTACAAGGTCTGGTGCCTCCTTATCTTCCTGAGGTCTTACATTGTCCTGGCAAAGCTCTGAGATCTGAAGGTCAATAACTCTGCAATGACCTCTCCCTTTCTGCTGGCTCTGCTAGAACTGTTAATGATTGGAAATCTTATTTAAAAACTGACCTTTTTACACTGGCTTTTAACTCTAGAGAGCATGAATAGAAGACTGGTATTGTCTCTTGCCATCACTTTCTATTTCTGCTCTTGTTGTTTTCTCTTTTTATTTTATTTTATTTTATGACTTTGCTTTGTTGTATGTTATTCATCTGTGCATCACTTTGGTTGCCTAATGCTCTGTGAAGCGCTTTACAAAGGAAGTTTGACTGATTGAAACCAGAGGTTTTCCTCACACACCAGACTTGGTCGTGGAGTACCGGGAGGTCGTACGTTTAGGCAACAATGCAGATGACTCTCTGGTCTTGGCTCTCAGAAACTGAGCTACTAAAGCTAAATTAATTAAAGCTGCAGTGATGAACGGGCCCTCGCACCCTTGTGCACGTTCAGGCTGCAGTGGAAGCTTGTATGACTTGATGTAGATTCTTCAGACCTGGACATTTAGCAGATGAAACCACCCACGACTCTCTATATGAAACCTTTCAAAAGTTATGGCAGAAAATAGGAACTATCAGATATCGACCAATTTGCACCAATTATGTTCAAGGACTCAAAACCGAGTCCGATGACACCACCCACGAGTCTTTATGTCAAACCATTCAAAAGTTATGGCAGAACGTAGGAACTATTAAATATGGACCAATCAGATGAAGGG
Organism: Cololabis saira; assembly: GCF_033807715.1. Classification (NCBI taxonomy): domain Eukaryota; kingdom Metazoa; phylum Chordata; class Actinopteri; order Beloniformes; family Belonidae; genus Cololabis; species Cololabis saira. The sequence goes on along the minus strand of NC_084591.1, from coordinate 44,104,157 downwards.
TGGGCGCGCTTTTTGGCGTCTATCGTCGCCACGGTAACGCTTTTGACTGAGGCACATTTTGATGTCTAACACACCTGGGTGCACGTTACGGTTCGGGCAAAGAAGTGGCCGAAGAAATGGCGTAAATTGTGCTAAAATTACACGATTAATTCAAAATGGCCGACTTCCTGTTGGGTTTCGGCCATGGCGCCAAGAGACTTTTCTTTAAGTTGTGACATGATACAGGTGTGTACCGATTTTCGTCAAACCGTATTGTGGGGCTTGATTCACAAAGTTTTCTAGGGGGCGCTGTTGAGATATTAGGCCACGCCCATTAATACAAACCATTAAATATCAAATTTTTCGCCAGGCCTGCCTTGCGTGCAAAATTTGGTGACTTTTGGGGCACGTTTAGGGGGAAAAAAGGCCCTCATTTCGTTGGAAGAAAAACAAGAACGAGAAAAATAAAAATTCCTACAGATACAATAGGGCCTTCGCACTGTCAGTGCTCGGGCCCCTAATTACGACGTCTAAGATTAGACTTAAAACCTTCTTTTTAGTGTATTCACACAACTCTGATAATGATAATTATGCTGCTACCAGCCCCGAGTGCAGGGAGACCTCCCAGGATGCACTGGGCACATTCCTCCCATCTCTCTCCGTACATGAACAGGGCTGTTCATGTTCTTTTTTCCGTCTCACAGCCGCCGTCCCTGGTCCTGTTGTTTGGGCCGAGTCAGTAGGAGCATCCCATTCTGCTGGAGGTCTTCGTGTTAGAGGAACCTGTTTTTCATTTTTACTCTGGCCAGTTGTCCCAAGAATGATCCGGACAGGGACCCAATCAAAGTAAAGTTTTAATGCAATCTTTCCTTAGCCGGACTGTTTAAAAAATATATTATTAAATAATTAGATAATAATTAGATAATAACAAAGGGATTTAAATGGAGTATACTGCAAATGTACTGTAACTCACTGCAAAAACCCAAAATCTTACCAGGAATATTTGTCTTATTTCTAGTTAAAATGTCTAATTTTTAGTCAAAAAATCTCATTACACTTAAAACAAGAGTCATTACCAGAAAAATAACTTATTTGACAATTTTCACCTGTTTCAAGTAAATTTTCTTGAAAATTTACTTGAAACAGGTGAAAATTGACGCAGGCGAGCGTCTGGTGGCCGGGTCTTGGCCCACGGGACACGGCCGGGCGCAGCCCGAAGGAGCGACGTGGGCCCGCCCTCCCGTAGGCCCACCACCCGCGGGAGAGTTCATAAGGGGAAGGTGCCGTGCGATTTGGGTGGCAGCCGTGGGCGGGGGCCCCGGCGACCCAATCCCCGGACGACGACTCTGGCTTTAGGGACATGGAATGTCACCTCGCTGGGGGGGGAAAGAGCCTGAGCTTGTGCGGGAGGCCGAGAGGTACCGACTAGAGATAGTCGGGCTCACCTCCACGCACAGCCTGGGCTCTGGAACCCAACTCCTTGAGAGAGGTTGGACTCTCTTCCACTCTGGAGTTGCCCATGGTGAGAGGCGGCGAGCTGGTGTGGGCTTGCTAATAGCTCCCCAGCTCAGCCGCCATGTGTTGGAGTTCTCCCCACTTAGCGAGAGGGTCGCTTCCCTGCGCCTTCGGGTCGGGGATAGGTCTATCACTGTCGTTTCGGCCTACGGGCCGAACGGCAGTGCAGAGTACCCGGCCTTCCTGGAGGCCCTGGGAGGGGTGCTGGAAAGTGCCCCAACTGGGGACTCCATCGTTCTGTTGGGGGACTTCAACGCTCACGTTGGCAGCGACAGTGTTGCCTGGAGAGGTGTGATTGGGAGGAACGGCCTCCCCGATCTGAACCCGAGTGGTGTTTTGTTGTTGGACTTCTGTGCTAGCCACAGTCTGTCCATCACGAACACCATGTTCGAGCATAAGGGTGTCCATCAGTGCACGTGGCACCAGGACACCCTAGGCCGGAGGTCAATGATCGACTTTGTTGTCGTTTCATCTGACCTTCGGCCGTATATCTTGGACACTCGGGTGAAGAGAGGGGCTGAGCTGTCAACTGATCACCACCTGGTGGTGAGTTGGATCCGCTGGCAGGGGAGGAAGCTGGTCAGACCTGGAAGACCCAAGCGTATCGTGAGGGTCTGTTGGGAACGTCTGGCAGATTCCCCTGTCAGGGAGGTCTTCAACTCCCACCTCCGGGAGAGCTTTGACCGGATTCCGAGGGAGGCCGGAGACATTGAGTCCGAATGGACCATGTTCTCCACTTCCATTGTTGACGCGGCCGTCCAGAGCTGCGGCCGTAAGGTCTCCGGCGCCTGTCGCGGCGGCAATCCCCGAACCCGGTGGTGGACACCGGAAGTAAGGGATGCCGTCAAGCTGAAGAAGGAGTCCTACCGAGCCTGGAAAGCTCGGCGGACTCCCGAGGCAGCTGACGGGTACCGGCAGGCCAAGCGGACTGCGGCCCGGGCGGTCGCGGAAGCAAAAACTCGGGTCTGGGAAAAGTTCGGGGAGGCCATGGAGGAGGACTACCGGTCGGCCTCGAGGAAATTCTGGCAAACCATCCGGCGCCTCAGGAGGGGGAAGCAGTGCTCCACCAACACTGTTTACAGTGGAGGGGGGGAGCTGTTGACCTCGACTGGGGACATCGTCGGGCGGTGGAAGGAATACTTCGAGGATCTCCTCAATCCCGCTGACACGCCTTCCGTCGAGGAAGCAGAGGCTGAGGATTCAGAGGTTGATTCATTCATCACCCAAGCTGAAGTCACTGAGGTAGTTCGGAAGCTCCTCAGTGGCAAGGCACCGGGGGTGGATGAGATCCGCCCTGAGTACCTCAAGTCTCTGGATGTTGCGGGGCTGTCGTGGCTGACACGCCTCTGCAGCATCGCGTGGCAGTCGGGGACAGTGCCTCTGGACTGGCAGACCGGGGTGGTGGTCCCTCTCTTCAAAAAGGGGGGACCGGAGGGTGTGTTCCAACTACCGGGGAATCACACTCCTCAGCCTCCCGGGGAAAGTCTATTCCAGGGTGCTGGAGAGGAGAATTCGGCCGATAGTCGAACCTCGGATTCAAGAGGAACAATGCGGTTTTCGTCCCGGTCGTGGAACACTGGACCAGCTCTACACCCTCCGCAGGGTGCTCGAGGGCGCATGGGAGTTTGCCCAACCAGTCCACATGTGTTTTGTGGACTTGGAGAAGGCTTTCGACCATGTCCCACGTGGCATCCTGTGGGGGGTGCTCCGAGAGTATGGGGTCGGAGGCCCTCTGCTGAGGGCTGTACGGTCCCTGTATGACCGGAGCAGGAGCTTGGTTCGCATTGCCGGCAGTAAGTCAGACCTGTTCCCGGTGCGTGTTGGACTCCGGCAGGGCTGCCCTTTGTCACCGGTTCTGTTCATTATTTTTATGGACAGAATTTCTAGGCGCAGCCAGGGGCCGGAGGGGGTACGGTTCGGGAGCCACTTGATTTCATCTCTGCTTTTTGCAGATGATGTGGTCTTGTTGGCTCCCTCGAGCCAGGACCTTCAGCATGCACTGGGGCGGTTTGCAGCCGAGTGTGAAGCAGCTGGGATGAGAATCAGCACCTCTAAGTCTGAGGCCATGGTTCTCGACCGGAAAAAGGTGGCTTGCACCCTCCAGGTCGGGGGAGAGTTCCTGCCTCAGGTGGAGGAGTTCAAGTATCTTGGGGTCTTGTTCACGAGTGAGGGGAGAACGGAGCGCGAGATCGACAGGCGGATCGGTGCGGCGGCCGCAGTAATGCGGTCATTGTATCGGTTCGTCGTGGTGAAGAGGGAGCTGAGCCGAAAGGCAAAGCTCTCAGTTTACCGGTCGATCTACGTTCCCACCCTCACCTATGGTCATGAACTCTGGGTCATGACCGAAAGAACGGGATCCCGGATACAAGCGGCCGAAATGAGTTTCCTCCGCAGGGTGGCAGGGCGCTCCCTTAGAGATAGGGTGAGGAGCTCTGTCACCCGGGAGGAGCTCGGAGTAGAGCCGCTGCTCCTCCACATCGAGAGGAGCCAGCTGAGGTGGCTCGGGCACCTGTATAGGATGCCCCCTGGACGCCTCCCTCGTGAGGTGTTCCGGGCATGTCCCACCGGGAGGAGGCCCCGAGGAAGACCCAGGACACGCTGGAGTGACTACGTCGCTCGGCTGGCCTGGGAACGCCTTGGAGTCCCCCCGGAAGAGCTGGAGGAGGTGTCCGGGGAGAGGGAAGTCTGGGGATCCCTGCTCCGACTGCTGCCCCCGCGACCCGGACTCGGATAATGCGGTGGACAATGGATGGATGGATGGAAAAATTTGAAATTTTAACTAGAAATAAGACAGATATTCTTGTTAAGATCTTGAGTTTTTGCAGTGCTGGACTGAATTGGATGTTATTTAATTGGCGTTTGACTGAACTTGTTTACTTTCAGTGTAACTGACCCTGAAACGACTTCTGCTGTGCGTATAACTGGAAACATGTTGGTTTACCGACGGACATTTAGGACGGCTAAGTTGAACAGTCACCGATTTGTCTCTGCGAGGAGAATGAAGGCCACTCCCTACCTGATGAAGTCTCCCTCCAGCCCGATGACACGTTTGATGATCTTCTGCTTGGGGTTCCTGGGGGACCTGAGGAAACACAACATACACTTAGAAACTAAAGAAAAGGAGCTTAAAACCCAAGCGGCAAAGGAACCAACTGGAAGCCAAAGAGTCTTTGGGAGTTACACTCAGATTACGTCCACGCGTGCAGGCTTCACTTTAGTTTTTCATTTCCATAAAGTAATAATATGCATATTTCAACATGTGTTGAAGTCCCTCATTTTCTATGTGAACTGTGAAATACTGTGAACATTTATGGATTCGGTCTCTGACATCAGACTGGTTGCACTTTCTGTCCTTTGCACAGAATATCAGGAGCCAATCACACAAAAGCGTTTAGGTTTTCTCTCAAAGGGACACTTGGGGAGTCACTTCTCCCAGCTGGCTGCTCAGAGTAGCACTTATGTGAAAGTAGTAAGGCGTTTCCTGCAGGGAAGACACTTTACTGACGTTATAAGAAGTTCTTTAACACTGAACACTGGCAGATCAAGTACCGGGTAGGTATCACTCGGATCACGCAAACTGGAGAGTTTCCATTTCCTTTAGGCAGTGATTATTATTCATGAGGAACATTTGAAGCAGGTTGTTTGTTTACTTTTAATCATTTGTGACACACACAAATAATTCAAAAATCCCAGTGTTGAGATGACCCTGCTGCCTTGGTACGGTCACATAACAGACGTAGCAGCATCACGTTTTTCTACCAAAACGTTGACAAATGACAAACATGGGGATTGTGCCTGAGACGTAACGGTGCTCTTAGACCAGCTGCTCTGGTCGCTGCTCCAGGAATTATTCTGTCTCCATCTCACACAGAGGTAAGACTCTGTTAAATGATGTTAAATGAGGGAAACCCCTTGGAATGACCTGATTTGTTCCTGAAATTGTTACGTGATTAAAGCAGCACAAAGAAACAAAGGAGCTCAAGGTTAAGCTGCCTTAAGACAGAGACACACCGGCCCGATAATCAGCCGTGGGGCGGTTGGGCAGGTTGGTGACTCGGGTGGGGGTGGTGTGTCCCGTACAGTCGTCCGTCAGCGCCAGCGTTTGTTTTGGACGATTAGAAACGTAGGACGGTCCATTAGGCGTCGGCCTCCATGACCAGCCTGACTGGTGGAGTGCTGGTCCTTGACTAGCCAATCAGAGTGAACCTGACATGACGATGGTAAACTTACTAGATCAGGGGTCGGCAAGCCGTGGCTCTAGAGCCGCATGCAGCTCTTTAGCGCCGCCCTAGTGGCTCCTGGAGCTTTCTCAAAAATGTTTGACCTTTTTTTTATTTATTTATTTATTTTTTTTCCCCCTTTTTTTCTACCTTTTTCCTTTCTTTTTTAATCTCGACATTTCACTTTTTTCTCAACATTTCTACCTTTTTCTCGACATTTCGACTTTTTTCTCAACATTTCGACTTTTTTCTCGACATTTCTACCTTTTTCTCGAGATTGTACTACAACATTAATTTCGACATTTCGACTTTCTCGACATTTCAACTTTTCTCCCAACATTTTGACTTTTTTCCTCAACATTTCGACTTTTTTCTCAACATTTCGACCTTTTTGTCGAAATTTTTACATTTCTCTCGACATTTTGACTTTTTTCTCGACATTTCGCCTTTCGCCATTTGCCTTCATTCTAATTCTGATACAAGATTTTTCCTTTTTTGTGGCTCCAGACAGATAAACGGCAACGGCACAGACTCTACACTTTACCCTATTGTGGCATCAGCTTGGATTTGGATTGTGTTTGACTGTGTTGTGTTTCTTTTCATTATTAGCATCGTATTTTCAATCTTTCTCGACTTCTATCAGAAGTGAAAACACTGACTGATGACAGCGGGCTCTGTTCACAACTCTAGAGCCATCCGTCATTTCAGGTTGTTCTTCTTTCCTTTTCTTACTGGGCGACATCAGATTAGTGACTTTTATTGTGACTTAATTCAAAATTACATTTTATATCAAATTGATGCAGAAAATGAGTTAATTCGAAGGGGTTCCCATACTTCTGTTGTATACATACAAAATCAATCAAAACATGCAATTTTAAACTGTTTTAAACTTTTGGGGTCATCTTTAAACTTGCAGAAATTAGATGTGCAAAAAAAACTGGAAAATGATAAGAAATGGACAAAAAAAGTCCCCCAGGGACAGCGTCAGTGGTATAAACAATCTACAGAATCACAACACCAGCGGAGAAGACACATAACTATAGTGCTATTGAAGTCTGTCACCGTGCTTCACTAAACTAACTCTAGTCTATTAGTACGGTGCATCATGAGGCCTATTCCTTTAAACTATGTTCCAATATAATTACACTACAACAGCCGAGGATTTACAGGCTACAATTTTAACACTTCATCACCTCCATCTAACCCCTGAATGATTTTGCCGCTTATCTCTCATTGACAGGCTTAAATCAATGAAGGCAGAGCCTTGGATGGAACTAGCTGACCTCTGTTACACAAAACTGATCATGTTCACTTCCAGAACAGAGTTTATACAAACACCAGGGAATATATGTTTACTAGCAATCTGACCTGCAACACAACATAACCTTTATCTATTAAACTTAGCACAAAAAGTAAGGACATTTTCTTTGTTGGAGCAACGGTTCACGAGCGGCTGAGTATGTGGGTTTTTGTTTTATTTTTTTTCATTTTTATTCTTTATTTCATTCAAAATAATACAACAAACAACTCAACACAAACACAAACGTTCCTAACCCGTGAATGAAAGGTGGCGGGAAGAAGAAGAAGAATCTTATTTACTCTTCCCCTTTTTTCCAAGAAGTCAAATTACAAAGAACATAACTTAAAAAAGCAACAACTAAGTAAATTAAAGCTGCAAGCAGCGATGAACGGCCCTCGCACTCACGGCCACCGCCCACCATAAGCATATCAGAAATGACACCAGCCACGACTTCCTACGTCAAACCATTTAAAAGTTATAGCAGAAAAAAGGGACAACCAATCAGAAGAAGGGGCGGGGCTAATTAAGGCCAAAGAAGCTCAAGGACTCAATACAGAATCTGATGACACCACCCACGACTCTCTATGTCAAACCATTCAAATGTTATAGCAGGAAATAGGGACAACCAATCAGAAGAAAGGGCGGGGCTAATTTTCACCAATTATGGTCAAGGACTCAATACTGAGTCCCATGACACCACCCACGACTCTTTATGTCAAATCTTTCAAAAGTTATGGCAGAGAAATGTTTTCTAGGGGGCGCTGTTGAGCCGTTAGGCCACGCCCATTAATGCAAACCATGAAATATAAAATTTTTCGCCAGGCCTGGCTTGCGTGCAAAATTTGGTGACTTTTGGAGAACTATCAAATATGGACCAATCACATGAAGGGGAGGCGCGCTTTTTGGCGTCTAGCGTCGCCACGGTAACACTTTTGAAAGAGAAAAGTAATGTGCGTCGTCGCAAGATGAAGACGCACATTTTGATGTATAACACACCTGGGTGCACGTTACGGTTCGGGCCGCATTAACGGCCGAAGGAATGGCATAAATTGCGCCAAAATTACACAATTAATTCAAAATGGCTGACTTCCTGTTGGGTTTCGGCCATGGCTCCAAGAGACTTTTCTTTAAGTTGTGACATGATACAGGTGTGTACCGATTTTCGTGCATGTACGTCAAACCGTATTGTGGGGCTTGAGGCACAAAGTTTTCTAGGGGGCGCTGTTGAGCCATTAGGCCACGCCCATTAATGTAAACCATTAAATATCAAATTTTTCGCAAGGCCTGACTTGCATGCAAAATTTGGTGACTTTTTGGGCACGTTTAGGGGGAAAAAAAGGCCCTCCTTCCGTCAGAATAAGAAGAAGAAGAAAAAGAAAAAGAAAAAGAAAAAGAAAAAGAAAAAGAAAAAGAAAAAGAAAAAGAAAAAGAAAGAAAGAAAAATTCCTACAGCTACAATAGGGCCTTCGTACTGAAGGTGCTTGGGCCTTAATAAAAAAATAAAATCAAATAGCCGCCGGCTATGAGTATGTCAATCGAACTTAACTAACATTTATCATGATATGTCGTTAACATATTGGCTTTAATTTGCTTAGTTGTGCTCATGAAAAATCCCTGGCAGGTGCTTAGATGAGCCTTCTGAAGGAAAGCTAGAAAACAATGCTCAGATTCAGTACTTGTGATTTTTCTGGTGTTTTATTCAGAGTTATTCCACTTCTGATCATCCATACATCCTCTGTGCTGATCTGTGGATCATGGTTTGAGCCGGGCAGGCAGGTCTGTCTCCTGAACACGGGTCTGTAGGTGAAAATCAAACATGGGGACTTCCACTTAACCCTGGTACTGTCTTTGGTTCAAAATGACCTAATTCTCCTGTTCCTTCTTTCCTCCTGCTCTCTCCTTCCTTCTCCCTTCCTTCTTTTCTCCCCTCGTACATTCTTTCCTTCTTTTTCCCTTCCTTCCTTCTTTTTTCCCTTCCTTCCTTTTTTCCTCCCTTCTTTTCTCCCCTCCTCCCTTCCTCCCTTCCTTCCTTCCTTCTTTTCTCCCTTCCTTCCTTCCTTTTTCCCTTCCTTCCTCCTTTCCTTCCTTCCTTCCTTCCTTCCTTCCTTCCTTCCTCCCTCCCTCCCTCCCTTCCTTCCTTCCTTTTTCCCTTCCTTCCTTCTTTCCTCCCTCCCTTCCTCCTTTCCTCCCTTCCTTCCTTCCTTCTTGTCTGTCTCCCTTCCTTCCTTCCTTCCTTCCTTCCTTCCTTCCTTCCTTCCTTCCTTCCTTCCTTCCTTCCTTCCTTCCTTCCTTCCTTCCTTCCTTCCTTCCTTCCTTCCTTCCTTCCTTCCTTCTTTTTTCCCTTCCTTCCTTTTTTCCTCCCTTCTTTTCTCCCCTCCTCCCTTCCTTCCTTCCTCCCTCCCTCCCTCCCTCCCTCCCTCCCTCCCTCCCTCCCTCCCTCCCTCCCTCCCTTCCTCCCTTCCTTCCTTCCTTCCTTCCTTCCTTCCTTCCTTCCTTCCTTCCTTCCTTCCTTCCTTCCTTCCTTCCTTCCTTCCTTCCTTCCTTCCTTCCTTCCTTCCTTCCTTCCTTCCTTCCTTCCTTCCTTCTTTCCTCCCTCCCTCCCTTCTTTCCTCCCATCCTTCCTTCTTTCCTCCCTTCTTTTCTTTCTTCCTTCTTTCCTCCCTTCTTCCCTTCCTCCTTCCTTGACCCAAAGACAGCACAAGGGTTAAAGCTTGTAAGAGTAAACTCAAACTCAAACTTATTCATTTCAACTTAAAAAAAAAGCCAGAGATGTAAAAAAGCTCCTCTTTCCTCCTCTTCCTAATGACATTTTCATACTCTTCCTCATCCTCCTGCTTCATTTCCTTCACTTTATTACTTCTCTCTGCCTACTTTCATCCTTCTTTCATAACATATCCACTTCCTTTATTCAGCATTTTCCCCCATACATTTCTTCTCCTAATTGTGTCCCTGATGCTCCCTCCTTCCATCCTCCTCTTCTCCGTTGCCGTGGGGATACAAGGCATCAGGAATGATTGACACCAAGCTCAGCCAATTATTCCCTCACAGCAACGGAGGCCAGCGCTGATTGGCTGCTCAGAGGAGCTGTGTGTGTGTGTGTGTGTGTGTGTGTGTGTGTGTGTGTGTGTGTGTGTGTGTGTGTGTGTGTGTGTGTGTGTGTGTGTGTGTGTGAGAGAGAGAGAGAGAGAGAGAGATGGAGCGACGGGTGATCTCCTCTTCAACAGCAGAAGAGAGGAAGGATCATTCACTCTCAGTGTGTCTTGATCCTCTCTCTTTTTAACTCTCTCTCTCTCTCTCTCTCTCAGTCACAGTCAGTGTCTCTCTCTCAGTCCATCGCTCCACATCTCTGCTGCTCTCAGAGCAGAAGAGAGACGACGACGCTCGTTCTTGGAGATTTGGACACAAAGCAACAAAAAGAGCAGCTTCTCCTGCTGGATGTCAACATGCAATGCTGCATGCTTTAACACACACACACATACACTTACACACAAACACACACTCACTCACACACACACACACTCCACGCCGCTGCAGCCATGCCGGGAGTATCTGCTCACACACATCTGCCGCTCGCTGCACGAGACCTGACAGATTCTGCTCTCCCCGGTAAGTGTCTCATGTGTGCGTGTGAGTGTTTTGTGAGGTGTGTGTAGTCTTTGAGCTGCCGTGGCGACCCGGTCTGCAGTTCTGAAAGCTGAGAGGAATGAGAAAACAGGGCTCTGGATGTTTGTCGCAGATTTTCACCCAGCACGAGGACACTGCAGCCCCTCACCGTTTATCCTCATGTTGCTGGAAAAGCTGTTCCTTTTTTTACTGTTCGGTCACTTTGGTTGCTCAGTTCTTCCTGCAGAGAGGAAATTGTGTCGGAGTTGGTTTCTATGTCGCTCCACAGGTTAAAGCCCCCGAAGTCTAAGGCAGAATATGCAACAAGATGAGATGATGCAGAGGTCTATTTGGAAGAGAGGGGGGGTTTGGAGTTTGGCTTTCTGAGGCAGGTCAAAGTGACGAATGATGTGCGACAAAGGTTGGATGCAGGGTTCAAATGGGAGGAATCAGTTTAGGAAAGTAAAAGCCCTGTGGGAAGCCACCAGCTTCCTTCCACAGAGCTAACGATGATCTGTCTGAGCCGGCGTGAAGAGATGCTTCACGCTGCTGCTGCATGAATGAACCCGGGGAGATGGCAGCGGTTCAGACCTGCGGGTCACATGACTGAGCAGATGGATCTGCTCCAACAGAACAGATTCTCTCACAAACGTCTGGATCATTTCCCTGAACCTCCGCCCCCCCCACCTCTCCTGCTGTATTCAGGCCTTGACCAGAATCAGCAGGTACATGGAACACGGGTCAAGTGAGAGGGTGGAAATGTTCTCCATGATGAAAGACACGCCACTGTTTATCCTCAACCATCATCACCATCTTCACACAGCAAACACAATACTGATCATTATTTTTATTTGATCAATAAATCCGCCTCAAATGTTTTTATAACTAATACTTTGAAATATTCCACTTTCTATACTGAAAGTTATGCTGAGATGAGCATACATCACTGCTGTACTGCAAAAACTCAAAATCTTAACAAGAATATTTGTCTCATTTCTAGTTAAAATGTCTCATTTTTAATTAAAAAAATCTCATTACACTTAAAACAAGACTCATCACTGGAAAAAAAAACTACAATTTTCACCTGTTTCAAGTAGATTTTCACTTAAAATAAGTAGAAAAATCTGCCAGTGGAACAATATTTTTTTGCTTGTAATAAGAAGATAAATCTTGTCCCACTGGCAGATTTTTCTACTTATTTCAAGTGAAAATTTACTTGAAACAGGTGAAAATTGTCAAATAAGTTATTTTTCTGGTAATGACTCTTGTTTTAAGTGTAATGGGATTTTTTTTTGACTAAAAATGAGACATTTTAACTAGAAATAAGACAAATATTCCTGGTAAGATTTTGAGTTTTTGCAGTTTGCAAGCAGTTTATCAGAAGAAAATCCATTGTATGTGTTCAAATCCAAATCAGAACAGTTTTAACAATTTGCTGAATGTTATAAAACAAACAAACGCGTCATGTCTTTCTCAACAACTATTTCATTTGTTAATACACCTCATGTTATTTTGTGTTAGGCCTGCAACATGTTCAAAAAAAAAAAAAAACAGGTCAGTGCTGGAAAGAAAAGAAGAATGATGTTGGTTCAAACTGGTGATGTTGACGAGTGTTTATCATCATTTGCTCTAAATGCAGAATCCGTGAAAGGCTGAGGAACTTTCACTTAGCTCAATACTGGGAACATCTTTACAAGTGCTTCAGGAAATGTTCTGCAATGAAAGATTAGGATGGATTTGGATAACTCTCCCACTGTGCTGCGTGACATCATTAAATGATTCAGGGAATCTGGAGGAAGTTTAAGACGAAGAGTGAGAGCCGAAGCCAAAGACCAGCGATGTCCTTGACAACGCCGCCTCAGGAACTCATCAAAGACTGACGGAACCACGCAGGCAGACGACGATCACGGGAAACCTTAACAAGCTCTTTGATACAGAACTACATTCATATAAGCCTCGTAAAACACTGGGGGGGGGAGGAACAAAAGCAGTCCATAGCTCACCCAGTCCAGGATTAGTTTGAAGTTCCAAACTTTTGGTCTGTACTGTGTGTGTATATATATATATATATATATATATATATATATATATATATATATTTTAGGGGTGTAACGATACACTAATCTCACGATACGATACACGATATTGAGGTCACGATAACGATACGATAATGCTTTATAACTATTTAAGTTTTAAAGAGAAAGCCAGGCCAACCATTTTCCACAAACTGAACTAAAAGTAAATGTCAGGTTTGCATTATGCATCTTCAGTTTCATACAAGTACCAATATTTTACCATAAACTGAATAGTTTCTCTCATGTATGATTTGACTTTTTTCTTTTCCAGAAATGTAACAACTAAAATTAAATAAATAAATGAAAGTAAATAAATACATACAATTTAACATCATAAAAAACATTGATTCATGCTCACCTTATAAGTGTCCCATATCGTTATAAGTTTATCTTATTTGGTGTTGTAAGAGTTAAGTATTTAGAAAAAGAAAACAGTCTTAGGGGAACAGAGGCCGATGGTAACCGTGGTTTCCAGCTTCAGTTTCTACCACACATGACATCGAGAGCGCCTTCATGCTCTGACCTATTCCTGGTGGATCACAGTCCCTGGGTCTTATTTAATGCACTAAAAATCAATTTTAGGAATCAAGTTCTGTCTAAATAAAATATTAAACACTCAGCTTTAAGACATACTGCTTCTCTACATGGTTCTTTAACGCTACAGTCAAACCTACAGAGCAGCTTTGCAACAACCACCCCAACGAAAACTCCTCATGTATCTCCCTCTCACATCCTGTTGTTTGGATGCTTTTCCCTGTCAGGAGTTTTAAAACACCACGCACGCACACAAAATGCTTGGGTTTTGATATGCTTTTAAAAATTCATCTTAGGACAGAATGTGTTCAACAGTTTCTGCAGAAAATGTTTTCTGTCTGACAAATTTCCGTCTGCCTCTCAAACGTGAAAGAAAAAGCTGTATTTGTTGCAGACGTATTGGAAAGCCTTCCATCATTTATGTTCTCCATTCCCAGATGGATGCATGAGAGACAACTCCTTTCAAAAACCAAACAGTCTGAGACAAAAGGTGATTTCGACCTCCTGCTGTAAAGCTTGTTGATTAAAACAGTCACAGTAAACGTCTTGAAAGGTCAGGACATCTTCATTATGGCTGTCACTCTCCATGAGACGTCAAACATGGAGAAATATTCATGTCAAGTACATGAAGCAGTTTATGCAGTACAATGACTAAAGTGCACGTGCGTCGTGTGCACCAGATTTATAAGGATGCGCACATATGTATCTCAGTCCTCATGAAAATGCAGCCATTGAGACACTCGTCACTGAAGGCAAAGAGAAGAAGATGTGTTTTATTTGGTAGTTTCTATTCTAAAATCCCAGACGGGACCAGAGCTGGGTAGAGTAGCCAAAAATTGTACTCAAGAAAAAGTACTGTTACTTCAGAAAAATATACTAGTAAAAAGTAATCATCCAAATAATTACTTGAGTAAAAGTAAAAAAGTACTTGGTGAAAAAACTACTAAAGTACTGAGTAACTGTTGAGTAACGTCTGATTTATTTTTTTAACACAACCATTCAAACAGACAAAAGTACAAAATAATCATCTTCAGGGAAATTAAATCAATAAAATAATAAAATAAATTAAAATTAATAAAAAATAAAAATAGCTTAAATTAAAATAATCTTAAAGTAAATTCAAGTACTTTAATAAATAATAAAATAAATAAAATAATAACAGAATGAAAAAATAAATTAAGCACAAGTAGCACAAAATGTCAAGCCTTTGTACTTTTCTTTTTTAACCAGAACTAGAACAAACATGAACTCATAGAAACTCTGTGTGTGTTTGAGTCTGTGTAAATGTGACAAAAGATGCAAAAACAAACATTTTTCCCAAAGAATCACCCAGTGATGTCATGAGATTGACGCGTACGTGGATAAAAGGGATAAAAGAAAAGTAACAGCCCAACGTAGCCTAATGTAGCGGAGTAAGAGGAACAGTTTCTCCTTCACAAATCTACTCAAGTAAAAGTAAAAAGTATAGTGATTCAAAACTACTCCTAAAAGTACAACATTTCCCAAAACTTACTCCAGTAAATGTAACGGAGTAAATGTAACTCGTTCCTACCCACCTCTGGACGGGACACAGAACATCAGTCCCACATGAAGACGGTACCGGAGCTCCTGCTTCTCACACGGCCCACAAACGGCACAACGAAGCACAAAAACCCCCGTCATCTGAAGTTTGCCCCCACCACCGGTCCATCACAGGGAACATGCATGTTTTTGGACCGGGGAAGGAAGTGAAATGAGAATGTGAAGCAACCCACGTGTGGTGAACATGCAGGCTCTCCCAGCTGGATTCAAACTGGGAGGTTTCTGGCTGCAAGACACCAGTACTGACCACCACACCCCCACGCTGCTGCCGCCGTGAAATACAAACATATGATGAGAAACATCAGTCATACACAGCAGCATCAAACTGTTCCCACGTGCTCCTTCTCAAATACCACCAATACCACTGCATGATTTCTCTGCACAGACACCACAGCTGCATCTGGCCCCAGATGTTGCTGTGTTTATGCTGATGCTGAAAACACAAGTTGATTTGGACAAACAGGAAGTCCACTCGTTCCAAATGGACCGGCCAGATTCTTGACTCCAATAAAAACAACAAATCTTGAAAAGTAAAAGTATTCAGCATGAGCTTATGGTCTTCATATACTGCTGACATGCAAAGAAAAAAAGCTGTCTCATTTTCTTTTTCCCACTGTGGGACCGGAGGTCAGGACACAGAGCTGCTGAGGGTTTGGTGCCGGCACTCTCGTCAGAGGTTTCTTCTAGTCGGTAAAGGGAGTAAATTCCAGCAAATTACGTCAACAGATCAGATGTAGATTTTCTGCTTATTTCTATTAGTAAACACAGCTGCTAAAACATGCAGGAGATGCTGTTAGTCTACAGTCGTTAACAGCAACAAATATGTTCAGAAGTAAAGTTTGAAAGCATCATGCACCGGTGTAAACGACAGACACACTGAAAACCTGCAGCACGCATATGAAATCATACGATTCAAGCGGTTCAGTATCAATCGATTCTCTGCAGAAAAAAGAGCATGCTTGAAGGGTTAGGAGTCCTCAAATCCTTCACTTTCACCAAACAGCTCTGTTTGATATTTGTGTGTAATATATAAATAAAAAAGACTCATAGTTAGATAGATAGATAGATAGATAGATAGACTTAGACACAAATAAGAAGCTGTTTGGTCATAAAATTCAAATTAAAGTGCAAACATTTGCAATTCAAACTGCTTATTGAAGGATTTGGTTTTGTTGGGTAAAAATGGTTTAAATTGGACTTGGAAGGTTTTCCCAAGTGTTCAGGTCATTCCTCTTCTGATGAAGCCATTCTGCCCTTTATTCTGATGTTCTGCTGCTTTGGGCTGCTGTCATAATGAAATGAAAGATGACTCATTATCTTTAGCCTCCCAAGCAAATGACTAAACCTTTTGTGGTAAAATGGATAAATTGAGCTATTTATGACTCTTTCCTCCGTGACAAAATTCCAAGACGGAGTGAATAACTGGAGCCTCCACACGCCTCTGTGGGTTTATGTATATATGTACGGTATATGCTGAGCTTCTCCTCCTGGGCTGTTGTTTTGCAGGCAAAACCAGCAGAACTATTGGCATCACCTCAGCTTAGGGCTTCATAGCATCACCCAGCAATACATTCTTTTTAGCTTTTTAGGTAGTAATGTGTTCAGATTGACAACATTAAGCCGGCCAGGTGCTGCTTAATCGTTTAGGATATTTTCCAAAATGCTGAGGAACCAATAACTGGGTTTAAGGAGGATCTATTGGCAAAACAGAAATAGAACTGTCATGATTACATGTATGTGTGCCTATAATAATGTCGTGAGTGACAGGACTTGAAAGAGAGGGGTGAAGAACAGGTATTGCCTTCGCTACAGTCTGCATCAATCCCACTAAATGAAAAGGTATATTTCAAAAAGGTCATTCAAAGCTGTCCAAATGGGGATTTAAGAGGCGATTTGCAACAAGTGAAATGTGACATGTAAATAAAACTGATGTTGATTTCAAGATACATGTATGAAAAAAAAGTAGGATAGCCAAGAAGTACAAAGAGATGTGACGTAAGGCGAAGAGCGAGCTGGCAAAGGCTAAACGGGAGGCTTATAATGAGCTGTATGAGAGGATAAACACTGATGTAGAAGAGAAGGATTTGTACCAATTGGCAAGATAGAAAGATTGAGATGGGATGGTTGTGCAGCGGGTTAGGGCGATTAAGGATAGAGAATGAAATGTGCTCACAAATGAGGAGAATGTGAAAGCAGGACTGAAAGAGGCAATAAAGGAAATGAGATATGTAGAAGGGTGGAAGCTGTAGCACCTGTAGGCTAAGAAGTGTGAGGAATAAGTCAGGGTGACGGGAGAGCTGCTTGGATGAGAATGAAGAGACTGTTGGTCCTGATGACATGCTGATGGAGAACACGGGTAAGAAAGAGTTGTGCTTTGTCTATATAGGTTTAGAGAAAGTGTACAACAGAGAGCCAGGGAAGGAAGTGTGGCATTGTGGGAAATCTGGAGTGGTAGAAAAGTACGCTAGAGTGGTATGGGATATGTCTGAGGGCACCAAGACAGTAGAGAGGTGTTAAGTAGGGATCACAGATGGATTTCAGGTTATAGTGGGACTGCATCAAGGATGAGCTCCTTCCTGTTGCCATGGTGATGGATACACTGACAGGTAGGATAAGGAAAGAGTGTCCAGGGACTGTATTTGTAGATGCCGTTGTGATCTGCAGTGAAAGTGGGGAGCAGGTGGAAGTAGGAATGGGCGATATTTTACCGTTCACGATGTACTGTCAAAAAAATTCCCCACGGTAAGAATTTGTCATCTCGCAGTAAAAACGATAAATTCCCGTTGATGACGTTTTTGTGTAACAAACATGGCGGAAGGCGGATCTGAGAGCGAGGAGCTCGTTGTTAAACGAGGCTCCAGCTCCGTTATCTGGAACTGGTTTGGATTTAAAAAGAGACGAGGAGCAAACATCATCTATTATGTGCAGAGTCTGCAAAAACAGAAGGAAATGGTTGTTACATTTTGATATAACATTTGACTATTACGAGAAAAAAAAATGCAATAGTATCTCATTTGTGACATGTTGCAACCACAGGTTAATTTGCACATTTTATTTATATTAGAAGAGGTCATCACTGATAGGGTTTTATTTTCAGTGAACTTTTATTTATTTGTCCTGTTTCTTTATTTATCAGGTTGTATTTTTTTCTACTTTGTGATTTTATAAGCTAGGAAAACTTGAAGGACAATGGTACTTTAGCTGTTTGCACTGTTATCCCACTGTTTAAACCATACAGTTTGAATAAATGTTGAATCTGTTCTTACATTTCAAACTTGTTTCATTTGAGTCATTACAGTTTTGCAGTACGGGTGTACTAATTTAATTGGTTGTTATTAGTTCAATTTAATTGGTGTAGTTTAGTAGCATTTAGTATCTTTTAGAGCAGTGATTTGGGGGCTCCAAAGACTGAATGTGGTGATAGATTTATAGTTACAAAGGTGGAGTTGAATTGGTATTTTTTTTTAAATCGTCATTTTTATCGTTATCGGGATAAATGCCAGAAATTATCGTGGAGGCAGGGTGGAGTGTCTGGATTAATTGGGTTGCAGCAATGAAAGTAGAGGAAAAGGTAGTGGGAGCAGCTTTCTCTGGGACTCAGGGATGCCAGCGCTGACTGAGAAACACGCAGCAGAGCTGGAAGTGGCAGAGATGGAGACGTTAAGACGTCCTTTGGGAGCGGCAAGGACGATTCAAATTAAGAAGTGAAATAAGAGTAGCTAGATTGAGACGGTTTTGAGAGGTACAGAAGAGGGACTGTGAATAGATTAGTTGAAGGATGCTGGAAATGAAACTGCCAGGCAGGAGAAACAGAGGAGACCAAGGAGATGTGGTGAGAAAAGATATGCAGTTTGTTGGAATAACAAAAAATAAAAAAACGAGAAAGATGCAGAAGTAAAGCAAGATAGAAAGTGATGACGCACTAATGTGAGCCCTGAGAGGAAAAGCTGAAAGATGAACAAGAAGAAGATATTGGCTGCAGATCATGAGGGAGGTTCTAGTACAGGACTGTAAAGTCCTTTATTTTCTGTAATGCAATTAAAAAAATAAATAAATGTCATACATTCTGGATTCATTACAAATCAACTGAAATATTGCAAGCCTTTTATTATTTTAATATTGCTGATTATGGCTTACAGTTTAAGATTAAGATTCCCAGAATATTCTAATTTTTTGAGATAGGATATTTAAGTTTTCTTAAGTTGTAAGCCATGATCAGCAATATTAAAATAATAAAAGGCTTGCAATATTTCAGTTGATTTGTAATGAATCCAGAATGTATGACATTTTTGCATTACAGAAAATAGAGGACTTTATCACAATATTCTAATATTCTGAGACAGTTTTTTTTTTTCAGATATAGTAGTGGAAAAGTAGAATTATAAAACAGTAGAGTACAAATTTTAAATGATTGTAGGGAGCAGATGAATACGGGAGACCCTAGATACGCAAGTGATGTGAGGGGGAAGCAGAAGAGCTGAACAAATCAACATGGCTTTCAGGAAATCAAGAGTTAGAAAACATGTGAGGATGACACACGGAACCATCTTGATCCCTGAATGTTTTTAGATTGTCAGCTGACCATTGACAACAGTCACTAAAAAAAACGAAAAAAACACATCAGGGATGTCAATCTGTCACATTTGACAAATTGTTGTGAAACGCACATCCAATCCATTGAGAACCATTGTGGTCGTGTTGACCCTGCTCATGACGCTGCTCTTGTGGTCAGATTGGGCATGAGCTTGGCCTAGTTTTGGTTGCGGTACATAGCTGGCGAAGTAAATGTGTTTCAAACATCATAAACCTGATTAGACACAGGTTGAAGTGAGGGCCAGTTTCAGCAGCCGGGCCCAGTCTGAGTAAACGCCTTCAGTTACCACTGAATGTGGACCAGAGAAAACAGCTGATCAGGGCCACGTTTGGGCCAAGTATCTTTTACTATCTGGGAAAGTGTCCCAACAATGCAAGCTCAATCTTTTGGTTTAAATGAATGAGTTTTATTTCTCAGCTCTCATGTTGATGTTCAGAGCTGTACACTGCAAAAACTCAAAATCTTACCAGGAATATTTGTCTTATTTCTAGTTAAAATGTCTAATTTTTAGTCAAAAAATCTCATTACACTTAAAACAAGAGTCTTCACCAGAAAAATAACTTGTTATTTGACCATTTTCACCTTTGTCAAGTACATTTTCACTTGAAATAAGTAGAAAAATCTGCCAATGGGACAAGATTTATCTTCTCATTACAAGCAAAGAAATCTTGTTCCACTGGCAGATTTTTCTACTTATTTTAAGTGAAAATCTACTTGAAATAGGTGAAAATGGTTGTTTTTTTTCCAGTGATGACTCTTGTTTTAAGTGTAATGAGATTTTTTTGGCTAAAAATGAGACATTTTAACTAGAAATAAGACAAATATTCTTGTTAAGATGTTGAGTTTTTGCAGTGTACATGTTGATGCTAAATAGCAATAAACAGGAACCCGGACGATCAATCACAAATGCATCCGTAAAACTGAATACTGATTATTAGACAAACTGATTCCTGTGGTTTTCAGTGGAAAACACATCAGGAGAGTGTGTAGCAGTGTGGTTCAGGGAGTCCTGAATAAAACATGCAGAAGTGGGGCCACTTTATGAAAAGTGTGCCAGATTAAGACAACAGTGCCCTTAGAGCTCTGGTCCCGTGCTTCCCTCTCCAATGCATAAGAAATACTTAAACATTTCACATTTCAGGTTCTTTCATCTATTTTCAGAATGCCAGCGCTCAGCACTTACAAACGGCCCGGGCTCTCAGTCCCACAGCTGCTTGCAGCCTCCACGCTGTCATAACGCATTACCAAATACACTGTATATGTTACTGTTTCCTTGTCTGAGAGCTGCACAGGCGACACAGGCCAAGCCTTGGTGTTAAACACTTGTACCCAGACCAGACCAGGTCACGTGAAGCTCCAGTCCCAGGTTTGCTGTTCCAGTCGTCTGCATGATGAGTGGATCAACCACACTGCAGTTCTGGCTGGTTAACCTGGTACTGTCTTTGGGTCAAAATTAACTCGTTCTCCTGTTCCTTCGTTCTCCTGTTCCTTCGTTCCTTCCTTCGTTCCTTCCTTCCTTCCTTCCTTCCTTCCTTCCTTCCTTCCTTCCTTCCTTCCTTCCTTCCTTCCTCCCTTCCTCCCTCCCTCCCTTCCTTCCTCCTGCTCTCTCCTTCCTTCTTCCCTTCCTTCCTTCCTTCCTTCCACCTGCTTTCTCCTTCCTTCCTTCCTTCCTTCCTTCCTTCCTTCCTTCCTTCCTTCCTTCCTTCCTTCCTTCCTTTCCTTCCTCCCTCCCTTCCTTCCTTCCTCCTGCTCTCTCCTTCCTTCTTCCCTTCCTCTTTTCTCCCTTCCTTCCTTCCTTCCTTCCTTCCTTCCTTCCTTCCTTCCTTCCTTCCTTCCTTCCTTCCTTCCTTCCTTCCTTCCTTCCTTCCTTCCTTCCTTCCTTCCTTCCTTCCTTCCTTCCTTCCTTCCTTCCTTCCTTCCTCCCTCCCTTCCTTCCTTCCTCCTGCTCTCTCCTTCCTTCTTCCCTTCCTCTTTTCTTCCTTCCTTCCTTCCTTCCTTCCTTCCTTCCTTCCTTCCTTCCTTCCTTCCTTCCTTCCTTCCTTCCTTCCTTCCTTCCTTCCTTCCTTCCTTCCTTCCTTCCTTCCTTCCTTCCTTCCTTCCTTCCTTCCTTCCTTCCTTCCTTCCTTCCTTCCTTCCTTCCTTCCTTCCTTCCTTCCTTCCTTCCTTCCCTTCCTTCCTTCCTTCCTTCCTTCCTTCCTTCCTTCCTTCCTTCCTTCCTTCCTTCCTTCCTTCCTTCCTTCCTTCCTTCCTTCCTTCCTTCCTTCCTTCCTTCCTTCCTTCCCCCAAAGACAGCACAAGGGTTAAAGATTATTTTTAAGATCTCAAACAACATTTCAGACAAAGTGAGAGGTTTGATCCTGATACCTCCAACTAGAGAATGAGATGATGTGTCATTAATACGCTGTTTTACAGCAGGAAGTGGCTGAGAACATGTTCTCACATGTGGGAGGTAATGAGCATTCTCTCATTCTTTTGGCATGCAAACATAGGTAGAGTCAGCTCAGGATTCTTTTAGCAATTTCACCAATGAGTCTGCATGTTCTAAGCACGCCTGCATGGCTTTTTATCTGGCTTCCTCACACACTTAAAATCTTAGTTTAATTGTTTCTCTTACTTTCATCTCTGACTACCTTTTTCTTTTGTGCACTAAATTCTAGATATCTTTCAGAATATTTTGAAATACAACAGAGTTGATCAGCGATGACACGAGTATTTTCCTTTGTGTTATTCATATTGATGAGCAGCACAGAGAAGTTAGTTCCCCGACCCTGCACCCCAACCTGGGACTTGCTGATTGGGCCGGAGCTTCGGGAGCTGCGTGCTGGCCTGCGGTCCCCACCCCTGGTCATCCCGTTGCTGCTTCCACCTGCCTGCTGTGCTGTTGCCGTCCCTGACCCACCAGTCTGGCCCTCGGCAGGAGGGTCCCCCCTTATGAGCCTGGTCCTGCTCAAGGTTTCTTCCCTCCTAAAGGGGAGTTTTTCCTTGCCACTGTTTGGCTTAAGGTTTTTCTCCCACTAGGGGAGTTTTTACCTGCCATTGTTTATGTAATAACTGCTCGGGGGTCATGTGCTGGGTATGGGTCTCTGTAAAGCGTCTAGAGACAACTCTGTTGTATTAGACGCTATATAAATAAAATTGAATTGAATTGAATTGAATAGTTCGGTCCTTCTTGTGCAGTTTATGGGCTTGACCTGCGCTTTTGTGAGTTAGACGACAAATCTACAGAAGCAATTAGTGCTTACATGTAGCGATGTTTACTTTTAAAAGAGAAAAGTAAGGGAGTTCTTGTTGTTTCTGCTCTTATAAAACCTCTCTTTCCTGCCTAATCAATCAGGGACCTTTTGAAATGACAGTGAGTTAGCCTAAAAACTAAGTATATTACAGTTAAAGTCAATATTGAACCCCTGAAAGTCAGGAAAAGCACAATATAGAACTTGTGTTTACAGACTAAAACATGGTGGAGTTGTTAACTAAAAAACAGAACATGTGCTTTCCATCTGTTTGGAGAGGAATTTAAGTAACACTGCACCGAGATAAGACACTACGGATTCCTTAGTATTCTGGGCAGGTGTGATGGATGAATATGAGGAAATGTTTTAGTGAGCTGTACAAAAGCAAAGCAAAGATTAATGAAGAATGACTGCAAATAGCAGTGAGCCTTGTAGTCAGAAAAGTGAGGGAAGAAAAAAACTTCCCTAAGGAGCCTAAAGAGTCATTTATTTGAGTCATTATATACTGACTAAATGAACATTTGTGTGCTGGAATGGCACATCAATCTGTTTCTCAGGTTTTTGCCAGAGCGGTTTAGGAACAACCATCAGTGATGGTTGACACACCTCAGGTGTGGGGGAGAACCCCGATTCAATTCAATTTTATTTGATTTATATAGCGTCTATTACAACAGAAGTTGTCTATAGGCGCTTTCCAGAGACCCAGAACATGAACATAAACCCCCGAGCAATTATTATATAAACAATGGCAGGTAAAAACTCCCATAGTGGGAGAAAAACCTTAAAAAAAAACAACCTTAACCTCGCAATCATCTTACTGCGAGGGTCGGGGGCTTTATGACCAGAGCTGGTAGTAACGAGTTTCATTTACTCCGCTACATTTACTTGAGTACGTTTTGGGAAATGTTGTACTTTTATGAGTAGTTTTGAATCACTATACTTTGTACTTTTACTTGAGTAGATTTGTGAAGAAGAAACTGTTCCTCTTACTCCGCTACATTAGGCTACGTTGGGCTGTTACTTTTCTTTTATCCCTTTTATCCGCGTACGCGTCAATCTCATGACATCACTGAGTGATTCTTTGGGAAAAATGTTTGTTTTTGCATGTTTTGTCACATGTACACAGACTCAAACACACACAGAGTTTCTATGAGTTCATGTTTGTTCTAGTTCTGCCTGGTTAAAAAAGAAAAGTACAAAGGCTTGAAATTTTGTGCTACTTGTGCTTAATTTACTTTTTTATTCTGTTATTATTTTATTACTTATTAAAGTACTTGAATTTACTTTAAGATTATTTTAATTTGAGCTACTTTTTATTTTTTATTCATTTTAATTTATTTTATTGTTTTAATTTGCCTGAAGATGATTATTTTGTACTTTCGTCTGTTTGAATGGTTGTGTTAAATTTTTTTATCAGACGTTACTCAACAGTTACTCAGTACTTGAGTAGTTTTTTCACCAAGTACTTTTTTACTTTTACTCAAGTAATTATTTGGATGACTACTTTTTACTTCTACATGAGTCATATTATTCTGAAGTAACAGTACTTTTACTTGAGTACAATGTTTGGCTACTCTACCCACCTCTGTTTATGACTGGATGCACTGACTCATTGATGGGGGTATTAGATATGTTGTAGGATATCACAGAATGAAAGAACATGTCTGAATCTCTGTGGATAGATTCACTGGAGTCTGCTGATGCAGTCTGTCCGTCGTCAAGGCTCTGCTGAACCAACTAATCTCAAACTGAACACAACTGCACTTCTTTTCTTGGTTATTGAAGATATTTACCCCTCATCAGGGGCGGAGCAGGGGTCCCAGCCTAGGGGGGGCGAAGCATTCTAGATGGGCCCTTGTGGCCTAAACATCCCCGTTAGAACATAATCGCTAAAAATGCCACAGATCAGGCCCAACCAACCACAATTCCAACAGCAGCAGCGACATGGTCAGAACCATTTACATGAGGTTTCAGCACCATGGAGTCATTATGTCAAACCTAATTATAACCCTAATGCAGACTTTAAGATATAAGTATCAAACTGGAGATAAAAATCAAATGACATCCAGTGATGTCTATGGAAGCCCATTTCCACCAGTAAAAGAAAAAAATAAGATGAAATCTTAGCCTTAAAAATAAAAATATCCCCACGGTAAGTCATAATTATGACATAAAAAGTCATCATTTCTACTTTCTATCTCATCATTTCGACTTTTTTATCTCATAATTATGACTTATCGTGGGGATATATTTATTTTTAAGGCTAAGTTTTCATCTTAGCCATAGATGTCTGATATCAAGTAGCACAATTCAGACACACGTGTTCAACCTACACGACGACGACATGTATTTAACACAATCAGACATGGCGGTCAAACAGCAACAAACAATATATGAAAGGCCATATATTCAGCATTATGGCAATGTCATCAGAAATAATTAATATTATGACAGCTTACCAATGATGGTTTCATCCAGCGGTGGGCGGAGAACCACAACAAAAAATATTTCCATTTGGGGGTGGGGGTATTGAACGACCCAAAATGCAAAAACTTTTATTTTAAAACTTTTTCAAATCCGAACTATTTCCGAACCATCAGCCGGTTCTTCACCTTTCAATCACTTTGCTCTCATCAACGGAGAAATCTCTCTGGATTGAGAGCAAGGTGAGGTTGCCAGGTTGGGCAGGTTTCAGCCCAATTGGGCTAAAAAATATATATTTGGGCTGATTTTCCTGGGTTTTACTTAATATTTAGGAGAAATTATTAACAAAAAAAAACTTCCATTATGGCAGAGAAAAGTAGAAAATTTACACAATAAACTCACTGATAATATATTTGCTTTAATCTACTCCATTTTATTGTAGTTTTTGTTTGGAGCCTGAACTTTTTTTTAGGTTATTTAGTAATGTGAAGATGAAATGTATTACGCATTTCATAATTTATGGTTTTAACAGAGAATGTAAGATTTGGGCTGGTTTTTCATGTTTTCGGTGGGTTTTACGTTGCATTTGGGCTGGAACCTGTCAGATCTGGCAACATCAGCAGTGGATTTCTTAATGACTCGTCTTTTTGGTCACAATAAACTTGCTCTCATCAATGGCGAAGTCCCTCTCAAATGAGAGCAAGGTGAGGTTTGATAGTCTGTTTCATCCATGCAGCCTGGAGAGAGTTTTTAATCAACTTCAGCTGCTGAAACTAATGAGCATAAGTTAAGGCTCTGATGCGAGAACTGGCTCGACGCATTACTACGGCGAGGGTACGCAGCGACGCGCACCCTACGCCGTAGGTTCTGTGTTGGTGTAACGCGGAACCATAAATCAGCCTTAAACAGATGCGCGTGCGAACCCGTGCATGACAGGCAGACACACACGGGGAGAAGGGACTATTTGTTTCATTTTTATTTTTTAAACAACTTTATCCTTATGAACACAAGTTTTATACGGTCCAACTTTCCTTATTTTATTCAGAACACTTTTTTTTTTTCCTCTTCGGAGTTTTTTTTTTTTTTTTTTTTTTTCCTCTTCGGAGTGGGCCCCCCCGGAGCAGTGGGCCCGGGGCGGCCGCCCCCCCTGCCCCCCCGCCTGCTCCGCTACAGCCCCTCATCCACTGACCTCTGCACTTCTGACTGACTGGTGGAGAGATTCAGGAGGAGAAGAACGAGTGCCTCAGGGGAAAATGTAAAGATCTTTAAGAACCATGAAATTAAGAGCAATTTCCTTTCATTCGAGCTTTTCAGGATTCATTAAGGCAGCTATCCTTTACTTTAAAACAGTATTGAGTCCTCTGGAATGCTTTCCCAGCAGTCTTGAAGGAGGTCCCTGACG
Source organism: Cololabis saira (assembly GCF_033807715.1). Lineage (NCBI taxonomy): Eukaryota > Metazoa > Chordata > Actinopteri > Beloniformes > Belonidae > Cololabis > Cololabis saira. The sequence continues at coordinate 44,077,700 of NC_084591.1, read as the reverse complement.
TGCTGAGCTTTTCTTTTACTCTGCAGTAAAGTCAAGTTTACACAGTATTGTGCACAGAGCAGAACCCAACAGAATGGCCCATTTCTGCAGATGTCTTTTACAGTTATGCTGGTTTAGGGTGTAATCAGCTGAAAGGCACTCCCACATCATCACACCTCCGTCTCCGTGCTTCACAGTGGGACTCACACCAGCAGATACCGACCTTTACTCTTTCCTGTGACAAGGACGCCATAATTGGGAGTAAAAATATTCAATGCGGACTCAGGCTAAAAATGCAGATGTCCACTGGTCTTTCACTGGCCTTCAACATTTCAACCATTTCACCTCCACTGTGACATAAATAATTCAGAGGAGCAATTGATAACCTCTCTCTCCATATCAATGTCCAGCTGTGCCTTCCACTTGAACCCTGCGATGGAGAGATTATAATCTAATCCGGGGGATTTCTGACGCTAATCAACTTCCCTCCATCTTTCTGTCCTCATGAAAGCTCATCATGGCTCTTGATGGATTTTGACATTACTGAAGAACATATTTTCAAAGTTTTTGCGACTTTTTCTGATTGACTAACCTTCATTTGATGAAGTATTGAAGGATTTTTCTACAACTGTATATATACATATATGTATACTGTATTTTCCGCACTATAAGGTGCACTTAAAATCCTTCAATTTTCTCAAAAATCGGCAGCGCACCTTGTATTCAAAATAAGATAAGATAAGATAAGATATGAAATCCTTTAATAGTCCCACAGAGGGGAAATTTGCAGATTACAGCAGCAAAGGGGATAGTGCAAAAAACAAGAGGCATCAATAGAAATAGTTAACACACAGTAATAATAAAAACACTATAAACAGTATATACAATAAAAAATAAAATGCGCCTTATGTATGAATTTTGTTGAGCTTACTGACCTTGAACCAATTCTATGTCTGTGCTCATAAATCTGTCAAAATGTTTTAGTTTTAGCTCCGCTTGGTTGACAGTCGGACCGTTCAGCTGACACATTAAATGGGTTCAACGTCAGACAATGTTAGAGTAATTATTATAAAGTAATTATGTAGCACTGGCAGGCAACCATCATCCAACCAATCTGTCAATCTATGTTACCTTGCTATAATTAGACGTCAAGCCAATGTTAGGTTTTAGTGTAAACCCAATTTTCAGATCTATATCATAATCCAGATATAAATGTTGGAATACAACGTTGTTCCAACCTCATACTAACTTCAGGTGTCTGCTATTGCTGGGAACAATGAATCAACAGGATGTAGGACGGCGCTTACCTCCTCCACTTTTTACTTGTGGATTTGTGGAAGACGAATGATCTAAAGAGTGTATTTTTCTGTATTAGTGACGACGGGAACGATATTCAGACTTATTTTGAATGAGTTGAATAAAGTTCTACTTACCAGACTGTTTTGTTTCGCTTTATATATGTTTTATCATGCGCCTTATAACCCGGTGCGCCTTATGTATGAAAATAAACCTGTTCATTGTTATTGTGCCTTATACAGGACTGTCTGAGAAAATTATAATATTGTGATAAAGTTCTTTATTTTCTGTAATGCAATTAAAAAAAACAAAAACGTCATACATTCTGGATTCATTACAAATCAACTGAAATATTGCAAGCCTTTTATTATTTTAATATTGCTGATTATGGCTTACAGTTTAAGATTAAAATTCCCAGAATATTCTAATTTTTTGAGATAGGATATTTGAGTTTTCTTAAACTGTAAGCCACGATCAGCAATATTAAAATAATAAAAGGCTTGCAATATTTCAGTTGATTTGTAATGAATCCAGAATGTATGACATTTTTGTTTTTGTAATTGCATTACAGAAAATAAAGAACTTCATCACAATATTCTTATTTTCTGAGACAGTCCTGTAAATTATTGAGTAAAAACTAGTGAAAGAAATATACTCTTGAAAGAAATATACTCTTAAATGAAATACACAATGTATGTGTTTTAAGAGATAGAGGTACTAACAGAAAGTTAAGAAGATGTGGATATTCTATGAAATGGCAGAAGTTCTGCAACCTGTACACACAGAGCCATTTAACATGCTAATATACACATGGTCTCCTCGTCTGCAGCCAGTGGTCTTTACGGACCAGTTAACCTGCTCTTGTACATTTGGTTGCAACTTCTGCACTCAAGGTCACAAATTAATCAACACACCAATATGTGCAGTCATAGGCGAGGCTCAGCGTAGATCTGTCACCTGTAGCAACATTGATTCCGTGTCTCATGAATAATGTAAAAGTGGTTGAATAATAGCAGCAGAGCATCTGAAGCAAACTTGCATGACAAGGTTTTGATGGATCTACAACACTTTCAGGTCGTGTCTATCAGCTATGGGGCACATGTTTTTGGTGGATGATTTGATAAGATAAGATAGTCCTTTATTACTCCCTCAATGGGGAAACTCACGTGTTAGCAGCAGTACATTTCTTTTTCTTATTTCACACACACACACACACACACACACACACACACACACACACACACACACACACACACACACACACACACACACACACACACACACGCACACGCACACGCACACGCACACGCACACGCACACGCACACGCACACACACACACACACACGCACACGCATGCGGGGAAGGGGGTTAAAAGGTAAAAAAAGTAAAAGATATATATAATTACAAAATATGGACAATATATACATTGCGGTGGAGATAAAAAGATAAAAAAAATATAAGATAAAAAAAAATAGTACAAAGGAAAGAAAAACTGCAAAAAAGAAGGTAGAATGAGTGTGAGGTAGACAGGTATTGCATGGATATTGCACATATGATTATTGCACATCTAATTTTTGGACATATTATTATTGTCGCAGGTCCACCGTTCTCACTAGACGAGAGGTTGAGGGGGGTGGGGAGATTTTTTTCAGCTACTTTTTTTTTAGCTAAACAAATTGCCTATGTTTTTAATTTATTTATGTATTTTTTGTCCTTTTTTTCTATTTATTTATTTATTATTTTTTCTTTTCTCTCTGTTATGTTATATTTATCTCATTGTTTCGGTTATTCAACTAGCCTACTTTGTAACTAGACTTATGTGGGTAGGGGTTGTGTGTGGGAGGGGGTGAGCAAGATGTCTGTTTGTTTTATGTCATGTGTGTCTGTACTGTAATGTGATATATTGTAATGTTGTATGTTTTATGGGACCCCCTTGAAAATGAGATGTTACATCTCAAGGGGCTATCCTTTAATACATTCTAAATTCTACTGTATAAAACTGGAGAAACATTGTTTTTTTAAGTCGGCTCTTCAACCTCATAAAGATGCTCGAAAACCCCATTTATGTGTTCAGTTGTGCCAAATGTGATGCATCATGTCAGGTTAATCGCAACCTGCGATTTTGGATGTTGCTGTGATTAAATGAAATCTCAATTTCCCTGAATGTCAAAATGCCCTCATATCTCATCAGCACAAAATTATATTGGTCTTCTTTTCCTCTCCTGTCTCCCCAGATGGATACCGACACCAGTGACAGGAAGGGAGGATAATAATGATGGAAGGCAGAATAATCAGTCCCCTGCCACGGGCTCTGCATTCCTCAACTGCCCCTCTGCTTCGCAGCGCTGCTCCCTGAAGGATACATTGACCTTGACATATCACAGCGTGCGTGACAGCCTGGCACAGAGTGAACAGAAAGGTTGCCCCACTTTGCCGATAGCCGGAAGACAACAGGACCAGAGCTCCGGGGACCTGGCATCAGTAGAAATCCACTTTGTCTTGCTTCAGCAACAAATGAGCTTTCACCTGTGAAGTTAACTGTGATAACAGCCGACTCCACACGGGCCAATTACTGGCTGAAGGGAATACAAGGGCCAAGATGAAGGAGACAACCGTTGTGGCTTGTTTACTGGTCGAGCTATCTCTGGCTGCTTTTGTCATGGCCTTAGAGGGAGTTGCTTATTGCCCTGCGCTGTGTCGATGCGATGTACGACCCTGGTTCTCTCCCAGTTCCATTTACATCGAGGCTGCCACAGTGGACTGTAATGACTTGGGACTCTCGGTGCTACCAGAGAGACTCCCCTCAGAAACACAGGTACTGTTGCTACAGATCAACAACATTGGAAGTGTTGAGAAAACTTTGGAATACTTGGCCAACATCACTGAAATCAACTTGTCTCAGAACAACATTTCATCAGTGAGTGATGTTCATCTGGGGCTTCTCCCACAGTTGTTGTCTCTCCACATGGAGGAGAACTGGCTCCACGAGCTTTCCGACAGCTGCCTTACTTCCCTGCCAAACCTCCAGGAATTGTACATCAATCATAACTTGATTTTCTCCATTAGCTCCGGAGCCTTCCAGGGCATGAGTAGTCTGCTGAGACTTCATCTAAACTCCAATCGACTAACAAGCATCAGCAGCCAGTGGTTTCAGCATCTCCCAAACCTGGAGATATTGATGCTGGGAGAAAACCCCATTCTCTGTCTCACAGACAGGAATTTTGAACCTCTCATTAGCCTTAGAAGCCTTGTACTTGCCAGAATGAATTTGACCGAAATCCCTGATAACACTCTGGTTGGTCTTGAAAACTTGGAGAGCATATCATTTTTTGACAACTTGCTAAAGCAAGTACCCAGAGTAGCGCTAGCAAGAGTCAAGAACCTAAAGTTTCTAGATTTAAATAAAAATCCTATTCAAAGAATCCAGAGAGGAGACTTCATGGACATGATGCATCTCAAGGAGCTCGGCATCAATAGCATGCCTGAACTCATATCCATCGATAGCTTTGCCATCGACAACCTGCCAGAGCTGACAAAAATCGAGGCCACTAACAATCCCATGCTGTCGTACATCCATCCGAGGGCCTTTCACAAGCTCCCCAGGCTGGAGACGCTGATGCTGAACAGCAACGCTCTCAGTGCGCTCCATTACAGCACGGTAGAGTCCCTGCCCAACCTGCGAGAGGTGAGCCTGCACAGTAACCCCATTCGATGCAACTGTGTCATCCGCTGGGTCAACATGAACAAGACCACTATTCGTCTAATGGAACCCAATTCACTCTTCTGCGAGGAACCTTTTGAGTATAAAGGCCGGTATGTCCGACAGGTGCACTCCAGGGAGATGGCAGAGATCTGCCTCCCCCTGATCTCAACTATGGGCCTTCCAGATCGAGCCGAGGTCAGTAAAAGGAGCTCATTATCACTGCATTGTCGAGCTTTTGGCGAACCAGAGCCTGAGATCTACTGGGTGACACCGTCAAGAGACAAAATACTACCAGGCAGTATGTCTGATAAGTACTACATGCACCCTGAGGGAACTCTCGAAATATACGATGCCACAGAGCAGGAAGCCGGCTCTTACACCTGTGTTGCCCACAACCTTGTTGGGGCTGATCTCAAGTCAGTGCTTGTTTTGGTGGATGGATACAATGCTTCGCCTTCAAAACAACTTTTAGATATGAACGTAACATCAGTGGAGTCTCATTCTGTTCTGGTGTCCTGGGAAAACACAGGTGCTTTGGTAACAGAGCTAAATTGGTCAATTTTAACTGGAGGCAACCGACTCTTTATGCCTTTTAGAGTCAGACTTCCTGCCGACGTAGAAAAGTATCACATCCGACAGCTAAAGCCTTCAACTTGCTACCTGGTTTGTGTTGTGGTTACTGCTGCAGACTCTGGGTACAGCCAGGACTGTCTCAATGTGACCACAAAGACGTTAGGGGTCCCAGCAGAGACCACCCACAGGTACAGGGACAGTATAGTGATGGCTTCCTGTGCTGGGTTTTTTATACTCTTTGCTTTGGCTTGCTCTGTCATTTTTATGTATCTGTACAGCCAAGTGTCTTACAAGAAACTGGTTCATGATCCAGCTGAATTATTTCTGACTGCCAGCACTCAATCCTTTCCCTCCTCCTACATCCTTCACGTGGGCAAGACTGGGATCTATATGGAGGCAACTGCAATAGACTTAGCAAATGAGTCTGCTTAAGCGATCTCTGTAGATGTAACTCCACTTTGGGAAGAAGTGAAGCTGGACAATGAGAGACACAACAACAAAGGTTTCTTCAACTTTTCGATGGCCATTTTGTGTTGGAACTAATCAAGGCGGCATTAAAGGGAAAAAACATAAACAACTACATAAATGTCTAAAAAAAATAGAAGATTTTGTATTTCAAACTGTGTCATACCTAAATAAGGTCAATATCTTGAATATAATCTACTTTACAACTGGTCATTTGTGCAAAGCAACTGGACTAAAGCACAGTACAGGGAGGATTCTGTCTTAAATACTTTGTCAAAGCTACTTTTATGTCTGCAAAAAGCATTTTCTTTGCTGTGTTACATTAAATGGTGCCAAGCAAAGATAGTTTATAACATAAGGCAAGAAAAGCTTGTTATAGTGTACAATAAAAAAGATTGTAATGTAAATGGTTTTATGAACAAATACATTTTTCAATAAACCTGTGTGTTGTCATATAACTACAATAATTATTCTATTTAAATATGGACAATTTCAACAACAAAGGATGTCTATAAAATCGGGTGTATACATTTACCCCCTCCCAAAAAACAAGCTATCAAACAAACAAACAAAACTATTGGCCATGAAATTACACATATTATTATTATTTCTTACGTTATTAATCCCACATTGAATTCTGCAGTAAAGAAACACGAGTTGTGCTGTGGAAAAACACAATCATTTTGGTTGCCTTCAATTGTAAATGAATGCAAATGCAAATAATCTAAAGTTGTTTGAGAGAAATATAATGCAGGTATGTAGATTTGTGTGAAATGTTGAGAGCATTGGCAAACTCATTGTCTTTGAAATACATTATATTCTCTTTAATCTAATATCCAGTATGGATTCCCAGAACAAAGCCCAGTGCGGTGATGAATTGGCATTATGTGTAAACTGATGGGAGGCATTTATCAGTGGGACTGGGCCATAGATCAACCGAGTTTCAGCACCTTGGATAGAGCTTTTAGAGTGTGGCCATTTGTCACCGCCACAAGAGCTAAAATATGACCCTGTTAAGAGTTGGGGAGTGAGTAGGTCAGCAAGAACGTAGTGCCCAAGCCCTCCTCTTCCCCGTATTGCCTTCAACAGCTCAGCAACTACTTTGCACATTTGTTAAGTGCCTCATGCTGGGTGTGGGGAAGGAGGGGTTGGGACCAAAAAAAGCAGAATAAAGTAATTTCAGTCTCAAAAGGATGCAGGATGTCAGTGCCTGATGAATCGTCTTGCAGTTGTTACTGCTGTGCAATTTAACCATCACTGGGCTGTTGAGGGAGTACACGGCCTCAGCACTGTAAGGTAAAGAGCTCGGTGGGGATTAAGAGAGGAGTGGCGGCATTAAACATTAAGGGTTTCATAAATATGATGATAAACTGTTTAGAGGCTTCTCATTTTTGTTCCCTTCCTCAGCTAGATTTCTGGGTACAGTTCAGGTTCATGCCCACTCAAGATATTCATCTGTAATCTTCACAGCCATCATTTATCACAGACATGTCTTTCTGATTCTCATAACTGTGAATCCTCTGGAAATACTAAAAATTATAAAGTCATGATTTTTTTGTGAGATAATCTGAGATTTCTCCTAAGAAGTGCTCTCCAGCAGACACCTGTCCCCTGATGGACTGATAGCCTGTCCAGGTGTTTAATCGCTCAATGACAGTGAGGATGAGATGACGGACCTTTAAATAATCCATAAACCCAGCAGAGACATCACATTTTGACAATCTTAGTAAAAGTTACGGCAGAGCCCGTATTTTCTGGTGTACTTCTGCAGGCAATACATTTTTATTTCACCCAGAAGTTTTCTGATATACTAGTATGTAGATGAAGAATGTATTATTTGATAAATTATTTGATAATTTTATCTTCATTTTATTTTCTACTCATTCAGTGGTTCACAAAAATGTTTAATAGGTTTGGGAGTTTCATTTTTCTAAACTTGCTGTATCATTTTGGAGAAATGCATTTATAAGTTAACTTGTGTCATTTTATCTTGTATTATTATTTTTTTATGTTTAATCTTAATCATACTAACTTCTGAAGATGGTTGTGTAAAGAGGAATCTTTGTTAAATCAAAAACATAGTGAACAATGCTCAGCATCTTTTTCACAATAACAGTGATTCAGCAACACACTGCTGAACAGGGGTCGGCAACCCGCGGCTCTAGAGCTGCATGTGGCTCTTTAGCGCCGCCCTACTGGCTCCTGGAGCTTTTTCAAAAATGTTTGACCTTTTTTTCCTCCTTTTTCCCTTTCCCTTTTACTCTCGACATTTTGAGTTTTTTCTCTAAATTTTGACTTTTTTCTCTAAATTTTTGACTTTTTTCTCTAAATTTTGACTTTTTCTCGAGATTTTATTTCAACATTAATCTTGACATTTCGACTTTTTTCTCGAAATTTCGATTTTTTTTCTCGACATTTCGACTTTTTTCTCAAGATTGTACTTCAACATTAATCTCGACATTTCTACTTTTTTCTCGAAATTGTACTTCAACATTAATCTCGACATTTTTACCTTTTTCTCGACATTTAGACTTTTTTCTCAACATTTCGACTTTTTTCTCGAGATTGTACTTCAACATTAATCTCAACATTTTGACATTTTTCTCGACATTTTGACTTTTTTCTTGAAATTTTGACTATTTCCTCGACATTTCGACTTTTTTCTTGACATTTGGCATTTCGCCTTATTTCTAAGGCTTATACAAGACTTTTCATTTTTTGCGGCTCCAGACATATTAGTTTTTTGTGTTTTTGGTCCAATATGGCTCTTTCAACATTTTGGGTTGCAGACCCCTGTACTAGAATCATCTACAATG